>NC_089526.1:18481993-18810568 GCF_963924715.1 Thunnus thynnus
ATACATTACTCACCTTTACATTGGGCTGTAATTATTCTAACCTACATTTCTCATTATTTACAACACAGCGAAGTGAAGTGTAAGTAACCTCGATTGGCCTACTTACAAACTTGTATTGGCGGTACATACTGTGCTGTGGACTGAATAGCAATATATGATATAAACCTACAACTGCACCTCCATTATCAAATGGTTGATGGGATCAGACAGATATAACTAAACCACCCCCATCTCATATCTTTACCATACTCTACAAGTATTTGTTCCTACCGAGCAAGTCCATCCAAATCAACAATTTCTCCTGCTCGATAATAAAGTGCCAGAGTTTGGTTGTGGACAATATGTTATGACAGCAGTAGCACAACTTTGCAGGCCCTAATTTTTCACAGCAGTGTTTACTATCTTTTGCGTGTGATACCCTGGAAAATAAAACATTAAGGGTATTCGGGATCAGGCTTGCAAAAAGAAGTTTGCCCGGTTCCAGTTGTGCCCACAATAACTTGATTACACGTTCACACCGCAGATGTATTAATGAGAGGTTTCTGATGGCACAGCTATGAATTATGTAATTAGTAGTCTTAAACACTTGGAAAAAGTCAAAGAAATGTAGCCTACAGGCCTATTTTCTCATTAAATGACAACACTCGTGATGAAGCATTTCGCATACACCGAAGTATGTCCACTTTCATGTCCTCACCGGACAATTCCCTCACAACACTTTGCTGTTGTTGTTCACAGTTTTTTGTAGCTTCGCTGAGGGCAGAAGTTAGAGGCCGTTCATGCCTACTCCCTGGGTTGACTCAGGTGGGTGCAACAGGTCGGGGGAATGGCACGGAGGGCTTCCCGGTGCGCTGTGCTCGCTGTCGGTATCACTCCCCCTCTTCCCTCCGCTGCCCCCGGAGCCAGAGCCGGCGGATCCTCCGGCGCTGTGAGTTTTTACATGTTTACTCAGGTGATCGCTACGCATAAATCTCTTGTTGCACACCGGACAGGCGAATCTTTTCTCCCCGGTGTGTGTGCGTAAATGTCGCTGGAGCTCGTCGGAACGTGTGAACCTCTTCCCGCAAAAGAGCCAGTTGCACACAAACGGTCTCTCGCCGGTGTGCCACCTCAAATGCGCCTTTAGGTGCGACGTTTTCCCGTAAACCTTCCCACAGCCGGGGATGTGACAGCTGTGGAGACCTTTTCTCCGGAGGCTGGCGCCCGCCGGTCCCAGTCTCTCCGCCTCCTGGCAGTTTGGACAGTCGCAGGTGGCTCTGCCCGAGTACCGCCGGGCAGATGACCTCGGAGACCCCGCTAAAGATGCAGGCGGACCCCCGGAGAGCATAGTCCCCCCTGCACCGGTTAACGGAGAAGGGCTTGTGTCCGGATACGAGGATAACACCGGCTTGAAGCCGTCCATCAGGTGCTGGCCGGTTGTCAACAGGTGTGGAGAGGGGCTTGTACTGAAAGCAGAGTGACTTAAACTCGAGTAATCAGAATTATATCCGCCAAGAGGAGAGTGCAAGGACGTCTGGAGTCCACCGGAATGTAAGGACGTTTGTAGTGCTGCTCCATTAGGGTTTTGAACATCAATCCATCCCGCTCCCACATCCCACCACGCAGAGGCTCCGGTGGTTCCAACCTCTCCTGTGGGGATACCGGGATGAGACGATTTGAACCAGGACTCGTAGGGATGCGCAACGCTCATCCTGGGATAGATGCCCTGTAAACTGTCCACTGAGGTGTGCACTTTCGAGATGAAAACCGGCTGGTGGCTGGACTCTTGAGAGCTGTTCGAAACAGAGGCTTGGAAAACAGAATAATCGTTTCCAAAGTGTGAACTAGACGAGGTACCAGACGTGAGGGAAAAAGCACTGGATCCGGGGGAGCTGTTGGTGCCGAAAGAGTCCGAGATGCCGGATCCATTACGGGACACCCCGAAGCCGGACAGGCCCGATCCCAGGCTGCAGCTGCTCGCGGCGGCTCTTTTCCACGGGTGGAAGCCTTTTCCAAATGATGAGGAATTATCCGAAACTGTCGACGGTGAAGGGCTCGGACTCCCTATTTTGTTACATGTTGCAGCTAACATGGCTAAAGGAGTCGATCCTAACCTCGGCTCCTCCTGAAAAGACAAGAGAAGCTGTAAGTGACTGGTCAGTCTAACAAGTTTAACAGGTTCATTACGCACAGTTTTGCATGCAGTTCAACTGGAAGGAGAAGTTCAGGGTAGCAAAATTGTTTTCCCACATTGAACAAAAGTCTAAAAATCTTTGTGTTATATGTATTTGTTTAAGTTTGGAAATCATTACAACAGTATTATCACTTCCTACCTGGATAAACAGAAAGTAGACAAATGCGACAGACAGCGTTTACACATGCATGCCACACAGGACACCAAGGGAAACATGCGTGTTTTCAGCACCAGTACAAACTTCTATCCCGTCTACAGAGCTTCAGCTTTCTCATACGAACCGCTTGCTTGAAAATATATCCAACGCACTGCCTTTGCTGCTACTTTGCGACCCGATGTAAGTTTAATCCCCCATCCACCGGACAATGACAAGAACTAATTAAACCAGTAAGAAAGTCCTTTTTAGACTCACCCCTAGAAGTGAAGTTGCCATCACACAAAAACACTGCCCTCCTCAGAGGATCTTTTTATATTTATGAATCAGAGCACTGTTTTTTTAGAGGTGTGCAATACAATGATGTGTTCCGCCCATTCTTCCACAATTGTAGGCTCCTCTCCGGCTTTGAAGTGCCGCTGTGACACGGGCGACCAATCAGCGGCTCCGTCCTGCCGCACTGCCACATACTACCGTGAGGTCATCAATAGAGCGCCTCAGCCCCCCCCCCTTACCACCTCCACCACCACCACCACCCACCCACCCACCCACCGCCCCCTCCATAATAATAAAAGACAGCGGAAGGAAGGTAAAGTTAAATGAGAGTGAATTAGGAAGGAGGAATTAGGGGGCCACTTATTGAAATTTTTACAGAACATCACATTCCATAAATTAAAAATAAGAGGACGGCGACCTGTGCACGGTGATGTGAGCTGTGGTGGTAAATAAAAAGGTTGGTAAAAACTACCACCAAAACAACCAAACAGCCACTGTGATTCTCACAATAAATTTAAACTCCCTTTAAATCTCTTCTTTTTTCTCTTATTTTCAACTCACCTCATGGCGCTCCTTTCTATACTTGAAATGATCTCATCTTGAAAAAGTTTAAACTCTTTCTCACAAATATAAACGTGTTAAAGTTGAAGTGGATCAGCTCCTCTACATTTATCTTTAAAGAAAAAAAAAGTTTTTCAGGTGTTGTATTTTAAGAGAGTTTTTTTTTTTTCATATTAGAAACTTCTGGCTCTGGCATAAATTACCCCGCAGGATTTTTGCATGTTTAAACTTCTTAAGAGTTAATATACACAAACTATTACACAAGATATAAAGGCTGCATTGTTCTGGTCGTGGACCTATATTACACCGTCTCAAACTTTCACATTACTGTAATTGTGTTCAATTATCTTGACAGTTTTGATTAAAGCTGGTAGGTAGATGGTGCATTCCGAGGGAGGATTATTCATTTTATTATGCGCTGTATTAGTCTAAAACACAAGATGAAGGAGAAGATGAGGGGTCGATGTGGTTGACTTTAAAAAGAAAAAAAAAAGCCTTGAAATTACAAAATTCAAAAATGCAGAATTTCCTAGGAGGTTATTGGCAATATAGATAATGTTGGTGTCGCACCGCAGGTTAACAGAGATTATTTAACTGAGATTATTTAAGTAAGTGATTGGACTCTGTGTCAGACTGAGAATAAAATGATAAACTGGTAATGTTGAATAGGTTCATCACTTTGCCCACTGACATTTTAGTTAAATCTGTAGAGGAAGCTCCTGTTACATAATAAGAACTTGTAGGCAAAACGTGTGTTGAACCTTGGATCTCTCTGTGGGCGCTATTAGCATGCAGTGCGCACTGGAAGCATAAATTTCATTTGAATTTCAAATTTAATAACGCAGGAGGTTTTTAATCATCCGCAGTTTTATTTGTTTGATATTAACATGCTTATTGACCGGGTCTGTTGACCAGCTTGGTCATTACAGGACAGGGAAAAGTTAATTAAAACGACCAGGGATTATTCATCACATCATCTGCCTAACCGATGTCGCTTCCTTTATTACACAGCGTGATAGATGGACTATCTGATTAATTCTTGTGTTTCTAGGATTGGACAACAGCTTTTTGGATTAATTTACACTGCTTTACCCCCAGGTATAAAAAAAAAAGAAGGAAGGAGTGAAAAAAAACTAAAACAGCCCAAATTATATATAATGTTGCACACTTTAAAAGACTCAGACTCATTATGCATGCAGTTATTTTTGTTGCATCTCAATTATTCATCTCATCCCATGTGTGTTATTTAGTTGCAAATATAAACCAATATTTAGAAACAATTATAACAATTTATCTGACATGTATTACACGTGTAATTTAACATCTATCTCTATTTTAAGTTATTCTTTAAATGTCTGTGCGATTCCTCTCAACATCAAAGCGCAAAGTATCAATTTAATTATTTTAGTGAAAAAGATATTTCAGAGATTTTTAGATCACTCGGGGAGGGACACACACACACACACACACACACACACACACAAACACACACACACACATTCACTTAGCTTATTGACGGTGGAGATAAGAAACTGTATCGATCTGTTTGCTGCTCATTCATTATTTTATTTCCGTCAAACAAAACCAATCATACAAGCTACCGAGAAATCATAACAAGAGCGAGCATGATGCAGCAGCGTTTGATGCGAATAAAATGTGACAAAGTAACGGCGAGAAATAAAAACCTACATACCGTGCTGCTCCGCTCCGCAGTGCATTGATTGACCCTCGACGTTTGCTCTCAGCAGAGTAAAACACAACATCTCCTGCAGCCGGTGTGACTGCGGACCATGCCAGATAAATGTTACACTGGTAATTCAGTTTGGTATAACTTGGGAGCCCCTGTTTCCTCACACACACACACACGTACCCAAATCCCTAACAGCTATATAGAGATACAAATATATATATATATATATTTTTGCATAATTCATGTTGATATCAGGATAAAAAAAATATAAATTTGTGGTGCAATTGGTTTCCCCTCCCTTCTTCTTCCTCTTAAAGGGAATGGCCATTCATAATATTATGCGCAATAATGATTTTACGCATTAGGAGAGCAAGGTATGGACTGCAGTTACAGGAGACGTGTTGGCCTCTGGTGACAAATTACCAAGTGATCATACCAGCAAGACTGATGTCAGAGGTCAGTGTGATAACTCCTCGACAGGAAACATCTTGCTGCTGAGGCTTACACGAGATATTTAATCCAGGTGCATTTCAAAATACGACAGTCTAATTTATTCTTAAAGCACCACTTCTCCAAAAAAAAAAAAAGAAAAAAAAAAAGTCTTTTGTTGCCTGTTGCGTTCAGCAGCTAGAAGGTCGGTCCTAGTTCAGATGGTGTGCACAGGTTGTTCTTATCGCACGGCTGTAACTGTAAGCCGCATTGAACAGATGTCCCCATTGAAGGCTTTCTTCTCCTACACACATGGGCTATATTACCATCATGAAATCAAACTCAAAACCTGTCCCTTTCGCCACCATAATGACCGAGTTATTCTGGGCCGCTGAGCACGAACAAAGTGTGTTCAATATTGCGTGCTCCAGAATCACTCCGCCTAGAGCACCCGGAGAAAGGAGTCAAGCCATAGATGCAGAACTATACTTTAATGTGAAGATTTACAAAGCAACTCGATAATCTGGAGGTCCTTCCTATGAATGATCTTTCAGGAGGAAAACTGAAGGTAATCACTTGTGGTTTTCCACAGCAATTAGAGGACCGCTGTGGCTCAGGCAGCGTAGTCATAATTACTCTCTTTTTTAAGCAGTTATTTTAAAAATTTAAATATATAAGGTACATTATTAAGACACTGGTTTTAACTTGTAGTAATTAAGAAACAGATGATCCTTTAGGTAATTTAGTGCACTGTTATTATATTATAAGGAATAGATAGATACATGTGAATTTCTCTACAAAATATGCAACTGTATGCAGCAAAGTATGCAGAGCAGAGAGTTAGAGAGCAGGGTCTGTTGGTTGTTGTTTTCTCTATTCACCAGGAGGTTGGAAAGAGCAGATGTCCGTCTGCACAGTGAGCTGCCAAGTGGGTCCGGAGCAGGGCAGCCACAGACACAAGGGCCCAAATGGTGTGACAAAAGATGTGCAGGAAGCCCCTCTCCGCCTGGGTGAGCCACAGAGAGGGTCTCCCTCGCTGCCAGCCTGCAGGGACACTCTCAACACGAGCCAGAGTGATGGCAGCAAAGCCATGTGTTACTGGCTGGGACGCATGGTGCACTAACACTCATGTTCACACAAACATACACCGACCAGCCACAACATTATAACCACTGACAGGTGAAGTGAATAACATTGATTATCTCGTTACAATGGTACCTGTCAAGGGGTGCGATATATTAGGCAGCAACAGTCAGTTCTTGAAGTTGATGTGTTGGAAGCAGGAAAAATCTCAGCGACTTTGACAAGAGCCGAATTGTGATGGCTAGACGACTGGGTCACAACATCTCTAAAAGGCAGGTCTTGTGGGGTGTTCCTGGTATGCAGTGGTCAGTATCTACCAAAAGTGGTCCAAGGAAGGACAACCGGTGAACTGGTGACAGGGTCATGAGCGCCCAAGGCTGAGTGATGTGTGTGGGGAGTGAAGGCTAGTCCATCTGGTCTGATTCCACAGAAGAGTTACTGTAGCACAAAAGTTAATGCTGCATTAACTTTAATAATGCAGCTGAAAAAGTTAATGCTGGCTGTGATAGACAGGTGTTAAAATACACAGTGCATCTCAGCTTGCTGTGTATGGGGCTGTTTAGTCGCAGACCGGTCAGAGTGCCCATGCTGACCACTGTCCACCGCTGAAAGTGCCTATAATGGGCATGTGAGCATCAGAAGTGGACCGTGGAGCAATGGAAGAGGGTGGCCTGGTCTGATGAATCATGTTTTCTTTTACATTATGTGGACAGGCGGGTGTGTGCACTATGGGAAGAAGGCAAGCTGCAGAGGCAATGAGATGCTCTGGGCAATGTTCTGCTGGGAAACCTTGGCTCCTGGCATCCAACGCACTACCTACCTAAACATTGTTGCAGACCAAGTACACCTCTTCATGGCAACCGTATTCCTTGATGGCAATGGCCTCTTTCAGCAGGATAATGCGCCCTGCCACACTGCAAAAATTGTTCAGGAATGGTATGAGGAACATGACAAAGAGTTCAAAGCGTTGCTTTGGCCTCGAAATTCCCCAGATCTCAATCCAATCCAGCATCTGTTGGACATATTGCAAAAACAAATCCAATCCATGGAGGCCCCACCTCGCTACTTACAGGACTTAAAGGATCTGCTGCTAACATCTTGGTGCCAGATACCAGAGGACACCTTCAGAGGTCTTGTAGTGTCCATGCCTTGACAGGTCAAAGCTGTTTTGGCGGCACAAGGGAGACCTAAATAAATATTAGGCAGGTGGTTTGAATGTTGTTCTGATCAGTGTAAATACACATGCATATGTAGGAATGCGCAAATACAGGCCAGTCTCATCCTACACCACTATCAGTGCACACACACACCTGCACATTGCACTCACCTTAAAACATACATTAATGCTTTAAAAGAAAACATTATAGAGATATCTAGTCAGCTATTTTCAAGGTCAGTTTTATCTTTCAAATGAACTGCTGACAAAGACAAAATGCGGCGACATGAATGTTAATTATGTAAACACAGCACAAAAAATGAGTAATCATCAATCTATCTATCTATCTAGTTGTCTAACTAGGAGACGTTGTGTCATTTTTGCCCATGAGGTCATGAAAAGTGGGTGAAGAGGCCCTGAAAGTGTTCCAAGCACAGGTGTGCAACATGGCCTGTAACTGAAGGGGTGCACTGAACCATAAACAATGATATAAATGTCTGGCAAATAAAATGGCTAGTTAACAATCTTTTGACTGCTCTAACCTCTGAGCCTTTGTCAGGTATCGATCAGCCAGCTGTTCCCGGCTTTGTTTGGCAGGACGGGAGCCTCTGGCTCCTCCTGGGATGAATGGAGAGAGCCGCCAAAAAACTTTCCTCTTCCTTTCAAGTTCGGTCTTACTGAAAAGAAAATCTAAACAAGAAGCAGCTCCTCACCTCTAGTAGGTCAAAATATATGTATTTATTACACTCACATAAAATGAATAGTAAAATCGTCTTGTCAGGCTGTTTAAAAGCTTTAATTTAAAGTTGCTTGTTATATTTAACAACCCCAAGCTTTGGCTTCTTTGTTCACAGTTGCCATGTTGTTAGTTTGCATGGAAACCATGTAAATGGTAATTTGGACGGGCATAATTTGTCTCCCTATATTAAGATAATTGTATGTTAAATAACGAACATCCTCAGATTTCCAGTGGGTGTCATGTGACGGGTCTTGTCACGCAAATATGTCAAGACAGGGTGCTAATGATCCGTCTCAGCACCTGTCAGTCAAAGCACGCCTGACGCCAGCAGTGAAATTCTCTGGCCAAGACTTTATAGTCCAGGTTATATAGCGGCTGTCAGTGCTGTCCTCCTGCTACTGCTAGAGCCCACCACAGTCTGTCTGGATTATTTGCTCTTCTCTCACCAAACGATTGCTCATCTATAATCAGAATGAAATTAGTTGAATAAGTTATTTGGGCATTTGTTGGATACCCTTGTTGGATGCTATGATGCATTTCCCAGACCACTTGTTTGGTTGGCTGAGGTGATAGATTACAGTGTTTCAAACACAGGCTGTTTATGATAAACAGAGATAACAGTGTATTTTGCTGCCATTTGGCGTGACTGCATGCTACATCTGTGGGCCATGAGGTCTTCTTATTGACTTTCACTGAGCCCAACATTGCACTTTGTCAGTGTGAGCGGCAGTCTAAGAGACAGGCGGGCGAGGCAGTCATACAAAGTGAAGTACTTAGGATTAGCCCTGGCTCTTCAAGTTTCAGTAATTATCCTCCTGGAGGCATTCTTGCTGTGTTGGATAATAATGGAAGTCCGGGTGTACGCCTGTCACCTCTCAAGTGTGGGTGGAGGAAGCCGACGAGAGGCGCAAGACAGAGAAATGTTTGCTTTTCTGTTATGTCATCCAAGGAGCACAAGAGTAAGGCAAACTTGTATTGTTCGCCGAGCGGAGGCACAGCCAACACAGCACAGATTTTCTTAACATGTGACACACAACTTGGAATCTTTTCAGCTGTGGATGTGATAATGAAACATGTTCTCCAAAGGTGATAATGTGTTTTGAGATCATGTGTAATTACCAAGTGTCAGGCATGTGTTTGTGATAAACAAATCTGTTAAAACACACAGTTGCATTATTTGTTGGAAGTGAGTACCATCTCATTGGCGTTGATTGCATTTGCAAGCTGTGCACATATATGATCCTTCTTTCTTCTTCCCTTCTCTTGTCAGATATTTACACAAGAAGAATAATTGTATTTTTTCCCAATCTGGATGTGTTACTTCAGTTTATCTATCACATTATCCTTAAAGTTTTATTCATGTTGCAATAATAGAAAGGACCTTCTATCCAGCTGAGAAAACACAATGCTTTAATTAAGAGCCAGTCCGATTTCCCAGAGGGGAGATTGTCTTCTTACATTAACTTAGTTTAT
Organism: Thunnus thynnus; assembly: GCF_963924715.1. Lineage (NCBI taxonomy): Eukaryota > Metazoa > Chordata > Actinopteri > Scombriformes > Scombridae > Thunnus > Thunnus thynnus. The sequence goes on from NC_089526.1 coordinate 18,491,728, forward strand.
CATATAATAAAGAGGTTGCCTTGTCCTTCCCTACCCAGACAATTGGTTTTAATCAGCCAGCAGGCCTTTCATGGCTGATAATTTATGCTAAATTGACAAGGGTGGAGGATATCACAGAAAATCATTATGACAGGGCTCAGGTCACCGCTTGTCTCCATCCTGTTTTATCCTGTCCATCCAGCTCAGGGACAACAACAAAATTCAAAAATGGCAAATAAATGGGATGGAAAAAATTACCTTTTGAGACTGCTCATTTTTGTCTTCAAAATAGTAATTTTGAATCGAAATCAGAGTATATTTTACACAGCATGTGAAACTTTTGGGTTCACTCATAGTTGCAGTTATAATGGTGAAGTCATTTGTTCATTATTTACAGAGTAAACAACACATACGCCAAAAGGTTACAACTGAAAAAGATGTTAATACTCAGCTTTTAAAATGTGAATTTGCAAAAAAAAAAAAAAAAAAACAGGCACATCATAAGCATCAACAGGTTATTTTTCTGAAGCAATAATATCATGTAAAAGTGAGTTTCTGAAATTAATGTCTGTGTCAAAGGAAAAAACAAATACAAAACACGGATTATTCCGGTGATTGCACAGCAGAGTCCAAGATGTCTTTTTTGACTTTGGCTTTTAAGTGCAGACTGTGCAAGTGTGAAAGTACAAATTGTGATATTTGAAGTAAGGTGGGGGGAGGTGGGGGGGGTTGTAGGATGAGCATGAGGAGGAAGCTGGGACACACTTCTCGCCTTGCAATTTAATCACTGTATACCCAGGGAAGTATTGACAGTTGTCCTGTGGAAGCTATTAAAGTTGCTGTCCAAGGTTAAATGAAATTGCAGTTTATCAAGGCAGCATTGAGAAAATAAGGGAATCTGTTCATGGCTGTTGATTAATGTGAAGCGTGATCAACACAAGGGGTTCATTAAGCTATACATCACCGGGGTAATTTAACATGTCATCGCGCCTGCTGTCGCTTCCCTTCACACGTTTTGTCCATTGTGTATGTTCTGTGTATACGTGTGTGTGTGTTTATGAAATCAGTTTTGCCTGTATGCCTTTGTGTTTACATGATCAAACTTAAAAAAAAAAAACCCACAGTTATGTCTGTAAACTATACAGCATATCTCTCCAGAGTCTGGCATCAGTTTGTTGTGTGAGGTTATAATATGAACATAACATGATATATTTAAATTCATGTGCCAGTATTCAATCAAGCCTCAGCCTGGAGGGGAACTCTTGAAGAATCAGCACAATTCTTTCTAAAAATGTTATGCGATATAAACTCAAATCAGACTTTAACAAGGCTCTGTTTTAATCCTGATCATCATCTCTTCTTCCCCTTCTATCAGCGTTCTGTTCATCTCATCATGGAGCTGCTTTGATCACTTGTAGTTGCTCAGCAGCTGACGAGCATACATAGAGGTATGCTAATCAGGCCTGGGACCTGGAGCTGTGTTTTTTTTTTTTTTTTTTTTTTTTTTGCCTGGTGGATTTGTTTACTGGTGGATAATTGATGGTGCTTGAGGGACAGGCGTGAGTCGGACATGAATCATGGGCGACATGGCTCATGATAAGGAGCTGAAAGTCGCCTGTAATTAAGCCGGGCACTAGAGACCAATTGTTTGTAGAATGATTTGGTCGGGGCTAATTGACACTAATTGTTTAATCAGATTTTCTTCCCCTCCATACTGCAAGCAAGTGTGTTCTACCAGCACTTCATCCAACAATGCAGTGAAAGAAGCCCACACTCTTGATATGAGATTGGTGAGGGGGGCTGGGGGAGGATGGTTGGAAATCTAGATGTCTGTTTATGATATCTCCTCAAATACTGCGCAACTATCATGTTTAGACATAAGATAGAGATCGTGATTCCAAACCAAAACATAGTCCTGATATGTAACTACATGAAATGCACATATGCATGTATTTTACCTTAATTTTTAATGTGCCATTAGACTCAACTGGAATCATAAAGGAATCTGACTTTTGAAGCACATCAGCAGCAAAACTTAAGTATTTGCAATGTCATTATTATTGATATTAACAATTTTCGCAGCTGAAAAACAAATGATTGATTGCTCTCTGATAGTTCCCTGTAATGAATGATGACATCACCCAAAAGCATTTTTTGGATGAAGAGGAGCTGATTGATTTTGTGAGCGCTGTTACCAGATACTGTTCTGTAACAGCAGCAGTGTTGATGAGCTGCTGAACAGAGCAGATTTATGACATTTGGAGAAGGCTCGTAAATTAGCACAGTAATACCCATGATCCTCCCACACAGGAACTGTCCTGTTCAGTGTACTTTTGCACAACAGCTGGTTTTGTACACGGCCGCAGCACAGGCTGAATTACAATGCACAACGTTCCACCGGGAGGCTATTTCAGAAGAATGGCAGATAATTGTTTTTTGATACCTGTAGTACTTTATGAGTTTGGGTCAGCATCAAAGCCACAAAAAAACTGTTACAGTAGCATGACTTCTGATAGCTCTGACACTGACGTTTAACATTTTTTATAATCCCTGATCATAACGTTGTTTACTGTGAAACAAGTGATAATTGGAGTAATGCCATACTGTGACATAATAATAATAATTATAATTATCATTTATCATTTTAACTTATGTAAAGTGTCTTTGAGTACTCTAAAAAGTGCTCTATAAATAAAACATATTATTATTATTGTTATTTAATGTTGCCTTTTCCCATTCTACCTTACACTGAGGTTTCAGTTCCTTAAGAAAATGTGAAAAACAATAAGGAGCTTATCAAATATATGCAGAAAATACACCTAACATGCACATGTAGCCTATGAGTAAACAAACAAAAAACTATATGTAAACAAATAATTACAATACTTTACGGCAGTGTTTCATCATTAAGACTCGTCTCAGCAAAGAAATAGAAGTTGAGGCTGCGGCACATGCGAGGAGCTGTTTTTGTAAGATTAAATGATGAAGCGGAGCAGATAATTAGAGACAAGACTTCTTCTTCTCTATCTGATTAAATCCTGCAAGTCTGAGTAACGAGCTGGTGATGGGTGGAGCTGAACACATGAACATGAGATCTAACATCATTACATTTAACGGCAATTAAACTTGTAGCTTTTTTAATTAACACAAACTATGATGGGAAATTAATGGTTATTACTTGGGAGCCAGCAGAGGGGAACATTGGTTATCCCCTCACCTAATGCAAACCACACTGAGCAAGTGCAACAAAAAAAAAACTGTCCTGAAAGGTACACATGCAGATGGTCATGATGTCAAGCTTAAAGGGTCAGTTCATCCAAATTACAAAATAACATATTTTCTTGCTTAGTGGTATAGATATATTACAATCTTCATTATGGGGTTGTTAATTTGTGAGCTTTGGTACAGTTTTACAGGACAAACACTTAGGATAAATCCCATAACTCTTCTGATCACACATAGGTGAAGTGGACTTGCAGATTCACAAGATGCAAGGATGGATTATTAAAGGGTCAGTTCACCCAAATTACCAAAAACATATTTTATCACTTACTTCTTTTCTCTTTCTCTTATCATGCAGATCATTTTGGTTTCATTGTCCCCTGTTTTGTGATATCCATCTCTGCCTCCACTCTAATACAAGTGGAGGTGAATGAAATTTAGTTTGTGATGCTCTCAGCATTGAAAAATGATGTTTAAAATATTCAGCCGGATCTTGTTTCTCCAAAAACAGTGCTCCGGTTACTGAGGATAAAAACTATCCACAGAGTGTTATGTTCATCATCTGCAGTAACAGGAGCGCTGTTTTTGGAGAAACAAGATCCTGCTAAATTTCTTAAATATCCTATTTCAAGGCTGTGAGCACCAGAAAAGAAAATCTATTCACCTCTCTTGTACTGGAGTGGAAGCAGACATCTCAGAAATGGGTGTCAAGTAAACTGAAATTAATATTGTTTTGAGTCTGTGGCAACCAAGTTTTAAATAGTTCCTGATCATTTAGGTGGAATAAACATAAATAGCAGCACTGTTTTGATTCTATGGAATTCACCTCAACTTGGAAAGAACCTAGTTGACTGTTGTAACGGTATTGTTTTTTAGTATCGCACATTATTCACATTCCAATTAGCATTTATCTTGTCTGTGGCGCTTTTCAATAAAGTTTTCTGATTTATTGTGGAAGGCTGCCTTTACTTTGTGCTAATAATTGGATGCTATTGAAAGGATGAGTTTCATTGATTTTGTGGATGACTGGGGCCATTACTGGCCCAGACCATAGATTGTCAGCAAGGTCTGTGTTGAGCTGGGATCGATGCCGGTGAATCTTCCCCTCTGGTTTTTATTTACTTCTGTCTCCATTGATTGAAACATGCAATAGTTCAGGGGCTATTATCACACTGACGCTAAGTTTCTCTGTCTCCACATTGAAATAGCTCCCTCTGTTCCTCTGCAATATCTCACTCCAGCAAGTGCTCCCATCTTTCCCTTTCTAACTAATGAGTTAAGAGTATTGCTATGACCTGTAAACATCAATCATGGAGAAAGAGGGAGACAGTGACTAACTGCACCAGCAGCAGAGGGACAAAATGAAATGAAAGTGTACAATAAAAGAAACATCCAACATGTTGTTTGCTGGAGACACTGAAACAAATAATACCAAAAACAAATTAAGATAATCATCAAACGAGCAGCAATGATTGCTAGATTGTGCGTTTATGGTAAATTATCTCATATAAATAGAGAGAACTTGAATTATCTTATCAATTTAATAGAGGATGACTAATAACACCCTTAGACTTTGGCTGTATTAAAGAGGAGACAAAGAAACTGAAACTTTTTTGTTCTCTCATTGTGAATTCAGTGGTGTGCTCTTAATCCAATTTAGTGCTCTCGGAGTCTGAAAAAAAGCCATGAATTTCTATTCAACTGTTAAAATTAAACTTTTTTTTCAAAATGGATAACTTGCACAATCCGCCTTGTAGTGGCTGCCTGGGTAGATCGTTTCCACAATACAACATAGAGATGGTGCTGTGTAAGTGGCCCATCCTGCGTTTACATATCTTATTTCCCGACAAGACAGCAGAAAGGTCAGTGTCCTATCCAACTGGGACTCTCATGATTGAATGTAATCAGTATGTACTTGTTATTCTGAGTGCCAGGCCTTTCTTTTATTTGCTGGCCCAGAAGTTAATTTCCCTGGTGACCTTTGTGTAATAAAACAGTATTATCTGTTTCTGGAGCAACAACAGGGAAGCAAATTAGCTTCCTCAGCAGTGTTTTGTCATGAAGGAGATCAGTTATAAGTTTATTTACTTTAATTAGATTAAGGGTGCAGTAAAGGCATGTGTCTGTGTGGGCATCATCCCTTGTCTCCTTGCATTATCTGATTGTCCCAGCTAGTGAATTGGACAATGGTTGTGCATTTTAATGATTGTTCACCCGATGCAGTCGAGGGACATACTTGCATATATTGGAGAGGTGTTTTTCTGTTTCTTCTTTTTTTGTGCACATATTAGTTTGTTTGGAAAAGTTAAACTGAGCATATGCCAAACGCACAGCTTGGACAAATCGTGAATGCACAGACGTTTAGAAGGAAATAATCAAGCTGTTGATTTCTCACACGTCTGCACGAACTTATGTCACCTGATACTGTGGAATTCCTCTAATCCTTCCCCTACTTTTAGTGGGAGTGACGCTTTTTCTTTTTAACTTGATCCCTTTATCTTAAGTGCACTCAAACCAGCTCAGATGAACACCTTACACTTTCCTCTTAAATATATCATGGACAATTTGTACCAGGACAGCTTCTAGCACCAGTGTGAATAACAGCAATAACATTAGTTTGTGCTTTTTAAAAAAAAACAATTTCTCTTCCTCTAGTTGAAAAAGTGATAAATAATGGTTTAAATGTTTTGTAAATCATATTTACATTTATTTTTCTCCAAATCAGATTTAAAAGAAAAAAATCTTAACCACAAAACCAAACAAGACTTATACTTCACAGATATATTTGCCATTTCAAATATATCACATAGCAAGCTGTTGCAGTTTAGACTAAAGGTGAATGTGAGAGGAGAGGCTGTGAGCTGTGGAGGCCAAAGTGAATGCAATGCTTTACTGACCCGAGGAATCTCTTTTATTATGGGCTCTTTGTGCCTCTCCCTCCGCTGCTCTGTCAGGCCATTCAGACCCAGTGGCAGCCACCTACATTATATCCTGGATAGGCAGGACATTCATGCCTTTTTAACCCATTGTCCTTCCCCCCGGGGTGAGGGCCCAGAGCGGGATGTGAGAACCCCAGGCTGGGTATTGTGTCCCTCTGCGCTCTTCACACACCCGGCGGGGGACTTCCTTTCTGGTGTCACCGAAACCTGTGTGGTGTAATCCGCAGCTCCCTGCTGAGCAGGATGGGAAGGTTATTAAAAGTGCCTCTAATGTCTCGTTAATAAATCGCTTCCATTTTCCGCTTCATTTCTAAGTAATCGTGTTGGGAGTGTGGATAGGAAGGAATGTGTACCCGTTCCCGTGTTTTCAGTATCAAAGCAGCATAAAAAAAATTAGCATTTCTTTTTATTGTCAGCTACACATATCACAGTCGCACGAGTACAGATCCATTAGAGATGTGACCCTCATATTAAAGATCAAGTATCTGGACTGCTGCGTGACAGGGTCAACCTACAAGGTGTTGATGCTGCTGTGATTGCCCGAGGAGAGATATTTAAACATACTGAGTCCAGCCTAGAGGTTCGGGTTAATGGTGTCTTATACTGTGACCTGGTGGATGCTGCGTTTAGGTCTCCTCTGGGGGTAGCTCTATAAAGCGGCAGAGGTCACTTCAGTTAGAGTGCTGCTGTGTTAAGAGGTTAGAGAGCAGAGGTCCCCACAGCGTGGTATCACCAGCACTCTCCATGATGCGTTAAGGATGCTGATGCCTCTGATTGCCACAGTGGGACCTGGAGGTGAGGTTAGGGATAGCTCAGGACTGCTGGGGTAATCCCATTAACTGTGACTCCTATAGCCCTCTCCCCCAGAGTGTGTGTGTGTGTGTGTGTGTATGTGTGTGTGCATGCTTCAGAGCGCCAAGGGAAGGAGACAGTGTCTGTGTGTGTGTGCAGGGGGTGACCCAAAAGACATTAGGCTGCCCTAGAGGTCAAAGGATAAACAAAATTAAAATACATGTGAATCATTCATCAAATATGAGCGTCTCTCCTGTTTTCTGTGACCGCTTAGTGTGAGTAATTACCTGCCACAACTTGCAAACCATCAAGCTCCAAGTTTGTGAGCGGTGACCACATTCACCCATCTTTCCTCTTGAACCAGTAACTTACTAAATATCTTACTTTTAATCATTTTTCTTCTAGCCGACCCTTCTATTTTTGCATTTTCAAACTTTATCTTATTGCAAATAAGTGCATAATTATTTATGACAACTTCTAGTGTCATGCATGGTCTATTTTATTTATGAAGTTGTTTTCAAACTGCTTGTTGTTTGACAGTTGGAGTCAATATGCAGGAAAATGACAGATCCTCTCAACAAGATCAGGTTTGTCAGTTTCATGTGGTGGTGGAGATCTCACTCATTAGTTAAAGCACAAATAATCACTGAGAATAAATAGAAACATGTCCAACAGGGCTCGGAGGGACACTGCTTGTAGTTGGTTAATTGGTATCAATTATCACGCGTCTCTCATTTTTGTGTACGGCAATTAGCTGAAGTTCTGCTTCGAGTTGAACAAAATATGTATTGACATCCTTGACAGCTGCTATGATGTCACCATTGAGCTGATTTTAACAGCATTGTTAAAGGCTAAAAGATGGTGGCTATTATGTGCCATACACTGCTAGACTATCTGCATGGCTCCCAGGCAGGCAGTCAATGCAGGACTACGTCTGTTGAAATATAAGTGGGGCAGTTATGGCAAACAAAAAGCTATCAGTGATTCTGAATAGGGGAAAAAAAAATACTGGGGTCAAACGTCAATGACAGGGAGTAGGAGAGTGTTTGGTATTGTCAATAATGGATTCTCTGTTCGAGGGTGGGATATTCACAGAGAAAAAGCTTTTGGTGGGCGGGATGTGGTGGGCCAAAGTCATTCATGCAAGAACACTATATCATGTACATACTGATAAAGCAGAGCAAACACATGATTAAGATCGAGTATATAGCATCTTCCTTCCCTCTGTGAAATTAGGCGACTTAAAAGGAAAATGTGAGCTTCTGTCTGTTTTTTTGTTTTGTTTTGTTTCTTTCAAAATCAACCTATTTTTAACCTTTAAAAATAGTGATCTTGATTTTTTTTTTTCTCTTGTAAATATGTTTGTTTTTCTTTAATAGAATATGATTAGACTGGTGAAAATTCAATCAGCTGAAAATTTACAATGATCTGTTTGTTGAAAGATGTTTTTAGATTGATTATGTTGTTTATCATAATGAAGAATTACAATAAAAAAAAACATTTTTCAGGATGTTCGTGAAGCAAAAGTAGATTTCTTTATACGCGCCCTGACACGTAGAATCATCTGCATCTAAACGGGCACATTTGACTGTAACTAATGCTGCTAAGAAGGATATTAACAGTTATTGGTATCTGGAACACTATGGTGAGTGTGTGTATTGATCAGAATGGAGTCTTGTCGCGTCTGTCAATAACAGTAGATGAATCTAATTATGGTTCCTTTCTGTCTACTCAGTTAACTGTCAGCATGGGAGCCCTTAGCCTGTATGTCCAGTCTGCACTCACGCTCACACACACGCACACACACACACACACTCACACACACACACTCACACACACACACACACACACAGCTATCACAACATTAGGATAGTTGGCTTAGACTCCCACCTAATTCCTTAACATCCTACCATAAAGCCTTAACACTGGTGCCAAAGCAGAAGCAGCTATGATGGCTTGTAATAAATTGCATATCGTACATCGTCTGTTAGTTAGTGTTCAACTATTTGTATTTTCAGGTTTCATTATAACAACAGAGTCAACATTATCATCTGTTTATCCATCGTGCTAATCTGAAACCACCCTATTAACACCAACGCTCTTAAGATTAATTTACTATGAGACTAGAGCTCATGTTGTGTTAGAATAGACACAACACAGGATGCTGTGATCCTATAGATTTAACACATTCACTAAAAGGAGGCCTATAGGTGGAGCCTGTATCTCGTTTACAGACAATATGCATATTAATGACAGAATGCACTTATTATTTTGACTGATAAAATCTCTTTCTTACAGAGAAACATGGCAGATCAGAAAATAAACATTCTCTTAAAGTAAACTTCATTTAGATTAGATGGACAGTTAGGGAAGGGGGATGTTTGTTACTTTGTTTTTCCTGTTTTGTATTTTTGTACTGCTTGTGTGTATTTTTTTTCACATCCAACCAATGAATTATCTTGATTTCTGATTTCTCAAAAACACCTGACCTTTGCCATTTTGAATCTAAAGTATTATTTTGATATTATAAAGTACGCACTCTGTTTACACTTCTATTGTGCAAAAGAAAAAACAGCTCTCATAAAGACTTATTTAAGTAAAGGGGAAATAATCAGTTTGATCCTTTACATGATAGTGCAAGGGGCAAAGTCCCACCCAAACACAGAGTGACCTGTTAGCAACACATCAGTGCCCCACTTTCAGGGACTATTTATTTTCCTTAGAATTCACATTTTCTCACACGCACTGAAAAACAAGCTTTATATGTCATCCACAGACAAAACACACACACACACACACAGAGTCACACACACAAGCTTGTGTCTTTGTTTGTTCAGTCTGTCACTTCACACAGCCGTGTGTGGCCGTTCAGGGACTCCCCTATCTCCACAGGTTTTCAAGGGAAAGTCATTTGAGTTCGAAATCTTCTTTGGCAAGTGCAACACTTCATCAAGGGTGAAGACTCCCTGGCTATCACAGATGTATCAGCTGGTCTGATAAAGCCCTTGCCCTGGTCCCCGCACAGCAACATCCCATCATAAATAAAAGCAGCAGAAAAGAGGCCTTTGTCACTGTTTATCTGGACTGCTTTTCTTCCTCGCCCTTGATTTCCTCTTCAGAAAATTGATGCACCCTTAAATTGAAGCGGAGGGCTTGACAGGTAATGGTTAGTGTGATAACTGCTCAGATTTCATCAGCCGCGGCTTTTTTTTTCCTTTGTGTGCAATTGTTGGAACTTTCAGCTAGATTACCTGTCATCCAGTGCATCAGATAAAAATGCAGAGTTGAGGAGATATAGCCAATACTGGAGCAGATAGAAAGAAAAAGATCTGGATGGAGAATGTTGGATGTAAAAAGGAAGAGTGAGGACACAAATTTACATTTATCTGATAGTGTGGCAAATAGAACATATTATTACCATCACAATCACAGATGGTTTCCTCTTGGCATAGAGATTTGTGATTTATATTATGTGATTTTAAATGGCGTACATGCTACATTCGTACATGATTAGCAGTTTTAAGGAAAAAAACATGTCGCTGCCTAAATTGGCCTTTATGTTTTACGTCTAAGCTTCAATTTCCACTGGCTGTAACATACAAAATAGTATGAAAACGTATGGTTTAAAACACTTCTTGAAATATAAAGATGTCTTTATTTATAAGATGCAATATCAACATTTTATCTTCGTTTCCTCTATCCACATAAAAAAAAACATTTTCAAATATATTTAAAATGACAGTTGCTGATTTCTTTCTGAATCTTTTCTGTTGTATGAAAGTTTATTGCTTATTTATTAGAGAGAGACAACCCATTCAAGTCTCAAAAAAGTCAAATCTGCATTTGGTCTTTTGCTCCATCAATATTATGGTAACCAATAGAGCTGAAATCTTTGGCAGATGTGTGGCAGCAATTTTTTCTCAGCTATTATGGCATTATAAACACTCGGTTAGAGTTACATAAAACATGCATATTTTTGACTGGGAAATTTTCTGACGAGAGAAACAGCTGTGCTGGCCTTACAATGCATTAAGTATTTCATCCCTTTTAGATGGTTAAATTGTGCATGAAATGTTGCTGGCGCAGGGTTCTCCCGAGCTGGACTGATTAGGCAACATCTGTTACATTGGGAGAAATCCGTGTCGTTTCTAATTAGCTGTCAGGCTGCGGCTACGTTGTGCCTGATGGTGCCGAGAATCTGCCACAGGTTCCTCTCCTCATCCTGTCACCTGCTCATGTGTCCCCCCCTCCCCATTCCCTATTCCCCCCCCCCACTCTAGTTCCCCTTCCCTCCCCCTCTTCCCCTTACTCTCCCTCACATACACACTCATCAGCTGTAATTAGAGAGCAGGGTCCATACAAAGGAGCGAGCTGGGAGCCAGGCTCAAGCCCATCTGTGCAACCCCATCATCAGCGAGCTCACGACTCCTCCAACGCTGGGGGCCGCTCCCGAGCCGGGGCCCCCGCATGCTGATCATCTGAACACACAAACTTTCTTCCTCTGCTTCCCTCCTCCCCTGCCTTTATCTTTCTTTTCCACTTTGCTCTCTTTCACTCCGTACTGAAAGAAAATCTATCGCAACCGGTCTAATTCATCTTGCTTTAATAAGGCTCAGATGCTGGTAAATATTAAGTACACTACAGTGAGGAACAGACAACACTGTGACCCGCTATTGACAAAACGCAGCATTAGAGGGATGGAATGAGCTGAAATCTATATGGACAAATTAACAAACACAGGAGCCTCAAAGAGACACTCATGACTGATGGTGTTTTTACCCACTTTGTGCCTGCTTGTTTAAATAACATATATCTTTAAGATTTTAGCCTCAAAGCCAACTTCTTTAAATCTCTGATAACTGATATTTAACAGAATGTTAAAAACTATAAAATGCATGTTATTTTTTAACATCTCATTGACCTTCTAGACTGTATCAGTTTCTTTTCAGTCATTACTAACTTTGTACACGATATGCCATTGCTATAGGTCAACTCCCATACTAGTCATCACATCTGTCAGGTTATTCATTCAACAGCAAATCAATAGTTCTTGTTTGCATCTTCCAATGGAAAAAAAACAAACAGCTTTGACCAATATGTTTTTATCTTTTTTCTTTCAGTGTTTCAAACACTTTTTTCATTTTCATGTTTCCTTTATTTAAGCAGGTGCTAATTGTAATGTGTCATTACAATTGGAATCTTTTTCAAAAGAGGCTTGGCCAAGAGGGAAGCATTAAAACAGCATTGTTTTAATGAAATACCAACAACATAAAGAGAAGAAGACATCTGTCACATGCTATAAAAGAAACATACTATATGTAGCTAAGATGCATAAACAGATATTAGTTTATAAAACTGTTGCATGAAAATTCAAAATAAAGTAAACACAATGAATTTAGGAGCAAACACATTAACTAAGAGTGTTATTTTCCAAATCCTATAAAACTGACTTGAATTCACCAACCAGTCTTTGAAAGAAAGACTTCTTGTTGGATAAATCTGCACTGAAAAGGAGTCTCACTAAAACTTCAGTTTTGTCATCTTGAACTTATTTAAATCAATATGAAAACTTTGTTTCATGTTAAACAAAATAGCCTTGTTTAAATTGCAGATATTTGAATTGCTATAGCAGAAAAGGAAATATAATGTCTGTATTACCCACCACCAGGACAAACATACTTTATATCTGGGTATAGATAATAGATCATAGATAAACCTTCCTTGTATCAGAACATTTACATTTCCTTTAACTGAAACAAAAGCAGTTGTAGACTATATTATTGTTCCACATGAAGGCTTAAATAATTGTGTTAAGTTCTGTGTTTTCACGCCAAATGAGCTAATTGACAGATGAAGGAGAGCAAACTTCACTTTACTGGGTGATAGATGTAAATTACTTGACTATTCTTTACTGATGTTAAAGGTTCAAGTAAGATCTTATTTCTATGTACTAGAAAAACTGTACCACACATGTGACTCCCTGATTCATTTTTGTCCTCTGTCCAATGTAACACCATATTGTTGGACTTAATTGAGCAGTTGGGATGTATTAAAAATAGGAAGTTACAATCCCAAAGGGCTTTGGATGTTTTGTATGAGAGATTGCGTGGCTGTGTCTATACAGCATTAAATAAATAGAGGAAATGCAAACCAAATTTGACAAGAGGTTATGCACAAAGGTTACTTATAAACTCATAATCCCAAAAGTTCTGGAATTAAATTAATAGATTAGGTCCCAGACATAATTCATTTTATTCCCTAGAGTCTAGGGAAATAGGAGGTAAAACTAGAGAATGTGAATGTAGCTCTATTTTAGGGGTTGTATTACAGAAGTGAGAAAAGGACTTTGCCGATTTGTTTTCTGGTTGCACGATTCATTTGATGAAGTTTTTTTTGAAGGAAATAAATAGTTTAAAAGAGGTAATAGAAACTGAAATGAATGCTGATGTAAATAATATTTTGGAATGCAAATTTTTCTATAGTGGAGGTAAAAAAATGAAATAAATAAATGCAAACTGAAAAAAGCTACCCCTGGAATTGACGAAATTTCCAATGAAGCGTTGAAGTCGCCGAGGTTGTTTTATGTGTTATTTGAATTGTTTCAGTCTTGTTTTGACAGTGAGGTTATTAAACCTGTTCCTAAATCTTCCACTCAGCTGTAGAGCTATAAGTCTTATTAGGTGTGTGGATAAATTGTATTCTTCACTTTTAAACTGCAGACTTGTTGACAGGTTCGCTTGTGGATGAGCAAAATGGATTTAGGAAGGCATGTATTGATCATATATATTCAGTCATATCACATTATACCTGCAAGAATTAAGGAGAATAAGTCTGTATTTGTTTGTTTTGTTGATTTCAAGAAGGCATTTGACTGGATTTATAGGGAACTTCTTCAATATAGGTTGTTAAATTCTGATGTCAATGGGAAGTTTTATTATGCCATTAAATCTCTTTATCAAGCACCTGTTGCCTATGTTCAGGTAAATAAATACAGAACTGGTTGGTTTTCCTAACAATTTGGTGTGAAGCAAGGAGATGTTCTGTCTCCAACATGGTTTTCCATTTATGTTCCAACGATTTAGCTTCTAGCTTGGGAGTTAAAGTTGATGATCAGATTGTGGACATATTATTACATGCGGATGATGTAGTCTTACTTGCTGATCATGAAATAAAACTGCAGATTATAATGTAATGATGCTGGAAATGGAGATTAGTGGCAAATCAAGACAAAAATTTCTTCTCACCAGAGAGAAACTCAGTTTTTTAAAATTTTGGTTCAGTAGTGCTGTCATATACTGAGCAGTATAAATATCTTGGCTTGACACTGCATATGACATTTAAAGAAGCTGTCAGTGTTCTAGTTCAGTTAACGCCAAGAGAACTGGGATCTGGACTGAAAAAGGTTAAACAATGTGGTAATTTGGGATTCCATACTTACACACGACTCTATAATTCATGTGTGTGTCCTGTGTCTGACTATGCTTGTTTTGGGGTTTCCACCAACATACAGCTTGCAACACTATGCATTACAGAGCTATTCAATCTGTTTTGGAAGTCCATAAATTTACTTCAGTTTTGGCCCTTAGTGGAGATATGGGATGGGAACCTCCAAATATCAGACATAAATGTCAAATGCTTTGGCTTTGGAATAGACTGGTGAAGATGTCTGATCAGAGATTCAATAAAAAGATATTTAATTGGGACATTTCACATGGCCATCACTGGGCAAATGACTTGAAATCCTTATTTATATATTTGTCATTTTTTGTTTTCCAGAACAGGTTACTTTATGATATTCAGAAAATTAGGAGTAAAATGTTTCTCATGTGTAAAGAAAAATGGTCTGTTGATATATGATGTAAACCAAAAATTACAAACTTATTGTATTGTATTGATAAAGAATAGCTTTTCAGGAGGGGAACTTTTTTTGTAGTAAATTTTATTTGCCAAGCTTGAGAGAGAAGTCTGAATATTTTGTTTAAGACTGAGCTGTATCATAGTCTGTAATTTTGTAATGAAATGAAATATTTGACCACTGCAAATGTACTTGTGGTGTCTTGTAAACTCATGAGGGTTGGGCACTTTGTGTGCATGACATGAAAATTAAAGAAAGTCAATCAAAAAAATCAATCATTTACACTGTCTTCTATACTATTCTATTCTATTTCCACTTCCACAGTCAAAAGTATGACAGAGAAGAATCACAAGCATGTAACCTGCTTCATTAACTCTTACACTTTTTCATCATCAAAGCGCTAAAACACAGTAAACCTTCCTTTTTCTATTCCTAAACCTCTCAGCCTGGCTCTTGCTCTGTCCTGACACAGTCAAACAACACATATGTCCCCTTTAGCAATCTCTGACAAGTTCAACTGGAGAGCCCACAAGACGAGGGGAGGAGCTGCTGGGCAAAGCCAGAAGTTCTGCTTGAGTGGTGCCTTAAGGCAGCAGATGAGACACAAAGATAATGTGGAGTGGTTAGCATAGACACTTAACCACAACTGAGAGATGTCCTGGCCATGCCACCTTAAAATCAGGTGGCTGGAAGTGTAAATTTGAAAGCTGACAGGTATGACTTGTCATGCACAGGAGAGCAGTAGTAACTCAGGTGTCAGAAAACATCAGATGTGCTCTGAAAACAGGCACTCGACCACTCAGCTTCCCGTCAATGCTGAGACAATTTGTTGATTGACTAATGCAATCTGTATTATGTTCTGTCTGTTAGCTACATTGTATTGTATGTAGCTGTAAAATATTTATAAATGTTCCTTTTTTCTTACAGAATCTTACACATTTACATTGATAATATACAGCTAATAATATGCAAAAGTTTCTGAATATGATTTGTTTAAGAACTATATTAATAATGTTGTCGTATACAGTTTTTTTTTAAGTAAACCAAATGTACTGCATATATTTTTCTCACAGCTGAATTTAAAATGGTCCTCATGTAGTGACTATAAACCTTACATTACCAGAAAAGAAATGTTTTCTGATAGCTCATCTTTATAGGAAACTCCGGCAATATGTCTATTTTTGGGGGGCCTCATATTCAGATGTTATATTCATATTTAAGCAAAAATGTGGCAGGTCATCACAGAATCCATAATCTTTGCTCCTGTCACTTCTTTATTTCAGTTTCAAATCATTTTATGTCAGAAATCTTTACTCAAAGAATCTATATTGAAATTTAAAAAATATCTAAACCTGGACCTGACCCTGAGATACATAATCGTCATCAACTGAGTAGAGGAAAGATGATGAAGAAAAAGTTAGAGAGGGGGAAAAAAATAGTCTTTGAAGTAGACGCAAGGCTGTCGCAATTCTACTGCGAGCAAATCAAGGCAGAGAGGAAAAACAGTCTGTGACCAAGAATGACAGGCCTGAGAGAATGTCACAGCAATTGTGGGGCCATCACTGGCAAGAGATGATGGGTGATTGCTTTGCGTTCCACGGCAAGTCCATCCTGGAGGACATTGCGCACCCTTGCTCATCTGTGGCCCAACCTTTGGCGCTGACATTTAAAGTGTTGATTTTGTAGCACTTATGCTAATTGTTGTAATTTTCCTGATGAAGCACCATTCTGATACCTTGATGTGGCCAAGATAGTTTTACATTTTCTATGTGGTCCTCTTTGCCATTTGCACTGTGTAGTGTCAGCTCAGAGTGCTACTGAAAGCAGACAAAATTGCAAGCAAATTGCATCAGATTGCCAACATTGTGAAAAGGTAAATTGCTTGCAAATCTATTTAAACCACTGGCCTATTTTCATCAGCTATGGTACTTGGTATTCATGATTGCTTAATTGGCGACCTTTTCTATTGTGTAGTGCTTTATGGTGCGATGGAAAACGATCTTTACCAAACCAATTACCCTTTTTTTCTCCTCACTACTACATTAGAGCTGTGATTGCAACAGCTAGTCCTTTGTAAATGAACTTTCTGGTTTCAGAGAATAAAGTGTCATTTGTTTGATATGATGTTGTTGAGCGTGTTTTTTTTTTTTTTTTTTTTTAGAAAGCACCGCTAAAAAGATGGACTGTTTTAGTTATACCCTGTCCATGTGTGACAGTAATAAGCCTATAATGACCTCGTCCATGTGAAAGACTTGTTAATATTTTGTCACACTATCAATCATGCGCATTTACTGTTCAGGCTTTATGCAGCATTGGATGCAGCCATTTAGATTTAAATATTTGTAGCAGTTTTAGACATTACAGCAATTGGCTGTGGCGTTAATGATGACATTCGACAGTAAATAGAATCAAACAAAAGATTTCTCATGCTGAGATTTCACTCTTGGGACATAATTCTAGCTATGCTCTAACATTATTCTTACTCTTTTTATTATATTTGTTACATAATTATTTTTTACCCGAGCTGTAACAGTATTGGTTAATGGTTTAAAAAAAATTGTACAGAAATTAAATCATCTCAGACTCACAGCCAGGCTCACAACTTTGACAATCTCCCGAACACTGAGAAATTAATATTATTCTGTTTCAATCTACACATTTTTCATCAGTCTACATGTCAGCTACAAAACTCCATTTTCATTCATTACTGTCTCAAACACATGATGATGAGAAAGTGCCTCCAGACTTAGTATTCCTGTATTGAATGTACTGAAGTGCTGTCAGTCTGCTCACATTTCCTCTGCCAGACAGGCCAATAGAATTAACTCTGGATTAACCCACCAGGCCTGAGTGCAAGGTAATGGCCTTGGCTAATGGCTGTGTGTGTCCAATGCCAGGTACCATTGACTCTCGCTGGCACAGTTTGCTCCATCTGAGGGGCAGTATGACAGCATGGCCATCTCTGTACAGCTGGCATCCGTGTCCCACTGCCAGGCAGGGATAATACTTGACCATGCCATCCCTAAGCTAGGATCATAAGGAACGCTGCTCTCTGGCCTTGTCTCCATCTTGACATGCATGGCAAATAATCCTTTGGGAGAACATGAATGATACTTTAATTGTTTGGTGTTGAAGATCTTTTTTTTTTTCTTTTCATCTATTCCAATGGATATTTTAACATTCTTTAATAAGGTTATATACTGTAAACCCAAACAGTTTGTCTTTTGTATCTCAGATTGATGTGTGACTCTACACTTTTAGATATTATAACTTATCATCAGAATCAGGAAACATGGCGCTTTTGAGGCTATGACAGGCTTTATTTTAGCCCAGTCATATTCTGCTCTGGCAGCTCTCTGCTTGTTGTCGCTCTCGTATATAAACAGCTCTCATCCCCAGTTCTTTTGTGCTCATGTCTTTGCCTGAGGTGAGGGAGTGTAATGCAGGCGGTGAGGCGGGGGGGAGGAATAGGACTCAAATCAGTCTGAGCGAGGAAGCGGTCTCCACCTCTTCTGTAGATTAGCTTATTTTAACTGCAGCCAGGCTTTTACCCAAACAGAGGATGGGTTTAGTGTGTATATATGTGGGTGTGAGTGAGAACAGGCGGGGAAGGGGTGGGAGGGTGGGGGGGGGTCATATAAGCACCTCCTGCCATTTTACCAGACCAGAGCTCACTGAATGGGAATGTGGAGGTTGGGGAGGGGGGCTGTAAATTTTCTCTGAGTCAGGGCAAAGCTGATTGATCTCTGAGTGTAAAATCGATAAGAAGACACTGTCATTTTTGTAAAGGATGAGTTGGAAAGAGAAAATAAATGAAGACTCCCCAGGATCGGGCTGGATGTGCACACTCTGAAGCTTTGGACGCATTAATTCAGTTCAGTCTGTATTTTGGTAATGTTGTGTCCACAGCTTCAATCTCACAGGTGCCTCGCCGTGGCAGGCTATACTGGCAGCAGCAGGCCCTTTATTACACTATGTATATTTCATCGCAGTCATGCAGAGAAATCAGACACTTGCCCTTGCACCCCCTCCATGCCTTGATTCTTGATTAATCTATTCTGTTATTTTCAGAAGTACATCATGCCAGGGGTTGATTAAATCAAGAATTGAAAGCCATTGTCTTTCTTGCATGTCCCTCATCAGAACGAATGTGCCGGCTGTGGTCATTTGTCTTGAGTTGTTATAAGAAATAAAGACTGGTGCACTTTTCTCTCCGCAATATATTGCAGGAAGATTAATTTACTTCTTCTCATCTCTTCCGTCCTCAGTTTACTGTCTGCAATGTCTCCCGTGATATTTTTCACGCTTAGATATGCTGTTTTCACTTATTCATTCCTGTTTCACCTTGATCCTCTCATCTATTATATTACACTTCTTCCGAGCACTGAGAGAATATAGTCCTCATGGCCTTATTGGATTGATGGTTACAGAAACCATTGCATAATATCAACTTTCAGTGGGCCATTTTTCACCATGTGCCCACCTATGTTTCATTTGATCAGCTCTCATGATTTGCTTGGTGCTCACATCTCCAGCTAGTGTCTTTGTTTATACCCTTGTGCTTTGTGTCATGTAGGACATCGCTGTCTCAGGCTGCGTGAGCTGTGTGTGTGTGTGTGTGTGTGTGTGTGTGTGTTTGTGTGTGTGTGTGTGTGTGCGCGCGCGTACCCAGTGGCTTTTATCAGCTGGTCTCTAATGTGTCAGTTGGTGCTGAGGATCCACTCATCACGCCGCTGTCTCTGCCGTTTAGCAGGGCCATTAAGGACACATCAGGCTATCAGGAGGCAGCTCTCGGGGACTGGCAGGCATAAAAAACACCCTTTGGCCTCACTCTGAATAATCTTCAGGTCAGAGGGGCTTCAAGTATAGCCGGGGGCTTTAGAACAAGCGCTGTGGGATAGGGACCTGACAGATTGAAGACTTAAACAGTCACACATCATATGTGTGGGTCAACTTTTTCAGTTTACAGACATTGGGGATTTTTAAAGGCGTGACCTCATGGACAGACAGTGTGTAGTGTTTGCTCTAAGATTCATATCTCTCTTGACTGCACTTGAAAGGAGGAAGACTAACTAGACTAGATTTATCTGGATGTATACAAAGCAAATCAAAAATACCCAAGAGGTTCAGAGACATCTGTGTTTTGCAAACCAAAAGGGTAATTCTTTAAACCATAGCAGTGAAAGGAGATAATTTGTATGTGAAATACTCATTTAATTCACATTCACTAAGCAGGTTATCAAATTAAATCAGGGCTCTGTTAGGCCTGCCACTTGGGCTTTTGGGCCTGGCTTCATGTGTAAAATTGGCCAACAAGAGATTTGGGGGAGCGCTTTGCACGCCCCTGTCACGTCATCTCTTGGCTCCCCTCAGGAGGCCGATCCCAGGGTCAGTGCTTGTGGAGAGATGCCTCTATGGACTGCCACAGGGCGACAGGGCCACAACACCACCTCCAGCTGGGCAACTTATTACAGCCCCAGTCTTTCTCACCCCCTCCTCACCTGCCCCAGCCATTCACAACATCATCAAGCCATCACATATTCATGAAGCTGTGGGCTGGTGGAGTGTGTATTTGGGAGGGATGGGTGGCTGTGTGTGTGTGTTTGTATGTGTGTGTGTGTGTGTGTGTGTGTGTGTGTGTGTGTGTGTGTGTGTGTGTAGGGAGGGTGGGGGGGTGCCAGTGCGGTGACACTGTGCGGTGGTTGTGGCAATGGTGCGGTGGTTTGGAGAGTGCAGTTGGAGACTGTAGGGGGGTGAGTCTGCAGGTGGCTGTCACATCCGTAATTGCCTCATACTTCCCTCTGCAGCGTAAAATTGTTTTCATTATGTGTCATGCACACAGTGCCAGGCAAGGGCCCCTTGAGAGCATTCCCAAGAGCCAGAGGGAGGAGGCACTCCACTTAAACAGCCGCTTAGCTTCAAATAAGAAAGGAGAAAAGGAGCGGAGAGAGGAGGTGGAGGAGGAGGAGGACAGGAGAGAGAGAAGGGGTGTGGAAAAAACAGAGGAAGCTCATCATTAACTGTGTTCGAACAACAGCAGACAAGTGTGAGCTCATGCACAAAAACCAGGCAGAGCTTATCCTAAACATCTCAGTTACCAGGGGGGAGTTGTGTGGCTTCAACCACACTGTGAGCTCCTGGAGGGCTTCCGTGGTCAGAGGGGGGAGAAAAACAAGGAGCGGGAAAAGAAAAGGAGAAAAAGTTTCCACCTGACTGGAGTTCCCATGGTTTGCCATGCAGGAGGGTAAGCAGGTTTCAGCAATAAACTCAGGCATTGTCAGGCAATAATGCTCAGTCAGGTCCCTCCATTGGGATTCAAGGGTGTCTTTTTCTCTGCTCCCTGCGCTGCACTAATCACAGGCCTACTTTGTTTAATTGCAGCAAAAGGGAGAAAATGTGTTCAAGAAGTCATCCTAATCCCTCCCCTTTACCCCCTGCTCCCTCACAACAGCCCCAGCTTTGCTTCTCCACACTCTGTCCCTCTCTTATGCTCCCCACCCCCTTTTCCTTTTTTAATGAATTGTGGAACTTTACAGAGACAACAAACAGCAGAGCAGTGATAAATAAAGGATAGACCAGAGGGGGAGCGTGATAGGTAAGGGCCTGAGGTGTTGGCTGGTTATCTATGAAAAAACACTTCCGCTGGATTTAAGTGCTTGCAACAAGTGCCATTACAGTAGTTTTTGGATGCTGCTGATGCACGGGAGGTGGGGGGTAGGAGGATCAGATGGAAAATAAATCCTGCTTGCAGTTAGCTGCTGGTAGCCCGCTGGGCATGCAGCCTCAGAATAATCATCGCTGTAAAAGCACGTCAAGGCGCCCTCAATGGACACAAATTCGCTCCTTCTATTTTTCAATCGCAGATTTAGAAACTTAAGGTGCTGTGCATTGTACTTGATGACTCTGGGGTCACAGGCGCCAGGGGGGCAAGGGAGGGGATTTATCAATCAGGACTCTTCGTCTTTCTAAAGCTGAATAAAAAGCAACCCATGAAGAGACAAACCAGTCCCCTTTTAACCAAAGGCTTTTCTTATTCATTAGATCCGGATTCTGGCTTCTCCCTTTACCTCCTCTAGAGAACGAGGCATCTCAAGCATAGAAAA
This sequence comes from Thunnus thynnus, assembly GCF_963924715.1. NCBI lineage: Eukaryota > Metazoa > Chordata > Actinopteri > Scombriformes > Scombridae > Thunnus > Thunnus thynnus. Next base: position 18,513,618 of record NC_089526.1, read on the forward strand.
GCACTCAGTGGAAGGAGACAAAATTCAAAAAGATCCTGAACTAAGTTTAGGATAACGTCATAGGCAGTCCCCTTCTCTGACTGGATCAGTGAAAATTATTGATGTCATTAAAGATTTTGTGGCAGTAACATTATACAGCACCTAAAACATAAATTCTACAAATTTTGATATGAAATAACCTGAGAAAAAAATCTTGTTAGAGTAAATATTAGACTACAATTTCTATTTAAAATCTAAAATCTATTTTAGAAAGTGACTGTTACTAGCTGGTTATTTTTGTTTTACTGTCAGTGATTTTCATTTTGTATAGATTTTGACTGATATGAGAAATATTCAAATTCAATCATTCTGTTTGTCAAATAGAGACAAAAACATAAAAGACCAACATAAATATTGTTTAATGCAGTATGAAGAACAGCCTTCTTCACCAAAACCCAGACAACCATACAGTTTACTCCATCATCACATTTTAATAATGGTAACATTCTTCAGCAAATATTACAATGAAATATATTCTGTGCAGTTAAATATACTGTGTGAGCTGATTGTTTTCCCCCTAATGTTTTCTTATGATTCAATAATCTGTTAGTAGCAGTTTTTCATGTTTTAGGAAGACTCAAACACAAGTTGTCCCAAACTGATGCAGATGAATGCACAAATCATCCCCATAATTATACAAAAAGATATGATTTTGTAAATCCTTTCAAAATATTATTTCCTATTTTCTACAAACCCAAAACAGCCACTTAAACTGCATAATGTAAAAAACAAACCATTTTCAGATATAAAGCACAATGAGAATTCACTAAGTGTTTTTGTTTTGTTTTGTTTTATAAAAGAATGTCATAGAAACCCTTTGGGCCTGAGTGGATGAAGGTTTTAGATGAGAAAATCCACCCTAAGTAAACGACTTCCCATGTGACCTGGGGCAAGTCACTTAACCTTTGTCTTCATGCCCACCACCCAAGTTTAAACAAGGGTTTGCTCAGTTCCATCCCCATACACTCCTCAAGTCCCCTTGGACCAAATCATTTTGCTCAGGGTGAAAAGCCGTCAACACAGAGCTCTCAGAGTAAACAAATATACCGTTTTTGTTACAATGTCCAACCTTTAAGTGGACAACAGTTAAAAAGTCACAAGAAAAGTTAAATAAATCATTTTACCCTGATGAAATGCAGCATTTGCACACAAAGATAGCTATTTCTTATGTAACGTTGCCACTCAAAATAATGTAAAAAAAAATTGCTCTCATTTGGGTAGATACTTTGAACCATTTTTTTCCTAAAACAACAAGAAGAAAGTCTAGTGCTGTGGTCATCTTATGATATTCATCTTGTTTTGCTTTTGTGATTTTTTCCCCCAGCTTGTCCCTTAACTTTTGTGAATCTACTAGAGACTGTTGCAAGCCAATGAGGGCCACCGATGCCTGTGAATGTAGCATTATGGCCCAATCTCTTTCTCACTCTCTGAAAGACTGTTTAAATGGTTTGGTTTATTATTGCCCAAGGAAGGCTAAAGGCTTCTGTCAGCATTTGGGAGAGGGAATCACTGCCTCTTTACTGGACAGCTGTTCCGGCCTTACCCCACTTTTCATATGGATATGTATGTTAATGACAGGCAATGGACTGGAGATGAAGAGGCCTGAGCGCTAGGCCCTCTCTTCAGCGCACTTCTAAAGCCTCCACAAAAGGAGCAGTAAAAGAGGCTGCAATGGTGAAGCTCCCACTTTTGTGCCCTGAATTAGTTCTGCAAGCAATGAAAGTGATCTTTTCTGGACGACAGGGGAAGTCTGCCGATGGCTGGACCAGCTCATTAGCACAAAAGTCTGTTGGGACATATAATTGACTGACGCAGATCCCCCGCCTGTCACAACACAGCACAGGCTGTGGGACGGAGCACATACAGAAAAATACCTTTCCTCTTCAAAACTCACCTAACAGTTTACATTAGAGCTGCCCTCCCCCTGTCTTTAGGTGCTGTTGTGTTTACTTCCTTCATGCTAATGTTGCATCCCACAGCCTGTTGACAGCTATGGAGCACTGCTTCCTGTTGCTGTCAACACTGTTGATATCACATCTATTGACGCTTCCCAGTGGGAAGAGAAAAACAGATATCACAACCTGTATTTGGGTAGGTAGAGGGATTCAGCATTAGTCTTCTACAGTGTGAGGGATTCAATAAAAACTGAACTCAAGAATTTGATATTTTGTTATCATGCAACTTAACCCAGATGGAACATTGTGAAGATTTTATTTGTGAGTACAGGTGCAGTTTTTTTACAAAAAAGAGTTTTGTCTGGATATTTATTTTGTAGAATATTTTAAAAAGGATAAACTAATATGTGCAATGACTGGAATATCAAGATCAATTTCCTTATATGTAGCAGGAATCTCTCTCTCATTTTGTTTCATTTGTAGACTGGAGACTGGAGTAACAAACATGCTCGGCACACCAGAAGCCCCTAATGGCTGCATCATGGTTAAATTGCCTGGAAAATGCTGTTTTAATTTCCATGTTAATTGAAATGGACTAATTGTTAATATATTCTGAGACCAAAGTACCAAAATGGAATAATTTTCCCAAAATTTAATCCATTTAGAAATGGCTTTGGAACTGATCACGGTTTCAGAATGTTTGTCTGACCATGCGTTAAAAATGAAGCACAGATAACTAAATAATTCAAGTCTCATGAAGTTATTTTAACTTTTTGCACAGCAGACATTAATAGTTTATTTTCAAGTTAAATTCAGAGACTTGGACAGTGTAAAGGAGTCCACTTGAAAACAATTGCCATTGTCTTTCCATTTTTTAGCAAAAGAATTTTGTCAAGCAGCTAAATAGGGTATTCTTCATGGTCTCCCTTCTTCACAGGCAACTATAGAAATTAGCCCTACGTTTCTCGGCTCTCACACATGGATACACACGCTTGCATGGACACAAGAAAAATTTCTTTTCTTCTGTCAGCATTCCTGGCCAACAATGGCTAGATTAGTGGACGTGAGGGCCCCCTCGGGGGCACGTATTGTGGCACAGAATACCCTCGGCAGGAACAGCTGGTAGGGGTTAATGGCTACTGAACCTCTCAGCCGGAGCCCTTTCTCTATTGTGTGTTCCGCTCATGGGAAGGAAGGAGGCCACTGACAGCTTCTGGGGTGTGAGGAACCCTCAGAACAGCACCCGGGTCACCCCAAATGGGGAGCAGGGCAGAGGGTGGGGGAAGGAGTGAGGGGGAGGGGGTCCTTGATGCTGAGGGTGGTAGGATGGTGGCAATAGGGAAGTCTCTGTGGACCAGGAACCAAAAGCTGCACATCAACACAGCCAACAGTAGAATTAGCATCAGTGTATATTCAGCAGATAACAATAAGGGCTGGACAATGGGAGGGGCAAACTGTACACAAGTAAGGGGAGGGGGGGTGAAGATGGCAGTGGTGGGGCGGCTGTGCGGTGGCTGAGTGACATCGACTCATCACGTGATGTGATGTAAAAAGCACAACCTCATGCACTTTCCAAAATTTTTTATGCTTGCTACAAAAAAGGAATACATAAAAAAACCCTCAGTATTAATAATTAAAAATATTTTCACTCTTAAAAGGTGTTTTTTTAGTAATCCTCCAAAAACAGTCCAGAGTAATGAGCCTGACAATTTGTATGTAAACGTACACTGGAAAGAAAAAAAAAAACACCTTCAGAAAGCATTGTCAAAGCTCCCTCTCACGCAAATGATGTCTGGTTGCATCTTAATGATCATGTTGCCTCATTTGTGCGATAGCGTGATGTGATCTAGGGCTGGGGTCACTGTGCCGGCGCTTCTCTCCTCCTGTAATGGCCCCATACATTAGTATTCAAAGCTGAGGATACATGGGAGTAAGCAATCCTTAGATGCTTCCCCTCGGCTGTCTGTGCGTTTCAGCTGTAAGAGCAGTTCTCCCCTCCAGTCCTCCCTATATGTGTGTGGCCTGTGTCGCCTTGTCTCGTCAGCATCACAGGGCTTCGAGCCTTGCCACCCAGAGGAGAGGAGCCCCTCTGTCAGGGCCAGAGGGACCGCACCTCAGATTTAATCCCTCAGTCAGTCACCCCCCGCTGGGCAGCGTGGAGAAGCCCTTCTCCCTGATCTATCCAAGCCTCTCAAACCACCGGCCACACTCATTAGACGGCTGATTATGATAGTGTGCCGGTGTAATGTTTAATCGAGTCTGACACCTGATTCGCCATGTTACAAATCCTGTCATGCAAATTGAGCCATTTGTGTTGTTTGATATGGAGAGATGGGCTATGAAATGAAAGATTAGCCCTGAAATGAGGCACGGGGGACGTGTGCCCTCTGCTCCTGCCGCTGTGATTACAAAGATAAGAGCAAGCATCTTTTTCCATGCTGGTGTACCGTGTTGGGCCAGGACACATTAAATTAACATGGTAGTTTTCTCCCTGCAGGAATCAGAAAAGCAGTCTAACAAGGGCAGGATAATGGGCCTCTGGGAGCATGTTCTTTGAAATCACGCCAGTCTGTGACAAGTGATGTAAATAATTCAAATGTCCTCAGCCTTTCGGATTTGGAGTCTTTACATGATAGAAGCAATATGGCATCTTACTGGGCTCCAGATAAATCAATATATACATGATATATTTCTATAGCCAAGCATGTGTAATTTCAGTTTTTTAGTAGTGGAAAAGAATGACTGGCATGATGTGGGAAAGTATTTCAATTTCATTGTAAAGAAAAAACAAATTGCTGATCTGAGTGCTGCACTGAATTTAAATTGTAGGGGGTTGGTTGACATACAGATGGGGTGAATTAAATGGGGGAGTGCACAACTTGCCATTTTTTACTGCCTTGTAATGACACCTGTTTTAAGAATAACCACTCCTCGTCTGTAGCAAAAAGTGACAGTCCAAACGAGTGCTCTCGAATGTCTTATGTGCCCTCACTTATCAGCCACCTCACTGTAAACATTTCATTTCCTCATCCTGTCAGAAATGTCTTTGTTGCTGGTTGTTGCTCAGGCTTTAATCTGAAAGACAAAGTCAGCCAGATAGCAACCCCCCCGCTTTCTTCTATTTGTCTCCTGCTTCCTCGTCTCTCATCTCTTGTGACAGTCTTGTCTTTAGAGCGACTTAAGTTCATGTTCTGGTATTTCTTGCCATTTATTGAGAGAGCGCAAAGGTCGTTTAAAATATGTTCTTTTAAGTGGCTCAATGTTTGTCTCTCTGTCAATCTGAGGTTACAGTGCTGATGTTTATCTCCAGGTCAACAATGGATTACACAAACATTGTCAGATGCCTCTCTCACACACAGGGACTTTTTTTTTATAGTCTCCTCCTGTAAGGTTATTTGTGCAAATTAAACACTGCTATGATTTCAGTGTCTCTGGGCAGACGGCCAGAACTCAGTTGTGAGTTATTGCAACAGCAGAAGCCTTTTATGTGAGTCAATTCTCGTCTCTGTGGAAATCTACCTGTTTTTACAAGTCATCTCCTCTGAGAAACACCTGTACTGAGCAACAGGCTCATTGTTTTCCTCTTAGGTACATCGTAAAGATTGAGAGACCAGAGAGACAACACCAGGCAGGTTTGCTGAATCACTCATCCTTCCTGGCGCCACTCGGCTGACTGAAGAGTTCCTGTCAACACTACATCATGACTGATGTTGGAGTAGAAATCCTGTAACTTGTTAGTACCATTATATTGGGCTATTTTGCTTTAAAGGGAACATTTGCACTGTGTCTCCTATGTAAATTCACTTTGATTGATGATTGCTAATTTGCCATTTTCTCATTATCTAATGTGGCAAAATACAAATCATTTATCAATCAACTGAAAATGGATAAATGAAAATTTAACAGTTTGACATGCAATCTGATAACATACAGAAAAATAGAACAGTTAGCATTTCTATTCATTTTTTGGTTGAAAAACAAGTTTAGACAGAAATTGTTTTTCTGAAAGTTATTGTGAAGGACAAGTATTTCTCTCCAGCAGGCAGTGCAAACACAGTGTGACTTATTTTCAGCCTAAGTTACAGTCAAGCTCCTGTTATCTGCACTTTCATGAGTATAAAAGAGTGACTTGCTCTTTTCTGTTAAATATAAATGTTACTGTTTATCCCAAACTGCCCAGAATATTGTAAAGTTATTGATTAGTTGTCATGTTTGGCGGCTCTTATTGATGGCACAAGAATGTGAAAGTAGCTTGCAACCTGGATGTAAAGATCAGGATTTATTGCCCAGAATCTCTTGAACAATTTTATCAAAAGCCCATTCCACTGTGACATTTTTTTCTCCCATAAATCAGCGAGGGGAAATCTATCAGAGGACAGTAGTGAGAGATAGATGAGCAGAGGGATGAGAGGGTCAGCAGAGATTTTTCACTGGTCCTCCGCATCACAGCCGCAGCCTCACTTTTTCACCTTTATGAATTGGTCTTTTACTGACTGGCCGGGCTTTTAATTTGTTCCACACACTTGGGGGGAAAAAAACCTCTCAACATTTAGACTTTGCACATAAGATAATGTATTGATTGTTAAAGCACTGGTGCATTGGGTTCCTGGCTCATATTTATATAGCACAAACTTTAGATAAATGGTTCTTGGGAGATGGATTAATCCCTATATTATTAATATCCTGGATATATTCCATTTTGGCAGCAAAGCTATCAAGCATCAGGGGTCTTTATACATATAATTTTTTAAATCCCCTCAGTGTTAATTCAAATAGGTTACATAAAGAAAGGAGCAGTTTGTGTAGCAGTTAACATTTTGCTATAATGATGAAAAGGTAGTAACGTATGACATTATTAGTCAGATATGCATCCCTGTGCTCATGCAAGGCACAAGGCACATGCAATTTCTCAATACAAGGGAAAAGTATGAAGGGTGGGGCACTACTCGGAAACTAAGGGAAAAGCATGCAGCAGCTAGTTCAGATCACACGTTTTTGCGCATTTGCAAATTAATTACCATGTCTTGATATGAAGATGTATAACGCAAATTAGTCTTAAACTCGAACTGTTTAGGTGTTTTAGATGAAAAAAAGCATGGTAGCCTATTTCTTTAATTGTATTTTGTCCAAAAAGGGTATTGTATGTGTGAAACTGTTTTGTAGTGACCCTGAAATTTTTCTTACTTTCTTTTTTTCCTTTTATTTGATGGATTTATTCCTTTGTTATTACCTTCAGTGCTCAGTGTTGGTGTACCTATAGTCCATCCACCCAATCTGACTTGATTGAAGGCCTTCATTTGCTATGCGGCCATGTAAAGTAGAAGCCTTGAAATATCACACTGACCTTGGTGTTCCTTTTTGATTCATTTTTCCCTGACACCCTCTTCTCAGATGGGATTTCTCAATAGTTCGACATCTGACTAATATACTTGCACTGTAACTCTTCCTGTAATTTTAGAATATAATTCAGCACTGAAATGCTGTAAAGTTCTTCTGCGGTGTCACATTTCTAAATGTGCATTTGTTGGTGTAAAATGCAAAATATACGGTATGTTGCATAAAGGAAAGATAGAATATACATTCACCACATTAACTGCACATAAAAAAGAAGAAAATTCAATCTTCAAGTGTTTTGTTATGCAGTGAGGCCTACTGAGATTTTTTAACAGCCTTTTTGATATAATTTAAGGCTTTACACATAGCATGAATTCAATTTTTTGTTTGTTTCACAATACATGTTTTAGCAAAGACGACTAAACTGGAACCATAATCAGCTTTGTTCATCTTTCACTGGGGCATTTATGTCATTCTTCAACCGACTTTGTTGATATAATTGATTATGCAGATCTTTTAATGTAAAGTTTATTAATCTATAGATCAGTAAGATCACAATGATTTAATCCACAGTTCTATTCTTGCTTATGATGTTAAGTTAATTAGTTAATCCTACAAAGCACAATGTGTTTGCAAAGAAAACAGCATTTGCTAAATGTTTTCAGAATTTTGAAGTATAATTTAGAAAACACACAGTGCATTCAGAAAGTATTCAGACCCTTTCACTTTTTTCATATTTTGTTATGTTGTAGCTTTATGCTAAAATTTGGATTAATTTTTCCCTCATCAGTCTACACTCAATACCCCATAATGACAACGCAGAAACAGAATTTTAGAATTTTTTGCAAATTTATTAAAAAGGAAAAACTGAAATATCAGCAGAGCTCAGAGACAGGATTGTGTCAAGGCCCAGATCTGTGCACAGCTACAAAAAAAAAATGCATTGAAGGTACTAAGAGCACAGTGGCCTACATAATTCTTAAATGGAAGAAGTTTGGAACAACTAGGACTCTTCCTAGAGCTGGCTGCCCGGGCAAACTGAGCAATCAGGGGAGAAGAGCCTTGGTAAGAGAGGCGACCAAGAACCCAATGGTCACTCTGCCTGAGCTCCAGAAATCCTATGTGGACATGGGACAAATTTCCAGAAGTACAGCCATCACTGCAACACTCCACTGATCTGGCCAGACAAAAGTCTCTCCTCAGTGAAAGACACAGGAAAGCCCACTTGGAGTTTGCAAAAAAAGCACCTAAAGGACTCTCAGACTGTGAGAGACAAGATTCTCTGGTCTGATGAAACCAAGATTGAACTGCTTGACCTCAATTCTAAGCATCATGTCTGGAGGAAATCAGGTAACGCTCATCACCTGCTCAATACCATCCCAACGGTGAAGCATGGTGGTGGCAGCATCATGCTGTGGGGGTGTTTTTCAGTGGCAGGGACTGGGACAACAGGACAGTGACCCTGAGTACACGGCCAACACGCAGGAGTGGTTTAGGGACAACCCTGTGAATGTTCTTGAGTAGACCAGCCAGAGCCCTGACTTGAACCCAATTAAACATGTCTGGAGAGACCTGAAAATGGCCATCCACTGATGGTCCCCATCCAACCTGACAGAGCTTGAGAGGATCTGCAGAGAAGAGAGGCAGAAAATCCTCAAATTCAGGTGTGCAAAGCTTGTCACGTCATACCCAGGAAGACTCAAGGCTGTAATCGCTGCCAAAGGTGCTTCAACTAATTACTGAGTAAAGGGTCTGAATACTTATGTCAATGTGATATTTCAGTTTTTCCTTTTTAATCATTTTTAATGCATTTGCAAAAATTTCTAAAATTCTGTTTTCACTTTGTCATTATGAGGTACTGAGTGTAGATTGAGGGAAAACATGATTTTTAGCACAAGACTGCAACATAACAAAATGTGAAAAAGTGAAAGGGTCTGAATACTTTGTAAATCCACTGTATTACACATAATGTGAACATCACTACATTTTCTGTCTTATGCAGATTTATATATTTAAATGTGTAACTTTTCTGTTTAAAATTAATCTTCACAGTGTTTTGGAGGCACTCCAAAACTTCACAGCACTCATCCTCACCAGCCTTGTAAAATGGTTTTTGCGGTGAAATGGCTCCAATGGTGTTGTCAGGTGACATTGTTGGCATACTTGTTTCCTGTGCCCTGGGGGGCAGAAGCAGTGAACACAAGGGATGAGTGAGCCGCCTGGTGTCGTCTACCTGTCTGATTTACTGTCCTGCTGCGTTTGAAGTAGGACAGACGGAATTCACTTCACTCTGGTTCTTTGTGATCAGTCCTCCCAGATTACAGCCCAGGTGAGGCCCCTCGCCATCAACCACAGGATATAGGAAGTACCTGTCTGTCATAGCCCCTGGACATTGCCCCTGAACTAGCTTTCCTAATGTCAGCATGTTTGAGATTGTGCTTATGTTTCAATGTATTAGACCCTCATGATGACTTGTACTGTACATGCACTGACCAACTTAAATAGATATAATAAGACAGTGATTTCACAATCTAGGCTGGGTTAAAATATGCATGTAGCATGGGAATAGCCTGGAGCTGCAGTGCTGTGGTGTTTTAACCTGTTGTGGACCCAGACAGCACAGTAAGAGCCTGGCGTCAATGTTTTCTTCGTCAGACCTGTCAGACCCAACACATAAAAACACAAGCCAATTCTTGAGATGTGTTTGGCTGCAGCTCTTTTTGACAACAAGATTTTTGACAACAGCAATAGTCACTGCTGCTGGCACCAAAACGCTTTTATTATTGACTGTCGGTGACACAAACGAGATCATTTGAACCAAAAATGTATCATCTCACAAGCTCATAATATTGAAGTTTATTCACTACAGGCTCTGCAGACAACACATGACCTGATATGTATATATCAAAACAGCCTTCCTGGTGTTTTTAGGGCATCAAGGCATACTAAATATTTATGTACTTTTCAATTCACCAGTCTTCCCACCTAATCAGTCACCAGTATACGGGCTTCAGGACAGAGTGATGTTGGCATGGTGTGGCTGATTAGAGTCAATCAGCAGGGGGTGAAACCAACATTTCCTTCAAAACAACCACACAGAGGTCTGGAATTTCTCCTCTCGGCACATCAGCTAATGGCGGCGCCAAATTTTCATAGACCAAATGACAGCTTGATTGTAAGCGGCACGTTCATGTGGAATTGGGACACTGATTTGGTGCTGTTGGAGGAGATCCAGGGAGCCAAAATGCAGAATATAATCAGCACCTCTAAAAGTTAAACAGAATGCAGGCATCAAGAAATTGATTGGGGAAGATGTTGTAAGGTAGCTGATCTATCCCAAGAACAAAAACAGCCTTAAATCTGACATTTTGATGTGCAGCACAATCAGACTGTTAAATCAACAACATCTTGTGTGACCATTATATGAATTTGAAACACTGGCAGAAGTTGATCTTCGGATTTGATTATGCCAAGTGCAGGCAGGGAATTCAGTCTCATTTAATAACATCAGCAAGGTTGAAGAACCAAAGAAATACATTCTCACTAAAACTAAAACAATTGTTATATTTCATGTTTATATATAATATAATATAATATAATATAATATAATATAATATAATATAATATAATATAATATAATATAATATAATATAATATAATATAATATAATATAATATAATATAATATAATATAATATAATATAATATAATATAATATAATATAATATAATATAATATAATTGTTCACACAGACACACACACACACATAGATGCAGCAGAGTTTTAGTGCAAAATGTATTTTGATAACAGGACAAATTAGGCTGTCATATGAGGTGAAGACTAGTGATTTTCTAACACTAAAGCAATAGCAATGAGGTTGACTTGGCTGTTGTTAACCTTTGCATAACCAAGCCTCATGAATAGTTTGCATCGAGTTGAAATAGTAAATAACAAAACAATATAATTTCTTTAATTACTCAGTTAGTCTATAGTTAATCTGTTTTTTCACACAGCAAAGCTATTTGTATTTTTTTAATGGGTAAAATCATGTCTTTCTTCTTCTTTCTCTATTTTGACAGTGATGAGGTCAGAGGTCAAATTCACAGTGAGAAATTTAGATTTCAGATGCAAAAAAAGTCTTTCATTTGACAAAAAAGTGGGTGACTGCTGTGAAATAAACATCACTACAGTGACTCGCATTAACATGTGTCAGATAAGAGACTTTCAACTGTCTTTAGAGAACTAAATAACTGCTATTGATATTTTAGCATTTCAATGGCCACCTTAAGTCTCAAAGCTGTCATTGTTTTTATTTAAGGCTCAGGCCTTTACTGTTGGTATCAGTTAAGTTTCCCATTGAAGAGGAAATCAGAAGAAACCAACATTTAAAAGAGGGATAAGAGGCCTCTGAGTGTCAAAAGCTAAAAAGGCCTGGTTTTTGTCTTGCATCACTTTATTGCCATTTCAATGAATTACTCCACGGGAAAACAAAGTAATAGTGACAGCACTCTCATCTACCTTCTCTCAATTCATTACTGCATCATTTACATATGTCCCTTTTTGATTGACACTTCATAATGAAATGTGAATACTGAAAAAAAAGTTGATGTAATGGATGTGAAGTGTTAGACAAAGATCAATATTTATACGTAGCATCAGCAGTATAAAAGTAATAATGGGCTTTTGATTGAATGTTTGTCTATTGATCTTCCCTTAGATGATCTGTTTGTCTTGCTCTTGAGTGTATTCCACTTCAACTCAACTAGTTTTCTCATTTTTGATTAAAACTCTGGTTCACACACTTCATTAGACATCACTGTGGGTTAAATTTTGGTTTGTGTTATGTAGCATCACTCTGCTGAATATAAAATAGTAATTAGCCATTCATTGTCTCTGAATAAGATGTTATTAGTTGTCAGTTTAATTTCTTATTGAAAATTGATATACTGTATATTATTAAATACATCCCAAACATGGTAAAATTTGATTATTATTATAATTATTATTATATCGGAAAATCAGTCTAAAAAGACAGTTAAGTGAAAGTCTCTTTCACTGCATCATATGTTTGGAGAAGCAGTGCCAGTCAGTGTGGTCAGCTACGTCAACATCAACCCGTTCAAACTGTATGAACTTACAGTGGATTGACAAATCTTTGTGTGTGGGGTTCTTGAGGCAGCAGTGAGTCCCAAATTGAATTACATGCACATTTCTCAGCCACAAAGGGGAGCCATCACTAATTAAAACCATGTGATTGATGACACTGACGCTTCATGCCAAAGGAGGATAAATCACTCTCACAGTCACTTTGCTGCATTGGTTCCTGTCTCGACATCATAAGCTACTGTAAGTTCAACACTTACTCAGCTGAGGGGAGTAAACAACCAGAAGAACACAGTCGTTGTTGCCCGTGGATTGTTTTTAATGCTTTGTTGTTGTGCATTATGTCCTTAAGACTATAGCTTCTTAGTCACATATGTGAGATAATCTGAGGAAACAAAGTCACTCATGAAGGCCAACAACGGTACATGAATCTCAGTGTAATGTATGTGAAATTGTCTTTCCACAACCATACAGTACATGCTCTTAATTATGTTAAGCCCTGCGAAGCTTTGACCTATTAAAAGGGAAGGTGTCAACCTATCCATCCAGACACAGCACTTTGTGAGTAATCGTTGTCTAATGGCTTTTATACTGAGTCACACAAACGTATATCACACACACATTTCTGAAACTTCTGATTCTTTTAACCAACGGCCTCATTTCATGAAAGTTTTGCTTTTGCTTTTTGTTCAATATACTGTAGAAAGGCAGGCTTGGAGTGGGTTTAAGTGAAGAGTGTCTGTAAGGTGATTTGTTTTCATATGTTCAGGATTTAAATGCACTGATTTACCTATCAAATATGTGGAACTTTTAAATAGGAGATTGCAGAAAATGTGGAAAATAACTGATTAAAATGGACACATTATCTGTTTAAGTATGTTTTCATTGATGCTAATGACTGCTCTAATGTAAATATCATGCCATCCATCCATAACTGGACAATTGTGGACCCACTGGCCATGCGGTCGGTCAATGTGTTATACATTTAAATTTTTACACTTAAAATAATCTTGTTATAAACAAATTTTACTTGAGGAAAACATACTTTTAAATTTTACATGAGCACAATTTTAAAGTATTTCTCTGCTTCACTCTGACATGAGAAAATATCAGTAAAACTTTTTTTTTTTTATCTTGACACTGTCAAGCTTTTTCCACCATGTCTTACAATCAATCAATGATTCAGTTCGAGTGTGATGGAAAAAATGAAATCAGTGCAGTCATCAGTACATGTAATTTTAACAACAGCCCTTCCTGTTGGAATTGTTATCAAATAAAAAAATCAAACAGTAAAAAGAAGTCAATTTTCACTCCCATTTATAAATCCTCCTACTGTATAATAACCCATATGTCGCCACCTTACCAGGACAAGTCCATGCTGACTGTCTCTGTAGGTGGACTATTACAGTGGTTTAAAACTGCTGTATTTGGGCAGGAACAATTTTGCACTCTTAAGCTGCATACAAGTCAGATCCTGTCAGTGGGTTAGTTTTGTTCAAAGGACCAATTAGTGGGTCCTACCTTAGCCTGCAGCTAAAAGGCCTAATGGTGGGGGCATCCACCTGAGAGGTGCAGAGCTCTCCCCACTGGGCTTTAATTTGAGAGAAGGGTGGGTGGCAGTTTCTGAGGCTTTTACCATTACACAGGACTTCATTGTGGCTGCTGACCGTTTGATCTTAAAATAATTTACTTAATGATCTCACCACGGGAGCAATTGGTGCTGCTCGATTAGTCTGCAAGGTCTAATGGACATGGGAAAGAAAGAGGAGGAGGTGGGGAGGGGAGAGGGAGAAAGAGGGGGTAGCACAGTAAGGACTAAATGAATCTGCTATGTAACCTTGGGGAGGTACATTTTTTCATTTTTTTAAATTCAGAGGTGAAATTCTGACAGTGCTAGAGAAATTCAGAGACTGTAACTGTTAAAAGTGTTGCAGCTGATTAAGCCTATTAAGACTAAGACTAAGATTATTAAGCCTAAATGACGAGGAAACTAATTAATATCTTTGTCATTTATCTATGGTAATATTTTAACATATAAAAGCTGAAGAGATTGAGACATTCAAAGTTACAATTTCAATTAACACAGAGTTATAGGCTACAGGCATATAGGCAAATTGTGGGTAACCAGTATACCAATTGTAAAATATTTACATTACTTAAAAAGATTTGCATTTTCAGTTTAATATTTATCATATTCTGAGCAACCATGATCTCAATTTAATTTTGAGATTATGTAAACAATTTACAACGTATTTTCAAAGGTAAAAAAAACATTTATTTTATAATGTACTGCAAATTAACTACTGTAAATTAGAACAGCACTGTAATGGGAATTAAATTAAAAGACTCACATTAATCACATTAATACTTATGTCTGTTTAATTCTAAACCCTGTTAAAGGGCATAAACATGTTTAAACATTGTAATTAGATGTTTAATTAATTTTGCAACACCAAGAGAAACTAACATATGACATATTTAAATTCTAAAAGTATACCTTCCAACTTACTTTATGGAGACTAACATGAGTGAAAGCTTCACAGTAAAGCGTAGAGTTGAAAAGGTCACTCCACTTCCAGCACACACTCGGCTACATGACTGAAAGGCCTTCCTGACCTCTGCGCCTAGATAACAAGTCAAAGAAAGGGGGGATGGGGACTAAATGTAGCCATTAGAAGATGAGATAGTTGCAGTCAGGTAAGTTGGTGCAGTTCACAGCAATCCCTCTGGCAAAGTATGCAAAGCGGAAAAGGGAGGGTGGGTGATTAACACAGATCACTATTATTAAATCATGCAGGAAGGTTGTTAGTGCACATGAAGTTGTCTGTGACATGTCACGACAAAATCTGGCTCACTAGCAGGAACAGCAGCAAGAACCCAAATAAATCTCTGAATGGAAAATTTTTTTGATGGGAAGATATGGCATAATTAGTGTCATCACGTTTAATGACGAACTACATCTGTTTCTCTTATAACCTTATTCAGAAAAAGGCCCGATTATAGTAATAGTCAAATGATAGCTGCCTCAGCCTATGGAGATTGGCACTGATTGTACGTTTATTTTCATAACACATGCCAAAAGTCTCAAAGGCATATATGAATGAAACTTAGCATACCTGGATAACTGCTGTGTGAATCGTCATACAATCATTAGTCTACCAACAAAGCCAGTGGGGAGTAAACCACTTTTTTTCTCATTATTCCTCAAATAATGAGAAAAAAACTTGAAATAAACCATTTATTACTATTCATTTTTGATCAAAGGATGATCTCCCAAAGCTTTAATTAAAATATCAAGTAATTGCCCAGTCGTGTGGTGGCTACAGAGGGGATAAACACTTGAGCTCTGAATGATGGCCATCCAGTTTGCACTCTTGATTTTACACAGAGACTTTTACTGTGACATGAGCAAAGGTCGACCTCTTCACTTTAAAGTGGGCATTAACTACACAATCAACAATGCAGTAATTAACAGGTTCCAATGCCTTTGCTGGTTTATTTTACATGCTGTGTGTGAGCACTCCAACGATATATTATTTCTCCTTCTATATTTTATATTATCCTTATTATAAGAATGATATATTTTATGAAACGAGACATTTTTTACATTTAAATCCAGCAATTTCCTTTATATCTGTTTTATTCAAACTGCCAGACAATGTGTATCCTACTTGTAGGACAGTGATCAAGTATGATACTGTACTTCTGCTAGAAAAACACACAGAGTACATAGATGTTTGTATAATAACTATCAGACTGTAAGGTCGCAGATGAATTTTAAACATTTATTGACCCATCCCCCCCACCGAATGGCAGTAATCCTTGTGCTGGGCTCCGCCAGAGACCACGAGGTGTGCATATTAAAAGTTTTTACTGAGGCTCCACAACACCTGTGATCCTCTCACCATTGAGCCTTGTACCACAAGAACATAAATCACGGCTTGTGAGTGGAATATCTCACAGAGAGGCAGCATTCCACTGCTCGTGCTGGGATTAGGAAATCAAAAGGGCACGCGCTCTGCAAATGCTACACAAGGCCCCAAGGAAGCCAGCGTGTTGAGAAACAGCCAAGGAGGCTCACTCAGCTCTGTCATTTATAATGGTGCCGGACTGACAGAAGCCCCTGGGACATAACTGCTACAAACCCCAAACCACTGACTGTATGTGCCATCCAAACATGTACAAATTATGGTCTAAACGAAGCGGAAGAGCTACTGCAAATTGCAGGAAGCGTTCTCCTGTGTCTTCATTATCTTGTTAGTGTTTTAGATTAATGTATTTTCAACAGCATGTGGCTGTGATGAGCAGCCTAAGAAGACTTATTTACCCTACAGGGAGAAGCAGAATTTGCCATTTTATTTAACATATAATGCGTAAAATTATTTTAGAGAATCTGGAAATGTTTGCTTGGGATATAATCTAATCTCAGCAGGTGTATGTGTGATTAACATAGAGGACAGTCATGATTTGTCCTCCTGTATAATCCATTATTCAAGGAGGACAGATTGTACTGTGAGAAATGCAATGTATTTGATATGCAAAAAAAAAGCTCTCTATGTATCCTTGCCCTGTGCTAGTCAAAACATTGACGAGATTAATTTGCATTTATGGAGTGAATGATTACACAAGTACACTATATGAGGAATAAAGGGCCCAGCTCAGGTTAAGGCTGATTGACAGCAACATTGTCTGGTGAGGCTTCACTTCATTTTCAGAAGCCCGCAGTGACCCCAGGCATTATGGCCATGGGGGCAGTGCCAGTCTCTCAGGATGCTGATTAAGTGGGATAAACCAGCCCCTCAGACACAAGTGGCCTGGCCATCCTCAGGGGAGTCCCACCTAACGGCCTGGACTCGGCTTCCTCCACAACACACTCACACCCCAGTGCCTTGTATATACACACATAATGCACACACAAACACACCACAGACACACAGGTGTAGCCTACACACACAAAAAGTGTAACTTGATGTGCCAATTAATGCTTAAGCATCCAATATAAGCACAGAAGAACAAGGATCAAAACTACACATAACATTTCTAATCACACAGGAGGTTCTAGTTTGGATTTATTTGCTAATAAGTATTTTATTTCATCAATTTATGTCATTTATATAAACCACTTAAACCAGTTGGTTTAGCCCTAAGCCTAATGCATGGCATATGCTCTAATACCTATGTGTGTGAACTAACTAAACAATGGGGATTGTACAACAATTGTAAGGTAATGGGTGCCCTTAAAGCTTTTGTTTCCCAGCAGAGGAACACTTAAAACAAGCCTTTCAAGATAAGCGGCCGGCTGTTGTATTGCGCCTTCCACCGGTCCCCCAGGACAACATATCCATCACCAGATGCCCTCGGGTGTGGGCTAACAAATTTGTTCATTCTAAGGGCTTACATAACACCCCAAGAGCTTTAGCACTATCTGGTAGGATTTTGTGTGATCTGCCACAGAGATCTCACCACAGGTTGAGCGCACAGCAGTCCTGCCTTTTTTTAAAAAAAACATTTCATTACAGGGGCGTCCATTCACAACAGGGCAAAAAAATTCTCCACTTGTACGCTATTATTTGCCTCGAACACATGGAAACTAGTTTATCGTGTTTGTGTATCTGGAGACAGGTAGAGCAACGACTTATGACGGAATGACTGACAAGATATCATTATTTAGTCAATGTGATCAATTATTATATGCAGGGGAGGTCACCAAACAACAGACGCATGCAGCGTGGCCCCTTCATGACGTGTCTGTTTTTAAATATGGCTTACAAATTGATTTCTGGACTTGTCACAGCAGCTTGATCACTATTAGGCCTATAATAAGAATAATAAAAATAAAGCGAGATTAATTTTGATTTTTATCTATCTATCTATCTATCTATCTATCTATCTATCTATCTATCTATCTATCTATCTATCTATCTAAAATAAACACGTTTTAAGTTGACAAACTGTCTCAACCTGTCGTTTCCCCCGCTGGATCTCCAGGTCCTCTGGAACTACATGAAAGTCTGCCAAAAGAGAAAAGCCAGTGCCCTCTGCAGGACGCCACTGTTGGTGACGGTGCGCACATTGAGAGACGCCATCACCAACTTCAGAGGCTCACATAAACCATAACTCTCAAGTATACAATGATATCCACTGTGCAAATAAATGGATATATTTAATTTAGTTTCTCTATAATATAGCCAATGGTTTATTTCATCTTTATCAAACAAGAATAAAAAATGAGAGAAGGAAAGAATGGATTCTCCTCCCATGTCAACCAAGGTTGTTAGAAATAATTATGATCTTTATTGAAAGGAGCCCTACTCTAAGGAGTCTACAGGGTCCTAGAGGGCTCCTTCTTGTGGTGTGGACCTACTCACATCCTGGGGTCAGATTTGTTATACACACAGCAGGTTGGACTGGTGGGGTCTATAATATACAGTAGAACTTCAAATTACATCATGTGTGCAGCAACTTCAGCTAACTGATTTGATCACGTAAACTGTCACGTCCATTACAAAACAAAAACTGAGAATAACACACATATTATAGAGATAGCTAAAATCTTAGTAAATCATTTAATACATTTTCCATTTCCCCATCATCTTTTTGTTTTGTTCAATCAATTAATATACCTTTTAAAAGTACTCAATATGGTGGCTCTTTTCAAATGCTGTAAAATAATAATTATAATAGCAGTAGGGTGGTAAACGGTGCCAACTTAAAACTGCAAATGCTTTAATATGTCATTTTCATAATAGTCACTGCAGGTGACGCAGTTTCTTGAAGAAGGTATACTTAAGCTGTACTTATTAGTGAAACTTGCCATTGTTTTTTGTTAAATGACACATGTTAATAAAAACCCTATAAAGTAATATTGTGGTGTTCTTAGATGCATAATCATGCTTAAGTGTTTGCCTGCTGATAAAGTAAGACACCACTAGCAATCTTACACCACTTATAGCTAGAAAAAACATTTCTTACTGTAAGAGGAAGATAATTCAACATAATACATTGGTACTTTTATACATCCCTGTGGTTTAGATACTAAGTCCGCTAATTAGAAACTGTACATCATCAAACAAACATAACAAATTTAAGAGTCAAATAAGACACTTGCTTGCTCGCCGCTGCTTGTTGGA
Source organism: Thunnus thynnus (assembly GCF_963924715.1). Classification (NCBI taxonomy): domain Eukaryota; kingdom Metazoa; phylum Chordata; class Actinopteri; order Scombriformes; family Scombridae; genus Thunnus; species Thunnus thynnus. Next base: position 18,533,118 of record NC_089526.1, read on the forward strand.
TATGACTGGGGTGTCATGATGGAGTGCTGTTATGTGATTCAGTTTGGGAATCAATACAGCACCATCAACAAAAAATCTGTTGTCGCTGCCAGTCATTGATGAGCTGCTTCATATTACAAATGTACCTCGTGCAATTTTTGAAGGCCAAAAGACAAAGTGCAACATATACAATAAGAGAACAAACACAACCCTAACGTGTTGTAAACTGCAGTATTATTAATTAACAGATTAATCAAGGCAAACACATTATGCACCATGTCAGAACAACAATTTTAATACAAGTGACAATACCTGCAAGTGATAAATGAACTTAAGTATTGATGGTCAGACTGCAGCACATTCTTTGTGGACAACAAGCAGTCGAGGGAAATATTAGGATGGCTAGCTCAGCAGTGTAACAAGCCTTGGCAGGAAAATGGTCGAGGCGGTAGGTATAGTGCCAGGTTTGAACAGAATTGTGTCTTAAGGAATAGTTTAAGGTTGCTTGGGAGGGCATGATTAGTGCAGTCAGTCTTCCACACTTTACAGCTCCTGGATCAGAGACAACGTGATTCACTTACATTAGATACTGAAAACAATATTTATTTATTTGTTTTTTTTTTCTTTATTGACAGAGAGGCCAAACTATGATGGATGATGGAAAGATGCATAGCTGTAAATGCACACAAAGTGGTTTGTGAGATGCTGACCTTTCTATCTCTTTTTTATATTGTGATGATAGTTATAATGATCCTATTCCATTTTAGGCTGTAAGGGTTTCTGGTCCTCAGTAAATTGAATGACTCATGTTCTCAACCATGTTAACATCTGTGCTGATTTTCAGAGTAAAATGAGCGTGTGGATTACATCAGGAGCCATCTTCATCTTAACTGCTTGAATGCATTGCTTCCAACTTGTTATTAGCACCATAGCAACAGGCAGGCAATCTCTTCCCCTTAGGTGGTCTTGTCATTGTTAGTGATGAGGTCCAAAATGGTAGTGCCACCTGCAAACCTGAGGAGTCTGTCTCACTCGTCTCACCGTTTCTTGATTTGAAAAAGCAGAAAAAGAAAGCCAATGAACATTTAAGGCTGCATTTTTTTTTTAAATTCATACCATATAATCAGTGCTTTAGCCAAATCCTGTGTTGTGTCCCCTATCTTCAATGTGTTTTCATGCTGTAAAAATGCATATCTTAATTTATCAACATACCACTCAGCTCATTAAATCTCTAAGATACTCCAAAAGTACCATTTCGTTATTTGTTTAAAGCACTCAGAACACCAGGCTGCTCTGAAATTAGGTGTAGTAAACCCTAGCCCCCCTTGTAAATGGCATTTTCTGGGTACAGTGCTGAGCTGCTAAGACAACAGTCAAACTAGTCAAACACATCACATACATTTTACTACAGTCTGTGGCTCCAACACCAACACATAGGTTCCTTCATGTCGAGTTCTGTCATAAAAGGAGTCACTCATTTGCACCTGTTCAAACCAGAAATATTTGGATGTAGCTAGACATATATACACCATACTGAGTACAATTTGTGATGAAATGACTCTAGTTCATGGCAATTAATGTCAATCAGTAGGCTAGAACTTATACATAGACATGAAGTTTAATGTCTCTTAAACTAAACTAAATGTGAACGTATATGAACGCTTATATGTTTTATGCTTCACTTTGTCTCTTTACAAGTGCCACCTAGACCCAGAACAAATCCCCTCAAATCTACTGTAATTTACAGAGCCATTACAGGATAGAACTCTCTACCAAATCACCTTATTAAAACAAATACCAGAGCCGCTTTCAAGAAAACAATAAAAGAGCACTTAATACAATTAACTGTATGAAAGAACAGTAGATGACTCATCTTGCTTGCTGATTGTTTTTTGTTTGTTGTTGTTTTGTTTGTGGTGTCTAATTTGATAATGGATCTTTGTAGTCTGAAGGTATATAATGTATATAATTGTTTATTAAAACGTGTGATTTCTGTGTCTGACCTCAGGAAGACTAGCTGACGTCATGGCATTAGATAATGAGGATCCTAATAAATTGATAACAGAGACCAGCAGGACTTACACAAGAGGAAAATGATGTAAAGCCTACAGTGGGCTATCCAACAAAATAAACAGAATAAACAGCACAGGGTTTAAACAGAAGAAAATCATAACTGCACATAGAGCAGCAAGCCAACAGGAATTATAGGTCGTGCTGGTCATTATAAAACTGTATATGGATTGTGTGTCCTTTGCCACTGTACTTCAGCGGAGCAAAGAACCTGCTTTAGCCTATATTTTGGTTCATCTAAAATAATGTTAAATGGTACATTCAGCAGTAACTTATAATGATAAATATTACATTGATGTAACATGCCGTGTTAAATGAATTTTAAAATCTTCACTATTTTCAATGTGAACAAGGTTTCACACTTTGGAGCTAGCAAACATACAAACCTGGCAGTGATTGAGGGCAGTGTCTGTTGCTAAGCAACGGAATGCTGAACCGCCCCCAGGACTGTACAGCTCATGACAGTCTCCTTTGCAGACAAGCATGTAGTAAAACTATTTTAATACGAAGTAAATAATTCAGGGGATAGTTTCTAGAGCTGCCGTCACAAATAAGTTTCCTTTTTTTACGTTTCGTTGTAGGAAGTGACGGGACTACAGTACGTCGTGTTGGTAGAGCAACCATGTCCGACGAGGAAAGCGTGCCCTCTTTTCTTGAGGACGACAGAGTGAAGTTTGTCGAAGAAAAAGTTTGTGGGCTTCTGAGACTTCAGCGCCAAACATGGGAGAAAAGTGCAGTCCACGAAGAGTTCCAGGCACTTTTGAAGGACCTATTTGAAAAAGAGAATATTATATTTTTCTTTTCATCACAAAAAGGTTGTTTGGTTGCTTCTAAGGAGGTATGGCTGTTGCAGAATATCCAAAACCATTAAGCTAGTTTAGTACATTATTAGATAACATAATAACTTAGCATGTATATTTGACAACTGCTAGCTAACACGAAGTTTAGGGCACTTGCAAAATGTTATTATTTATGGATTGAGCATGACAGACTTTACTTAACCTATATTAAGTGTCATATCTGTTTGTAGTAAAATCTTGTGGTTATTTTTTAAACACAGGTCCCACCTTTATCCCGAAACAAGCAGATCTACATTCTCAAGAAGCGAGTTGTCCCCATCAACTCTGAGAACTACAGGGAACTTCTGCTTTTTGGCTTCTTGTCTCCTTCACCACTACTGCAGCTGTCAAACACAGTTGAACAGGTGATCCTCAAACCCTCCATCCTACACTTATCTCATAAAAAAGTAATTTGCTGCATGTTATGTCAGTTATTTTGGTTGTGCAGATGTGTTTTCCAGCTTGCCTTTAAGACTGGATGAATAAATTTTCATTCTATTTTGTGTTTCTTAAGGTATGCGTTCCACTGCTGTCAAACAACCTTAACCACCAAATGTGGCCAAATCTGATGTCTGAGGACATTATTCGAAATGTCGAGAGCGTATGCAGTAAGACATCAGTTGTATGGGGTCAGGTTTTAGGGAAAACGGTCCTCCCTATCCCAACAGTGACCGATTGGATGGACAATGTTTCCAGTACCTTTGAAATGTAAGGAAACACACATTTTATCTTTGTATTAGAGACCCTGATGCTATAAGCAATACAGAAACACCCTCAACATATATTTTAACCCTTAGGTATGATAACTATGACAGGGCACTAGCCCATGCCATAGAAACCCAAGTCATCAATTGGACCAATCTGATCCAGAAAATGTTGAAGGAGGATTCATCAGACCTACTTATGACAGGCTGTAATCCAGGACCCAACGCTGAGCTGAAGTTCTGGGCTTCCAGGAAGAGCAATATTCAGAACGTTTATCATCAGGCATGCTCCCTTTTCCTCTGGAGCTTCAATAATATTGTGATATGAATTATTTTCATCTCTTAACTTTCCTTTCCCTGTTAAAGCTTTTGGTACTTTCACTTGTAGCTTCAGAGTCCCATTGTTCAGAAGATGGCAAAGATGTTAGAGATGATGGATAGCAGCTATCATCCAACAATCAAGACTCTAATAGAGAATGTCTTTGATGGTAAGATTAGTTGGTGTCTTTTTCCAAGCCAGACAACATACAGTACCTTCTGTAATCTGAAATGTTTGATGTACATCATCGTGTGTTTATCACATCTTGTTATCTCTCATTATGTTGTTTATATTTCCTTTTTTTCTCAATTGAAAGCACTGCAAGAGGCCCAGGACATTGACCTCCATCTGCAACCACTGTGTGCTCAACTGTCTCAACTGGAAAAGAAAGGATTTCCTCACTTTGAAACATTCATCCCTGCACTGTTTCACACTCTTTTCCTTATCTGGACTAACTGCCAGCCATATCAAAGACCGGCACGCATCGTGGTGTTACTTCAGGAACTTTGCAATCTGCTGATTGAACAGGTAAAACTCTTCATGGGAAACACTAGCGGCACATTTATGTACATTAGCGGCACATTTATGCCGCTAATGTACTTAGACACAGTGCATGGAAAAGGTCACAATAAAATACAGATTCTTTTGTCAGTGATGTTTTGCTGATGTTAGTCAATCTGTGTTACTCTGACTTAAGTTGTAGACTGTCGGTGTGTGCTTAGGAACAAATTCACAGATAAAATCTTACCTTACAGGCTTCTACATACCTCTCTGCTGATCTGTTACTCAGAGAGGATCCAGAGGAAAGTCTACAAATGGTAAAGATGGTGATAAAAGTCTTCAGATGTTTCAGAGAGAGTTACCAGACCCAGAGGGAGAGGTTGGCCAACCATGCGAAACATGCACCCTGGGATTTCCCATCTGCCATGATTTTTGCACATTTCAACCAGTTCCTTAATCGCATGCTACAGCTGGAGGTGAGATTGTATTTTCATCTTTGTATTCAGACGTCTGGTTTTATTTTTATGTTGTTTTGTTCCCTTTTATAATATGTTCCCTTTGCAGGACTTGTTTGAAATAATGCTGGACTATCAGCGGATGGAAAAACTGGAATTTGGTGGACTTAAAGGCAAACTCTACAGTGAGCACGCTGCTCAGCTGTACAGAGAGTTCTGTAGCCACTGCCACATGTTGAAGCACAGTGAAAACAGCCCACTTGATTGCAACTCTGAGGTGAAATTGTCTAAAAATGACTTTTTATAGGCATTTATACTGTCCAGTAAGATTTTCTTAAACCGCTACTTTACAGATCCTGCAACTGCAAAAAATATTCACAATGCATTCTTTTACACAGTTGTACTCATCATTTAATTCTGATTAATTGTTAACTTTCTCATAAGGATTTTGAAAACGAGTATAAGGATTTCAAGGTGAAGATTATGGACTTTGAATGCCGCCTTGCCAGCCTTCTATGCTTGGCGTTTAAGGATTGCTCAGGACTTGAATCAGCACTCAAAGTAAGCAAGACTGGATAATAGGATGATTTTGATGACAGTATAGATAAAGTGAATAGTCAGTGACAGAGCTACCAAGTGGGGCACCAACATTTTTCTGATTTTGTCCTTCAGCTGTTAACTATTGTGGGACCCTTCCTTGAGCGAGGAAAAATTCGACAGATATTCAGTCCCAATTTCCCTCTACTGCAGCAACATTTCAGAGAAGAACTGGAGAAATGTAAATGTCTGTTTAAATCCCAGCTCAATCAGGTACTGTAAGCAAAATGGGATATTAGCAATATGTATCCAAGGCACAATAAGAATTGTTCATTCAGCACCTATTTACCATTCTTTCTGTGTTTACAGATGGAGAGTGGTCTGAATAAGAACATGGCTCACACGTCTGGAGCTTTAAAGTGGGCAAAAATGCTCCGAGAACGCATTCAAACCCCTTGGGAAAAAATCAGATTACTGTTTGACACGTCAGTGCATTTTTACTACTTCCAGTGAATGAATGAATAAATCAGTTAGACAATTAGACAAATAGATGTATATATACAATAGATAGAACAGGTAAGAAATTACTATTGTGCTAGACTAATAAATGACAACTGTTTGATAATTATGCAATATTTTCAGATCTACGGGAGGTGTAGAGATGGTGACAGAGTACCACATGTACATGGAGATGTTGAGTCTCCTGGACCGATATGAGGAAGACATTTACTCTGAGTGGTGTACTGGTTTAGAACAGGCCTGCTTGATCAACCTCAGTCAGCCCCTGATTTCAAGAAATACCTCATGTGGCTTGATCTCAGTCAACTTCAATCCAAAGGTAATTGATGTAATGTTCCTATAAAATTGAAGGTACTTGCTGTGAAAGTCTCTTACAATGCTGAACAGTTGTTTTGGAGGTACTGTAAAATAAACTCTTTTATGTCACCACCAAATTGTGCTAAATTGTTCCCTGGGTCAAATGTCCTTTATTTTCAAAGAAATCTGTTCATAACTTTTGAAAATATACTGCTGACAGAACCAGACATGATTTTATTGCTGACGTGTAGACATAACCTTACTCATATAGTTATTTCATTCAAATTAAAATACACCCTCCCAGGGATTCCGTTAGTTGAGATAAAACATTTTACCACCACCCCACTGTGACTATGGATTTCGATTAATCACTGTTTCTTTTCACTCCTTAGCTGACTGAAGTCTTGACAGATGTGAAATATATTCAAACTCTCAGTCAGATCAACATCCCTGCAGCTGCAGTGACTGTTTTTGAGAAGCGTGACATGTTCACAAAGGTTAGAAACACGAGCTCACTTATACTCATGCACGCTTGTTGAAGTTAAACAATAAGCAATGGTCCTGTCATATTATCGTTTACCTCAAAAGAGTTTTTTTTTCTCCAGTATGTGAGCAGTCTGCAGCTGCTAGTACAATGGTACAACAAGCTTAAGCACACAGTGCTAGAGGTGGAACTTCCTCTCATCAGAGCTGAGCTGGTGTCCATAGACCTGCAATTGACAAGAGCAGAGACTGACCTTACATGGCAAGACCAGGACTGCTGGAGCTTTATCAGCACCACCAAAGACATGGTCCATGACCTTGTATGTCGAGTCAGCAGAGCCAAGGAAAACTGCGAAGCCATCCAGTCAATGATGAAGGGATGGAGCAAACAGGCCATGTTTTGCAGGAAGGACAACAAGAGAGGCTCACTTATACAGCTGGAAGACAGGGGAGACCGTGTCAACAAGATATACAGCTCCATAAAGAAGGATGGGGACTCTATCCACAAGCTGGTACAGGTGCATATGGCTGGATTTATGATAATATTCACTCTTATGCATTTTCATGTGTACTGTAGGCTTGTGTTGCTGTAAGGAAACACTAAAAATGGTTGGCATGATTCCAAAACCTTCTAGCATGCGGTAGAGATATTTGTCTCTACTACAGGATTACAACCCATTGAAAGAGCAATTCTGTTCACAGGCAATTTAAAACATTTATACAAATGTTATTCATTTCATAATTTGCACTTGGATTCAAATATGACCAGCTAAATCTAATATTTCATGATATCCAAAAATGATGTTACTTTAATGTATTTTAATATGTTCCAATACTTAGGAAGGTGTTATTCTGAAATGGATAAAATTAAATTTGACTGACATTGACTGTTTTTGTGCTCACCATCTCTCCAATATCCCTCAATTTCATCAGGAGAATATGGTCCTTTTCCATGCTGACCCTGCTTCAGAAGCATGGCAGTCCTACCTGGAGTATGTGGATGAGATGGTGGTGGAGGGGCTCTTTAGCTACATCAGCCACTCTCTCCAGTTCTTTATGGACAACATGGAGTCTTGGCCAAAGCAGGCCCCCTTATTTGAAGCTCAGTTGATGCTTAATGGCTCAGGGATGGCCTTCCTTCCCTCACTGGAGCGAGACGCAGGGGATGGTCTCTACGAGCTGATAGAAGGACTGGTCGGAGATGTATTCAAGACTTCAGTGAATATCAACAGAGTGGCTGCTCATCTGAGCATGGAGAGCTATCAGGTACTCTGCTGTAGATTTTAACATTACCACAGACTTTTTTTTTCTAAGAGTATATTTATATACTGAATTTTTTTGAACTTTTGACAGGTACCTATATTATTATGGTAGTATCCAGTAACTTTTCTGCATAGCATTCTGTATTTGTACATTGTTTACTTCAAAATTGTTAAAATAGGTCCAGTATGGAAAAGTGTTCTACAGTATATTGACCAAAAACAAGCCAAAAGTGTATTCGCCTACTGTGACTGCCTAAACTTTCTAAACTCATTACAACGTACTCTTCTACAAATCATAAATACTCCTGATGTCATGTGTCATGTCATATATCCCTTACAGAGTGTAATGGATGACATGCTAGATTTGTTGGACCTGAGACAGGAAATAATGGAGCGAGTGGAGAATGTCCTCAAGAAAGCCGTAAATTACCAGAGAAAGTTTGATTGCTACACCCATCTATGGCAAGATGACAGGGTTGAGTTTCTCAGCCAGTTTCTCCTGTATGGACGTGCACTTACAACTGAAGAGATGGAGGCTTGTAGTGCAGATGTACTCCCTGAGAGCCCGCCTACAGTTGATAACTTCAAAGAACAGGTGAAAAGCTCTTTAAACTCGTGAATTACAGATGTTCCATTAACAAATTTTGTTTCTAATTTACGATGGTCTTAATTTTACAGATAGATTTCTATGAGGACCTGTACTCTAAAACTTCCAAGCTTGAAGACTTCACAGTGTTTGATGGATGGTTTCGGGTGGATATCAAGTTCTTCAAAGTCAGTCTTCTTAACACAATAAAAAAGTGGAGCTGGCTTTTCAAGGAGCATCTCTTGACATATGTCACCAACAGGTAAAATTGAGTTCTGCTTGGCTAATAAATGCAAAGAAAACTGTACCATCAGTCATCTCACTCTGCATGCTCTCCCACTCAGTCTTGATGAGCTGAAAGAGTTTGTCCAAACCACTATTGAAGGGCTAGCCCGGCCTGTGGTTAAAGGAGACCACAGTGGCTTGGTGGAAGTTATGAGTCACCTGCTGGCTATAAGAGACAGACAAACAGCCACAGACAAGATGTTCGAGCCTCTTAGAGACACAATAATCCTCCTGGAACGATATGGAGTGATCATAACAGACCAGGTCTATTCTCAGCTGGAGGTAAGGAAAGGAGTAGGATTCTTCTCCTATTTCACTTGCAAGTCATTTAATAATATGATACCAAATTATTGTTAATTGATTGTCAAAGAATCAGAATACTGTATATTAATTTAATGACCTTGCTACCTTTTAAAATACAAAATAACTCTCTCTTTAGGAACTCCCTGAAAAATGGAGTGGGGCTAAAAAACTGGCCTTGAAAGTGAGGCATGAGGTGGCACCCATGCAAAATGCAGAAGTGCTAGTTTTACGAAGATGTTGCATGGCATTTGAGGTGAAAAGTCACTTTTAGCTACTATTTCCAGATAAATGATATATGCACAGTATTGAAACTATTGTCTCATATTCACCAGTGTGAAGATATTGAAACTGACATCTCTTATTTTTCAGGTGAAAACAAGCCAATTCAGGGAGATGTTCAGAGCAACTGCCCCTTTCAGTTACAAAACACTGCATCCCTACATCAATCTGGAGAAAGTAGGAGTTCAGCTATTGCTTGGTTATTGGATTAAAATATTAACACTGTATCACACCCTTTGGATAACAATTACTGCATGTTGCTTTCCAGTCTGAAAAAGCAATCCGAGACATGGAGAAAGAGGTAGCAGAGCTGCAAGAGTCTACAAATCTATTTGACGTCACTATCCCTGACTACAGAGACATAAAGCTCTGCAGACGAGAGATCACGGTCCTCAAAGAACTGTGGGACATTATTGTTTTTGTGCAGGTAAGTAGCTTAATGCATATTGTACACTTAAATGTCACTATTCTTAAGGAAATGGAAATAGAGCAGGAGGCCTCATCACCATACCACAATACCCAATAACTCAATAACTTGACCAGCCTGTCCTTTTGGAGGCTGTCATTGATTCTGTGAATACCATGTAGCCTCTAAACGTCCCCATTAAGTACCCTCAGCCCATTGACCCCTCTGCATGCGTCTTTATCTATACAGAGCAGTGTGGAAAACTGGACAATGACCAAATGGAGGCAGATAAACGTGGACCAGATGGATGCAGAATTGAGGAGGTTTGCCAAGGTGAGGTCACCAACAGTGCTACATCACACCAGCACATCTCTCCTGCTGTCTTGCTGTCATGCACCATTGCTGTTTGTAACAGATGCCCCTAATAACTAATTATGTTTACCTACCTTCTGTTTGTGTAGGACATACGGAAGCTTGACAAAGAGGCCCGCATGTGGGATGTGTATTCCGGGTTAGACCTTTATGTAAAGAACATGTTGACGTCACTGCGGGCCGTGAGTCAGCTACAGAACCTGGCAATACGGGAGCGCCATTGGGTGCAGCTAATTAGAACAACACAGGTGCATATATAACCACAGTAGAGGTCTTTTTTTGCAACATAAAAATTTGAGTCTTTACGTCATGACAATAATTATTTTTTAAATAGATGGACTTCACCGTGACTGATAGTACCACCTTGGAAGACCTCTTGGCTCTGCAACTCCACTTTTTTGAAGAGGAAGTTCGCAACATAGTGGATAAGGCGGTCAAAGAAATGGCCATTGAGAAGGTTCTTCCTCAGTTATTAACGCTATGTTATTAAGCAATTTATAAGTTAACTTTTAAATTAAAATGTCACAGCAAGGTGTGGATATATGAACAGTTATCCCCACTTCATAGATTTCTAGAAAACATTACCCATTATAACATCGGTCAACATTACCCTTTTGCTACGTCTATCACAAGTTCCTAAGGTGATATTTTCAAATGTCTTGTTTTATCCAACTGACAGTCCAAAACCGAAAGATATTAATTTTACCATCATAGAGGATTAGGACAAACATAAGCAGTTGAGAAGCTTGAACCTATGAATTGTCATTTTTCCTCAACAAATTACTTAAACAATTGATTTTTAAAATGATTGCTAATTAATGTTCTGTCAATCATAATTGTTGCTGCTCTAGTTTCAACTGAAGAATAAGGCCCTGAATTAACAAACCAAATCCTTCACAGTTCTCTGCATTATAGATAGATGTCCAAACTCTTGAATCAAAGTTTAGGACTACATTTAAAGAGTGTAAATCTTATGAACATGGTCCATTAGTAGATGTTTTACTATTATTAAATCTTTTACAGTAGAGTTTTATTAGTCAAACATCGTCAGGATTGTGCTGTCCATTATTTTATTTCAGGTTGTAACAGAAATAAGTCAAATGTGGGCGTCAATGGAGCTTTCATATGAAGATCATTACCAAACCTCTGTGCCACTTCTTAAATGTGACGAGGAACTTATTGAGACTCTTGAAGATCATCAGGTAAATTTCTAAGTTACTTAAAGAGATTCTTTGTGTGACCTTATAGCGTAGAAAACTGCATAATGGCTGTAAAGCACAACAACTAGTTCTCAAGATCAGTTGTCTGTGAGAAGCACTGATAGTTAAGTGCTGAATAGAGATGAGAATGCAGGAAGGGGCCGCCCTGTCTGACTGTCTAACAGCACAGCTGAGAGTGGAGAGGTCCCTATTGAGTCCTCAGATTTATAGCTGCTGTCAGACACAGGGCATTGTTGCACCATGGCAGTCTTTGTACATGTACACCAGATGTATTGGGGGGTTATAGCCAGCAATTAGAAGTCTTGCCACTTTAGTGCCTCTGTCTTTGTGTAAACAGACTGTTTCCCTCCCCCACTTTTTTATGGCATGGCTAGCTGATGAATATGCTTGGGAATTAAACTGATACATGTGATGATGTGAGGTTATCAAGATATGGCTCTCTTTTACCACAGATTGGGTGGTAGTTTGACATGTTTGAGTTTTAGGTCGGACCTTTTGACAGGCTATGCTCAAATGTCTCTATGTCCTCATCCTCAAGCTTCAGCTCCAGGGCATCTTTCAGAGCAAGCATGTCGATCACTTCCTTCTCCAAGTAGTGGAACTACAAAAACAGCTCACTGTGGCTGACTCTGTGCTGATGGTCTGGATGGAGGTCCAGAGGACATGGGCCTACTTGGAAAGCATCTTCAAAGGCTGTGATGACATCTGCCAACAGCTGCCTGCAGATACACACAGATTCCACGTTATAGATGCAGAATTTCAGGTCTGCACTTAGTCTTAAGTCTTAAGTCATGCACGTATGCTAATTCCACTGTTCTCAACGTTTTAAATGTGGTTTCTTTCAGGAGTTAATGTTGGACAGCACTAAGACCAAAAATGTCATTGAGGCCACCAACAAGCCTGAACTATATGAGAAGTTGGGGGATCTTCAGAAAAGGTTGATGTTTATTTTAATCTTTGATTTTTATTGTACTGTCGACAGTTTGATGTTTTGTGCGTAATATTCCTGCATCTTTTCTTACAACAGGCTGGCATTGTGTGAAAAAGCTCTTGCTGAATACCTGGAGACAAAGAGACTTGCCTTTCCAAGATTCTACTTTATTTCATCTGCAGACTTGTTGGACATTCTCTCTAAAGGGAGTCGTCCCAAAGAGGTACATTTGTGTAGAATTTTCTGAAACTTTTGTAGTATCAATCCAAGTGTCACTATTTTTATGCTAACTGTATGTGACATAAAACATTCAACATCTTTTTCAGGTAACTGTCCACCTCTCAAAATTATTTGACAACATGTCAGATCTGGAATTCTCCAGAAATGAACAGTTGGATAATCCTAGACTTGCAGTGGGAATGTACAGCAAAGAAAGGGAATATGTCCCCTTCCAGACTGGTTGTTGCTGTAATGGGCCGGTAAGACATTACATTCAGTATCAAAGATTCTGAATTAACTTTCTAATTTTTCATAATTTCACTAATGATAAGAATACTTGATATCAGGTGGAGGCATGGCTTACTTGTCTGGAAGAGTCCATGAAGGAATGTGTCAGGGGTCACCTGTCTGAGGCCGTGTCTGTGTACGAGGACAGACCCAGAGAGCAGTGGATTCTCGACTTCCCTGCCCAAGTTGCTCTCACTGGATCTCAGATCTGGTGGAGTAATGACATGGAGCTGGTGTTTAAAAGACTGGAAGAAGGATTTGAGTCAGCACTGAAAGACTACAACAAGAAACAGGTACATTTTAGGATGAGCTAACACAGTAACATTTAAATACTAGTAATAAATAGTAGCTCTCAACAAGTCAGCGCTGCACAGAAGAAAAGCTGCCAAAGATCCAAAATAATGAACATGAACATTTTTTTGAATATTTGCTTGACGAGGGCCTTTTGCAATAAACTTCATCTTTAAATTGCTGAAACTTCACTTGAAGATATTGGGCCACATACATAAGCAGCAGTATGTATAGTAACTAACAGTTTCTTGTTATGGTGTTGTGAGAGGGGTGTTGATTTAATTCTGTGTTAATTGGTGATACCATAATGTGTGATGTGTTGAATGGGATTGTAGCATATTATTGCAAGGAGTACCTAATATTTAGAAATAAGAATAACTCCTTAAAAACATGTATCTCTCACCTCAAACACATATTAAACATAAACTGGCTCCTCTTCGGGTTGCTATCAGTATTATTTCAACATCACATAATATATTAATTGACAGTTGGTGTAAAATTACATTATTGGTTTAAAATATCATTTTATTTACACATACGGCATACATACATGTATATATATTTAAATGTTAAGATTGTACTACATTTACATGGATTTGTGTGTAATCTGAGGTTTAAGTGGCAGCTGGAAAAGAGGATGGACACATTTTCCATAATGCCATCATAATCACAGGAGAGTCAGTGACCTGAGCCCCTTGTTGTGGGCTATGCTCACAGTAGTATTATTACTCTTGTCAGTTTCATCAGCACTATTTAAGGTTAGCATGTCCTTGGCTGCTGTTTGAATAATCTCTCTCTCCGTTCAACCCACTGTACTGCACTGATTAGATCTGCTGTCATACAGGACCTGTGATAAATGCAAGATATCCAGTGATGTTTTGGTCAAAATAAGAGCACAAGATTACTTTTGATTGTTTCTTAAGTCACAATCCTTGATTTGTGTTCAGTGCTGTTTTTGCCAAATCAATAAATCCACAGGGTCCACATTCATATAAGCTGCATTTGCAGCATGCATGATGCTGACTCAGAAACAGTACTTTACACCAATACAATTGGGGTGTTAACAACTTGTAAGTTTTTTCTTTAAACATAATCCCATAGACCCCCCCTCCCTTTACAACCTTTACAAATACAAGTGTATGAACAGTACTAATACAAGCAAGACAGGAAATGTCTAAGCAATGTTATATCAGAATGATGACAATTCAGAAATCTTATGTGAATTTAAAATTTTCATGTTTGCCTAAAATCCTAACTGTCGCCCAGAATAACTGTTTTTCTTATCTCCTCCAGATTTCTCAACTGAACTTGTTGATCAGCATCCTGTTGGGTGAGCTAAGCTCAGGCGACCGGCAGAAGATCATGACTATATGCACTATTGATGTGCATGCTAGAGATGTTGTTGCAAGCCTTATTGCACAAAAGGTTAACACCAATAAGTCATCTCATGATCTGCATTGGATTTTTGTCTGATTGAACTAACTCTGACATTATAAAAAAAATCTCATATAGTTATGTAAATGAACATATCGTAGTGTCAAATCAGTTTTATTTATATAGCCCAATATCACAAATCACAAATGTGCCTTAAGGGGCTTCACAATCTGCACAGCATGTGATATCCCCTATCCTTAGATCCTCCTTTAAATTTTACTTTTGAAAGTTAGATTAAGAATTCACTGAAAATCACAACCCGTATAGTAATAGTTCAGTTCTCCATTTGCAACCTATATGTTTGTTTTTTGAGTTAACAAATAAATATGCTGTTGTAACAAATTAACAAATAACAACAGTACATTTATTCACTTTTTTTTTAAACAAAATATAAATAAAGGCACAGCTTTCATTTCAACAAAATGGATAGACAAAAATATAGATTATAGACTTAGAAGCAAAACATTTTAACTAGTTATAATTATCATACTGCCTGCTCCTAGTATCTACTTGTGCTGTATGTCTTGTGACATATTATGCCTTTAAGATAGTTTGATAGAAGTCAACTGTGTTCACAGGTCACCACCTCACAGGCCTTCCAGTGGCTTTCCCAGCTCCGACATTGCTGGAATGAGCAGCAGCGCCATTGCTTTGTTAATATCTGTGATGCTCAGTTTCTTTACCTTTACGAGTATCTTGGAAATACACCACGTCTAGTCATCACTCCCCTCACGGACCGGTAAGATTGCTCCTTATCATTGTTCAACCTATGCATTTAACGTTTCAACACATTTGCTACATTCAGTGTTGTATGTTTCTCTGTGTGCTATTGCCATGGGCAAGTTTAGGTGCTACATCACCCTGACTCAGTCACTCCACCTGACCATGAGTGGAGCCCCAGCAGGTCCCGCTGGAACAGGGAAGACTGAGACCACTAAGGATCTTGGCAGAGCAATGGGCGTCATGGTGTACATATTCAACTGTTCTGAACAGATGGACTACAAGGTTTGAAATTTGACAGCCCTTTGCTTAGTTCATATATTGATCAGTTGTTTCAGTAAACATGTATTCATCAGTCCTAAATGCAGTTCCTGTTTATTTTTAGTCGATTGGTAATATCTACAAGGGTCTGGCCCAGACTGGAGCATGGGGCTGCTTTGATGAGTTCAATCGTATTCCTGTGGATGTTCTGTCTGTAGTAGCAGTGCAGGTCAAAACTATACAGGACGCCATTCGCTCTAAAAAGAAAAGGTAAGTAGTAATAGCTGAATACATGAGTCCCTCATGTTGTAGCAGTTTATTGTTAAAAACAGGTTAACTCTCTGTGAAATCTCACAGGTTCCTGTTCCTAAACACGGACATTGTCTTAAAGCCCTCGGTGGGGATTTTCATCACCATGAATCCTGGCTATGCGGGCAGGACAGAGCTACCTGAGAACCTCAAGGCTCTATTCAGGTGGGAATGATAACCTTCTTTGATAACCTTCCTTCGTGTGCTTTTACTTAGCGTGAGGTTCACTGTCCGCTCTATCTTTGTCCTGCTGTAGACCCTGTGCCATGGTGGTGCCTGACACTGAACTTATTTGTGAGATAATGTTGGTCGCAGAGGGCTTCCGTGGTGCTAAGCTTTTAGCCAGGAAGTTTATCACTCTGTACACTCTCTGCAAAGAACTGCTCTCCAGGCAGGTAGGAGAAAAACACTTAGTCACACTGTTATATTTCATAATGTTAGATTACAACAGAGAACATCAATAATAAATCTTTTCAGTTATACCTCAGGAGCACAGCAATGCATGAAACCATTCAATAAATCTTAGTAGTTTGTTTGATAGGATTTATGGCACGCGTAGACATAGTAATACACGTCTTTACTGTCTATCCTTATTTGTCTATTAGGACCACTATGACTGGGGCTTGCGTGCTGTCAAGTCTGTTCTGGTTGTGGCAGGAGCACTGAGGAGAAGAGACAAGACAAGACCAGAGGATCAGGTGACTTATATGTGAACTTCATCCTACAGCCAAAGGAGGAAGAAGCATTGTCATACATAATCTAAAGTGCATGGTATTTCTCAGGTGCTGATGCGTGCTCTGAGGGACTTCAACATGCCAAAAATTGTGACTGAAGATGTGACTATCTTCTTGGGACTGTTGGGAGATCTATTCCCAGGCTTGGATGTGGAGAGAGAGAGAGACTATGACTTTGAAAAGGCCATCAGAAAGACCACTGTGGAGCTCCGACTCCAGCCTGAGGAGACATTTATCCTCAAGGTTTGACACAATATAGTGTATAAATTGTTAGTGTTTTTTTAAAAAAAAAAGAATTAAAAAGTTTCTAAAATATCAAAACTGTCTTTATTTTGTCAGGTGATGCAGTTGGTGGAACTCATGGCTGTGCGTCATTCTGTCTTTGTTATTGGAAATGCGGGAACTGGGAAAAGCCAGGTTTGATTTTCATTCCTTGTATATTGTAAAACCTCACCATAATTTTGTAGAGTAGTTTTCAAATATCAGATATTTGTTTTTCAATAGATATTGAGAGTTCTTCATAAAACCTACGTAAACTTGAGGAGAAAGCCAGTTTGGAATGACCTCAATCCAAAGGCAGTAGACAGAGATGAATTGTTTGGCTTCATCCATCCCGCAACTCGCGAGTGGAAAGATGGTAAACAGATGATTTTGAATGAGAATAACAAAAGTTAGAGCTACAAGAAACAGTGCTTACTGATAGTAGGTGTTATGGTTAACAATTTTGAAGTGTAAATAATGTTTGCCCCTTGCAGTCTCAGTTGTTGTTTGTTTCAATCTCTGTGTAAGGTTTGCTTGCATCACTGATGCGAGAGCAGGCAAACATCTCCCACCTAGGACCTAAGTGGATTGTGTTGGATGGAGACATTGATCCGATGTGGATTGAATCACTCAACACAGTGATGGATGACAACAAGGTACCTCCCTCCTGTTCACTCATACACTATTGTACAACACATAGCAACCAAGGTGGTATAGATAGAAAAAGATGTTTCTTTCTCTCTCCTTCACCAATCACTTCCCGGAGTGTGAGTACTTGGAGGTCTTTTTCTAGAGTGATGAATCATGTCACAGTGATCTTGAGTCTTTGAAATATTCCAAAGCAAGTCTGTCAAACCTGATGAGATATGAAGGTGTTTTTCTCATCGTTTGGGTAGTGTCTTGTCCATCATATTGACCATTCAAATGTTATGATATTTAGAAACCGCAATGCTTCACAACATTTTTCAGGTCCTGACTCTAGCCAGTAATGAACGAGTGCCGCTCACCTCATCCATGAGACTGGTGTTTGAAATCAGTCACCTAAGAACGGCCACTCCTGCCACTGTGTCCAGAGCAGGAATCCTCTATGTCAACCAGCAAGACCTGGGCTGGAACCCGTGAGTGACACAGAGCTATTCACATAGTTAACACTGAAGGTTTTTAATTCAGTGCTGTTTTCTTTCTGTCATCTGTCTGACATCTTCTTGTGCTTGTTGTACCAAAGTCAGCATGTTATGTGTATGAGGGTGCCAACATTGATTCAAATCCTGATCAGGTCAGCTCAGCAATAAATTAAGAGGTGATTGCTTTAATTGTTGCTCAGGTACGTCACCAGTTGGATTGACCAACGGGAACGCCAGACAGAAAGGGCCCACCTTACCATACTGTTTGAGAAATATGTTCCTCGCTGTCTAGAACGGATGAGAAACACGTTCAAGACAATCACTCCTATCCCAGAGAACTCTATGGTGCAGGTACACAACACACAAGCATGTGCACTGTATTTATGTCTTCATTTTTATGTTTGTACAATCAGAAACACACACAGTAAAATAACCTTAACCCATTTCTTCTCGTTCAGACACTCTGCACTTTGCTTGATTGCCTTCTTACACCAGAAAATATTCCATCTGACTCTCCACGTGAGCTTTATGAGACCTACTTCACCTTTGCCTGCATCTGGGCTTTTGGTGGGGCCTTGTATCAAGATCAGGTATTATTTTTGTCTCATTCAAGTCGATGAAATTGAGTATGGTAACAATAACAGTTCACATTTTTGTTTTTTACATACCTGATAGGCAACAATTAGAACAATTTTGGTGCAAGAGTTTTGACATGACAGTGTCCTGATAAAGCTTATTTTTTGCTTGGGTGCTCAAAACTCTCAACAATTGAAATGATGCATTTTTGATAGAAAAATGTGTACCTGGGCTTTAGTGTTATTGGATAGTTTGTTACAAAGGTAATACTCCTGGTAATACTCCACTTAGTTATCACTCCACTTGCCTTGTCTTTGTACTTCTGTAACAAAGGTATAAATACAGGGTGATGCTCGACAGCGTCCTTTGTTGAGAGACATGTCGAGAGTGTCAAGTGACCAAGAATAAATTAAGCTTAACTGTCTGTCATTTGGACTAATGGTGGGGCTGTCCATTGAAATGATATGAATTATTGCATGATATTATATCTTCAATGATTGTCTAGCTCTATGATTACCAGGTGGAGTTCAGTCAGTGGTGGACCAAAGAAATGAAGACAGTGAAGCTACCAGCACAGGGGACAGTGTTTGACTACTACCTTGATCCACAAACCAGACGGTTCCTGCCCTGGAGTGATACTGTGCCTCTGTTTGAAATGGAAACTTGTACACCGTTACAGGTGAGAACATATGAGTTACAGTCAGTGTAGCCATGTAGGACCGTTCATGTGACTCACAAACAAGAAACACAAACTTTTCAAAGAGGTTTGACAGATGGTCACATACACAATCATAAGAAGCAACCTTTTTAAAGAAAAATAACCAAAAATGAACAATACACTCATATTAAAAATGTATGTACGCCTCAATGAACATAATAAGAGAGGGTAAAGTCACATCATGAGGTTATGGCAGGGGTGCTAGAATGGATGATAGGCCTGCCACTGTGTCTGATTACCATCTACTACACCCCATACCAGACTGTGTGGGGGTGAAGGCATGAGCAACAAGGCTTGAGCTATCACCCACGCTCTATTGTCTTTCTTTATGCTCCTGCGTACAGCTGTGAATGCTCCAAAGGCTCTTGCTGAGCCATAATTAGTGGGGTTTTGTTCTGAGCAAATGATGCTATTATGACAGAATAGTTGCGGTGTACTAGGGAAATACAAGAAATTATAAATCACATACAATTCACTGAACACATGTCTGTCAATAAATCACACTCAAAGAAAGCCATAATAACCATGTATGTTTCTGTTCTCTGTCTTCCTGCTGTTTCTATGATTGCAGGCTGTTCTGGTACACACAGCAGAGACTGTGCGTCTTCGGTACTTCATGGACTTGTTGCTGGAGAGGAGACAGCCAGTGATGCTTGTGGGGAATGCTGGAGTGGGAAAGACTGCACTTGTCAGGAACAAGTTAGACTGTCTGCCAGAGAGTTACATGACTACAAAAGTACCCTTCAACTACTACACTACCTCCCTCATGCTGCAGGGTGAGTGGAGTTTTTCTGTTGTTCTGTGGCACAGAGTTGCAGATCAGGTAAACTGTAGCACCATCTGCTGGTAATGTTCAGATTTAAAGAAGGTGGAGGGGGAGCGAACTTCACCCTCAGATATTATTTCAGTCATTATCTTAGTTAGTTGTTAATTTGTGACAAATCACTTTGCCTTCTTTTATAGTGATCCTAGAACGACCATTAGAGAAAAGAGCAGGCAGAAGCTACTCCTCTGTAGGCAACAAAAGGCTGGTCTACTTCATCGACGATATGAACATGCCAGCTGTTGACAGTTACGGAACAGTGCAGCCTCACACACTTATACGCCAACATTTGGATTATGGGCACTGGTGAGAACACCCTATACACTTAGTTGTACCAGTTTTTCACTAGTGAGTTTTAGTCTCATTCCGCAACAAAAAATGTTTTTCCAAGCCACATATGTTGTACTTTTTTCTCAAATCAAACCATCTGCTATCTCTGTAGGTATGACAGACAGAAATGGACCCTTAAAGAAATACACAACACCCAGTATGTTGCCTGTATGAATCCAACTGCTGGGAGCTTCAATATCAACCCCAGACTACAGGTACAGTATGTTTGCCAGTGAAACTGCCCTTATTTTCTGAAGATGGATTAAAAGAAGCATAGCAGCATAATTCATTTTTCTATAAAAATTTCATCACCTGTGTTGACTGAATTATATGATTTTAAAAGTTTTACATAGAGAATAGTTTTAAGAAAGTATAGATTACAGTATGTGTAAATTAGTGCACAAGTTGTTATTTTACAGCTCCCTTTGACAAAAGTACAGCTTATCCATTAAAAATGCTGTGAAGACTCTTCAGTCAATAGCAAATCTTCATCTGCACAAACTTTCCAACATTCTCACTTACACGTTTGCAGTGGAAAGATTATCATGGGAAGAAACATTAAAATCATAATATTGCATTTGCCATAAATGATCATGATCTTAAATCCCCTGTGTGGTTTGGAGCATAAATAAATCATCATAAATCATGCAACAGATTTTAACACAATATTTTATACACAAGTGGCAGCATGGTGGGGATGTATTTTAATGATTTAGCAACTATTCCTACTACTGCACTACAAAGAAACAACCCTGTAATCTAGTTTAAATACAATCTCCAGATGAATCAGTTTTAACCCAAAAGGCCTGCCAAGGATGTATTTAAACATGTTGCAGGTAGAAGGTCACCCCTAAACTAGTATCAGTACTTTCTTTTAAAAATCATTGTAACCATTATTATTTAACTATTATTTAACTATCATTAACTACTATACATTGCTTGGTTGTTCCTTCGCTTTCTACAGAGACACTTCTCAGTGTTTGCTGTGAACTTCCCTTCATCTGAGGCTCAGATGTCGATCTTCAGTCAGATCTTGTGTGGCCATCTGACGCAGCAGCCCTTCAGTATGCTGGTTCAGAGGAGCGCTGCAGCTGTGGTCCAGGCTGCCATAACACTTCATCACAAGATGGTTCACAGCTTTCTGCCCACGGCTATCAAATTTCACTACACATTTAATCTGCGAGACTTGTCTAACACCTTTCAGGTAATGCTGATTTTCAGCAAGTTTACTATTAGACTTTTGACTGAAAGCTAACTATTAATATAATTCTGTGTGTTATTTCAGGGCATTCTCTTGGCTGGGCCTGAGAGTGTAAAAGACAACACTGACCTGGTACTGCTGTGGCTCCACGAGTCCTGCAGAGTGTACTCAGACAGACTGGTAGATGTCAAGGACCTTCAACTCTTCCAGAGACTCCAGACTGAGACTGTGCACGAATGCTTTGAGGTGCGATGCAGATTCTGATTAAGGGTGTAAACAGTATTAATAGCTGTTCTTCACCTTCAGATACCAACACTGGCCTAAAGATTCAAATGATTTATTATGTTTGTCCTTTTCCAGGGAGTGGAGGACAAAAAGGTGACAAAGCAGCCCCTCCTCTATTGCCACTTTGCCCATATGGGTGAGGAAGCCTCCTACACTCCTGTTACAGACTGGTCTGTGCTCAGGACCATCCTCACAGATGCACTGGAGAATTACAATGAGCTCAATGCAGCCATGAATCTGGTGCTGTTTGAAGATGCAATGCAACATGTGTAAGTATAGTTGATTGCAACTATAGTGTAAATAATACATGTTTTCCTCAAACAATTAATAAATAAATGTAATCAATGGACATAAGCAATTTTATGAAATGATAAGAAAGGCCTGCTGGAAGGGAAGTTAATATAATGTGGAGAGATAAAGATGTTTAGTGGCATAACAAAGGTTGTGTTGTTACCAGCTGTCGCATCAGTCGTATCCTGGAGTCTCCGAGGGGTCATGGCTTACTGGTTGGGGTCGGAGGCAGTGGGAAGCAGAGCCTGACTCGTCTGGCTGCTTACATATCCTCTGTGGAAGTCTTCCAAATCACTCTGAGTAAGGGTTATAGCATCCAGGACCTCAAGGTAAATATTGATGCCGTTAATAGGTTACAGCTAAGCAGAACATGAAGCACTGTATAACTTTATAAAATATGCTGTTATTAAAATGTATAACCTTCAAGAGACACATATTACAATCCTTAGATAGGGTCTTGAATGATATTGTTTTTATTCAAAATGGCTGTAAATACTAAGGTTTTTTAAAAAAATTCCCTGATCAATATTCCCTCTGGCTGCATGCAGGATATTGATGCAAATCAGTTTTGTTCAGCTTCTCCACTAATGTGGGAAATCATTGTCAGATACTATTAAAGGGCACTGGAAAATATTTCAATATCTTGTCGATGAAACAAGTTTTGTCAAGTTAATCATTTAATAATCACTTAAAAGTGCAAGGTGTCATCATGAGGTTTATGCTGTTATTATTGTTGGACAATTTTTATGTTGGCAGTGTTTAGTGTGAACAGTGATGGGTGTACATTCATGCCATGCCTGTTTTGTTTAGATGGATCTGGCAGGTTTATTCCTAAAGACTGGTGTGAAGAACCAGCGTGTGGCTCTGCTCCTGACTGATGCACAGATACCTGATGAGCGCTTTCTGGTCATTATTAATGACTTACTGGCATCAGGTCAGATTCCAACTCCAGTGTCATACTGTACTGTTCAGCTTTATCTTCCTGAGACTAAAAGCTTGATGTCAACATAGTTGTATTGTCTATTGTCATCCTCCTACATTGTTCTTGAATGGCTGTATATGTGTCATTATGTCCATGTATGCCGTGTACATAGTTTTCAACCTTATTCAGTCTATCAAATGATTGTGAAATCAGAATGTAGCATGAAGAGTGAGTATTGTTCGAGCTTGTCAGTTTGTGATAATGACTGTGCCTCTCCCTGCAGGAGAAATTCCTGAACTCTTCAGTGAGGAGGAGATTGAAGGGATTGTGTCGAGTTTGAGAGCTGAAGTCCGAGCACTTGGACTACTTGACACCAGGGAGAATTGCTTGAGATTCTTTACTGACAGAGTCCGACTACAGCTGACGGTCTGGTATTTTTCTAGTAAATTTCCCTTCTAATGACAGTGTTATCCACTAGTGCTTATACCCTTATCAGTCTGACGAATTACTGTCATATACTGTCATATACTGTTGCTCTTCCACTTAAGTAGTTTCTGTCTTGATAACATGTTCAATTATTTGCCATCACTATTGTGTGAACATGTCTAGGTGAGCTGCTTTGAGGAAAATTCTTGGGGAAAAAACAAAGACTTAAATAACTGAATTTTCTGGAGCCAACATCTAGCAGCCATTACTTCTTATGGCATATAATTTGCTGCTTGGTTTTTCAGTAGCCTATTGGAAAAAAAATCAGATACCATTATGGATTGAGGTGAAGAAAATTGACCTGCAGAAATTGAAAACTTATACTAAAGATGACATTTTTGATTGCACTGTAATATACCATCACAGCTGACATTAGCAACAAGAAATGAAAGAGCAAATCGTACATATACTCTAGCACCTTTGAGCTACTAAATGAAGGGCACTACTGCTGTGTAATGTTATTAAAAATGTTTGACAAGCTGAATTAACAGACCCAGACAAACTGGGGGGTTAAAAGGAAGGAAATTCTTGTCTCAGTACACACGTATGCGGTCCAGCTAATCTTTGCGCCAGGGCCTCTGGTAGCGTCACCGTCTGCTTCAGCCAACTGGTAATGTGGCTGTCTGTCCACATGCCAAGGTGATGAAAGTGGGGGCATAGAAGGCTGCCAGTTATGGGTTTCCCTTTAGGATGCATCTGCAGTATCTATGACCTGCGTTGATTTACTTATGTGGACTTGGCTGTACATCTTGTCCTTTTTAAGTAGGGGCATGCAGGCACTCTATATGTGTGCATGTTTGTACAGATTTGTTTTAGATGACTCTTCCTGCTTCCTTCTTTGTAGGTGATAATGTGTTTGTCTCCAGTGGGCAGTGCCCTTCGTCTCAGGGCCCGTCGATTCCCCGCCCTCATCCAATGCACCACCATTGACTGGTTCCATCCATGGACCTCAGAAGCTCTGCAGTTGGTCAGCCACAGGTTCATCCAAGAGATTGAAGGCATTGAGGTCAGACCTTTGAACCCAAGTACTTAATCTCTCTCAACCTGATAGTGAAATTCTCAATGAAATTATTTTTGTTGCTCCGTTCTTTCAACCATACTTGTGTGAACTATGTAATTCTACTGCAAATATCAACATAAGCTGTCAGAGATCCATCTGTGTGTGACATATCTTCCCTCGGTTTGCCATGTACCCCATATTCTAAACTGAGTTCGACTTTAATGAACACCTTTTAATTACTACAGTGCAGCTGGATTAACTTTTCCATAGATCCCTCATCATTAGTTCTCTGCTGAGGTACTGACAAATTGCTGAACACATGCCTGGAGACACACAGTGAGTGCAGGCATACCATTGTTTTCCATCATAGCAGTGGAACGATCACAACCCAGGATCATTTATGTTAATGAAGGAAGAGTGATTAAGCACATAACGACCCTCTAAGGAGGCACAGCTGTCACAACCAGGAAGTGTCATCACACATGTGAACATGTGCCAGAGTATTAGTCTCCACTGTTTGTGTGTGTACATCTGTCCATGTTTGGATGTTCATGTGTAAAAAATATAGAAGAATTTTTGGAATTATTAGAGTATTAGTACCGAGGTGATAGTAATAGCGGTGACTTAAGCACTAATAATATTAGAAGTAGGAGGCAGAATGGTCGTAGAGTAGCTATCGTAGACTAATATTCAAGCCTGGAGTTATTAGTTAAGTTGTATTAATAAGGTAGTCAAAGGAATAATTGAGGAATAATAGCATTTTGTGGGTGCAGAAAAGACTTTGTACTAGTTTAAGTTAATGTGCATTAATAACAAAAATTGTGTTAAGTTGAAACAAAACAATATGTAAGACATTATATCTATCATCAATGATTTTTTGTACATTCTTAAAGAGACAGGAATACAAGAAATGAAATGATAATTTATTTAAAGTTTAGAAATGCACAACCCACTAACAGCTACAACAGACAATCAATGAGAACTTTTTTTGCATTTCAACTGAAGATAACATGCTTTGTCAAAAAGCATTATGTCAGATCTTAATTAATAATGATTTTTTTCCTACTGGCTCCATGATCATTAACAATGGCTTTTTTGTGAGTTATGGTTTGGTTTGATCCTTGTATTCTCTGCTCATTTGTTTTTGCTTTAATTGATCGCTAACTGTATGATTAATAGAGGCTCTGTGTCATTGAGCACCATATGATGAATACCCAGTTGGAATGTAGCAGCCACTGTAGATAGTGTTTAGAAAGTTGGAGATAATGTAAACAGTGTGCATGTTTTACAAACTGCATGTCAGTGGTCTAAACACATTATTTTCACAGAGGTTTCAAAGCCTAATCAGTCCTGCTAGCTGCACCTAAATTTCAGATTGAGTAAGTCAGGGCCAGCCAAGTAAGATGGCAAAACTTGTAGATGAATTCAAAATTTATGAAGATAATATTTCAGTCCCCATCAGGTAGGGGATGTTAAACTCTACTCAATCCAGCTCGCCCTCTCCCCCTCCTTGTCTGCTTATTTTTACAGCCTGCCGTCCAGGAATCCATCAGTCTTTTCATGGCCTACGTTCACACCAGTGTCAACCAGGCAAGTGAAAAATACCAGCGCAATGAGAAGAGGTACAATTACACCACCCCCAAGAGCTTTCTCCAGCAAATCACCCTGTACATGAACCTTCTGGAGAAGAGCCGGGCTCAGCTCCAGCACAAGATGAACCGGCTTGACAGCGGCCTTCAAAAACTCCAAACCACTGCCACTCAGGTAAGCGTTTACTATATTCCGTAGAGATCTAATATTAAGGTTTGAGGTACAAGGTTGTGGTATAAAAATTAGGACTGGTTCTTAACAGTGTTGATTTTTCCCTGACTTTAAGTATATTACACGTTGAAGCATGTGTAATCATTTTTTCTCTGTTTTAGGTTGAGGATCTAAAAGCCAAATTGGCATCCCAAGAAGCTGAGCTGACCTTTAAAAACCAGAATATTGAGGCTTTAATTACAAAGATTGGACTACAGACTGAGAGGGTTAGCAGGAAGAAAGAGGCTGCGGATGTCGAGGCACAAAAGGTTAGATATCCTTTCACATACTGGTGATCATTCTGTTTCCCTCTTCATTGCACTTCATATTGCTCCATTCACTACACACACTTTTTGTCATGCAGTTCATTATCTTGCTTTTGTAATTGGTACAGGTTACTGTCATCCAGGCAGAAGTCTCAGTCAAACAGAAGGACTGTGAGAAAGACCTCGAAAAAGCGGAGCCTTCACTGTCAGCTGCTACGGCAGCACTGGACACACTCAACAAGGTGCTCTATGTTATTAAACTTGGCAAAAGTCAATTTAATCTTCAGTCATTCTAAAGATTGTGAAATGTTTATAATCCTGTTTTAGGTGAACCTAACCGAGCTGAAGGCCTTTCCCAACCCTCCTGCGGCAGTGATCAATGTAGCCGCAGCTGTGATGGTTCTGCTAGCTCCCCGCGGTCGAGTGCCTAAGGATCGGAGCTGGAAGGCAGCGCGAGCCTTCATGGGCAAGGTTAAGCTGTCATCATGTCAATCACATCTGCCTGATTAATGCCAATCTAATTTGTGTGTGGGCCTTGACCCTGGCCCTGCCCACCATCTCTCCCATGCTCACATTACAGCTGGATGGCTCTATGAATATGCTCCCTCACAAGGGGAGCAAGTGAGTCGACCCGTTCCTCAACCTCTAGACGCTATTAATGCAACTGTGGCAATAAAATGATGCATTTGCTTTTTAAAAAGCCAGTAAATTTTAACATGAAATGGGGGTCAGTTCTTTCTATCCCAAAGGCATATTCTTTAGCATTTTATAAATAGCTTTACATTTTTTAGATCAGTTGATTGAATTTATTTGATAAGTTAAAAAGCATATGCATTTAGACATGCCTTTTATATACACACGCATCATTTTCAAAAAAAGCTAAATATCTTATTTTCCCTGTGGTCCTGAATGTGAGGTAGGTGTAGGTGGGCAACAGGTCAAAGAAAAGAAAAAGGTCAAATTATTATTTTTTGTAACTTTAAAAACCTTTTTACATTCAGGATGATACATTTATATTTTACATTCATGTGTAATAAATACATTAATCCAGTAGGTAGTCAGTGAAAAGCCACTGTGCTTTTAGTATGACTATACAGAGGCTGTTATTTGCTTGTTGATAACCCTTCCAGCATCACTGCTAAGGATTAAACTTCAAGTATAAGTCCAAACCGAACATCAATTCAATTTATACATTTTGCACAACAACAGAGGTTGGATAATTAGTCTGGAGGTTACTGGAGAAAGAAGTCAAGTTATAATACATGTTTGTGTCTCTTGTTTTTTTGGCCTTTCCTGGTTTCTGACTCTATTTTTCTCTTATTGTAAGATTTTGTTGACATCACTTGATTTTAGACCGATATCTGCCTGAAATTCCAGTGCAGGTATTGATGTATCCTTTGAATCCATGTTTACGTCTTTCAGGTGGATGATTTTCTGCAGGCCCTGGTGTCATGTGACAAAGAGCACATCCATGAATCCTGTTTGAATGTGGTGAAACAAGAGTATCTGAGAAATCCAGAGTTCCACCCTGATCTAGTTCGGACCAAGTCTACAGCTGCAGCTGGACTCTGTGCCTGGACTATTAACATTGTCAGATACTACGAGGTCAGGCAGGCATTTTCTTATATTTACTACAAAAAGGTTTGATTTTTATTATGGAGTTTTTTTTTTCATAAAGTATGCCTCCTTTTTTGTAGATTTATTGTGAGGTCATTCCAAAGAGACATGCATTATTACAAGCTAATGCAGAACTAGAGACAGCAACAGCCAAACTGTCGGCAGTTCAAAAGAAATTAGTGGTGAGTGACATTTTATGATTATAGTTAATAAACTATCTTAGTTTACAAGCTATATTTTCTCAATGGTGTCTTTTCTCTCTTTTCCTGTCATTTGTTTCTCCAGGATCTTGATGCCAGCCTCCAGAACCTTACAGCTCAGTTTGAAAGAGCTACAGCTGAGAAAATCAGTTGTCAGGCAGAGGTGACCTGCACCAACCAGACCATAGAGCTGGCCAACCGACTAGTCAAGGGCTTAGAGGTAAACAAGGAGAGAGAGGGAGAGGAAGAGGAGTTTGGTGGTGTCATTTGGGCTGACCTGGCATAAAGTAAACTGTCAATTTGTCAGAGGCATGCATGGAGAGGCGCTGGTAATCGAATTGCATCAGTAATCTGGACTAGAAGTTGTTATGTCTTGGCACGATAGCCTGACAGTTGTGTGAGTAGATCAGGCAAAGGGAGATTTTTACAGCCTGGCTCAGCAGCATACCGGGGACTTGTGAGACAGGTAGAGAGGGCTGGACCACAGAAAACGCATGGCTGAACTGGGCAACTGGCTGAGCTGAACAGTTTCCAAATGGAGAAAAGAAGAGAGATGAAGAGAACGCTACACTAACACTGCTCTCAGTCTGTGCAGATACATATATATGTATACATATATATATATATATGTACAGGGGAGCTGTGATAACAATTCATTCTCCAGCATTTTTTGACTAATTGAAAAAGTATTAAGGGAAAGTTAAAGAATATATATATATGTAACATATATATATGTGTGTGTGTGTGTGTGTGTGTGCAATGTTGTGTAGTTGGTGAATATTATTTTGAAGTCTTTTACATTCATGTGCATGCCTTTTTCAGGCTGCAGTATCTGTTATGTTTATGGGTGCTAATATGAGATAAAAGATGGCCATTTCATTGGCCATTTTGTAAGTTCGACTTTCTTATCCCAGAAAATAAATGTGGTTTGCATGGAACAGCTTGGCTTTTAAGCATATCAAGATAAATGTTTTGTCTTTATGGCATTGACCTGGAAGCAATAGTGTTCAGACTAATAAATCAGACCGTCTATATTTAATCATTAACTTACCTCAAAGCCTCAACAGCTGTTGGAAATTAACAATGTCTCACCCCAGACTGAGTGATATTACAGGCAATCCATAATACATTAGAGTAAAATTATAGTGATTTTTAACTGTCTGAGAATTTATTATGTGACATATTCTAGATCCACAGCCCCTTGTAAGAAAATGCCATGCATGATTTATTGTTGTAGAGCTGTCACAGTCATTGTATTGAAGGTTTAAATGAATGGTAAATTGATGCAGAGTGAATCTACAGCCAAACTTCCAAAGCTATTTTAAGGGAATTGCATTTGTATTCTTTACTGCTTGCATCTTCTTAGTTTGTACATTAAATATAGTGTGAGGTAGCCCAGTGCATTTCCTTGCAGTGTAGATTCTTGTTTAGCTCTTTACTTTTAACTGTGCTCAGGTGGTCTGGAAGCATTCTTTTTGATTTTTTTTTTCTCATGTGTCTCCTGTGCATTATTCAAATGATATTAAAGCCTTATATTAAAGTCTTTGTTTGTCTTGCAGTCAGAGAGGGAGCGCTGGTCACAGGCACTTGTTCAGTATGAGAAGCAACAGAAAACTCTGTGTGGCGACATCGTCCTCACTTCAGCATTCGTCTCTTACATGGGTTACTTTACCAGGCAGTATCGATTGGAGCTCTTCAACAACAAATGGATCCCTTTCCTTCAGTCTCAAAAGGTAGTCAGTTTTGCAAACTCTGTTGTTGTTTATAGTGTAATTGTTCAGAGAAAACCTTTCTTACCTCAATTATCCTCAGTAGAGTCTTTAAACTGGAGCTAATCCTACTGCCACTAGTGCTCCAACTAGAGTGACATCACTCATTGGTTTCTGTTCCAGATCTCCATACCCCTGACAGACGGCTTGGATCCAATCCTCATGCTTACAGATGATGCCACTGTGGCTGCCTGGCATAACCAGGGCTTGCCAAATGATAGGATGTCCACCGAGAACGCTGCCATCCTGACCACCAGTGAGCGTTGGCCACTCATCATCGACCCCCAGCAGCAGGGCATCAAGTGGATTCGAAACCGGCTAGGGTCAGACCTGAGGGTGGTGCAGCTGGGACAGAAAGGGTGAGAAGGGGCTGTATTCTGATTTGCAATCACAATCACATTTTAATGTGTTAGTTTGTGTTGTTTATTGTCATTTATTAATCAGCATTTTTTTTAGAGTCTGAAACATTTCTCTCTACAAAAGTCAACAGGGAGTGTTGGGATGAAGGATGGTAAATCATGCCCAACCACATTTGTTTTGCCTTGTTTATTCTGCAGATATCTAGATGTGATTGAACAGGCCCTAGCCTGTGGTGAAACCGTTTTGATAGAGAATCTGCAGGAAAAGATAGACCCAGTCTTGGAGCCTCTACTGGGCAGAAACACTATCAAAAGAGGAAGGTTAGTACTGAAACTGCAACAATACAGTGTATTTAAATTGTCGTACTTACAAAGCTAGGAAAACATATATAAGTAGCATCAAACCAATATGCCTGAAGGCCAAAGTTCAGCTTAGTAAAGGCTCTGTTTTTCAGAAGCTTTTTAGCATGGGAGCTGTTACATACCAAAAACTTTTTAAATCAATGTGTGGTTTTTATATTGTTGATACGGCAGTCGATATGCCCACAACTTGTCCCGGTGCGTCTGTGGTGTGAGACAATGGGTGCAGATTTACCATATGGTTGAATCTCACTGAGCATTGAAACAGCAGTGAGACATGACTGAATGCATTATTATTGCCCACTCTTAAGATTATAAATGAATTTGCGGTTCGTGTTCTGAATCCCTGAGGCCAACATATTGATTGGCCCATCAAGACAGGTGATAGATGTATATTTGTGTGTTCATATTCTTTAGGTGCGATGAATATTGAACAGCTGAGCCTCAGTGTATAAGCTGAATTGAGGGCAGTCATGGTTATGTATAAGGACTCCTGTCTCCTGCGAAAAGCTGGCATGTAACACACTAAATTCAGTGGTCTTCCATCATTATGGCAAACTCAATCTAGGTGCAATAATTTCATAATGCTAGTAGGTGATTTGCCAGCATTCGTCTTCATTCATCTATTTGGAAACAGAAAAACAGCATCACTGAATCAGCTTTACACTCACTAAGATGACTTGTTGTATGTGGATGATCTTAAATCAAGTACTAGATGTTAGTAGTCATGTATTTTGGCCATATTTGGATATTTTGTGTCATTTCACTTTGGATAAGTCTACCATTTATGCTTCAAATAATGTATTTGAGAGTTATAAATGCCATCCTGTATTTAGTGATTCTTTCTGGTTTCAAGGATAATTCTCAAACCTCATGACCACTGTTGTCCAGTGTAAAGCATTTCAAAAATATAACACTGCCACCAACATAGCTGCTCTGTAATTACCTTTGTTCACTTACCAATTACCTTCAACAGGCAAAATCCGGCAAATTTCATAAATTGGATACTAATAGTAGAGTAAATAGAAAATTGAAAATACCACATATTGACATTCTGCTTTGACTTTCCCCTCAAAAGTGTTTACATCTTTCTTGTTCTGATCTATGCATGACTATGAATATTGAGCAACTCGGTGCATGTTCATCGAGCTCCTTCTGAAGTCCTGTCTGTCCAGACGTAACAATTCATCATACTAAATCTGATTATAAGTTTATCCCTTGTAGATGACCCACACACTTGTTTCTGTTGATGATTAATACAACCTGCTGGGGCAGCCATGATGGATCTGGTACGGCTCCACAGCTGAAGTTCATTAATAATTGGAATGTTGTAGAGTGTGAAGTAATGAATACTAATTATTCCTTTCATGGCTGACGGAAGACTACAAGCCAATCCATCAGCAAGGACTTTAATTTGGTGGAGTAATGGTTCTATCAATAGTACATTAATTCTGGCTTGTGAAGATATAGAGTTGAACCAGACCCAGGCCATGAGGAACCTGTGCTGTAAAATTGGGGCCTTGCCTGACATCCAAGGGGTAATTAGAGAAAAATGAAAAGCCACCGGGTTCGTCAAGCCAGTGCTAATTTAATTGAAATGCAGGAACAGATAAATATTGGCTGCTGTGGTGATAATCTTTCATATTTATTCAAGATTATTTGTCTAGAGTACAAGTGACATTTGGAGCCAAAGTGAAGTTCGTCCTCCTGTTTGAGTGGCGATGCTTGAAAAGTGTGAGGTCGATGGGCTCACATGCACACAGAAAAAAGAGATACTGTAGGTTTCAAGATATGAAGGCTTTGCACTGCAACAGTTCTTAGCTTCTAGAGGATCATAATCATCATTATGATCCTTTTTTTAAAAAATTGTAACTGTCTATTTCTAATCATTTTGTTCTTTGCAGGCAGAAAAAATAATTATGTTTTCAGCAAATTAGTGCTTGAATTGTGAACAATAGTTTTAAACATGATAATTCACTCTTGACCTTGGAAGTTTGACAAAACAATCCTAACTCTGAAGTTCCACTTACTAGCTTTTTCTTGGGCTTCATTGCAGCCCTTTTTCTTCAGTTTTCATTTACAGATGGAGTTTACTCAGTTGCCCTGGAGATGGATCTGTTAACATGTGAGCTTAGTAGCTGTTATGAATGAATCCATAACACTTTTAGGACTTTTTATTTATATTGGCTATAATGATAAATGAAGATAGATGAAGATCTATGATACCATTGAAAGCTAATAAGTGGACCTTACTGGGATTGTTCTCAATGTCTTTAAAGCTTCAGTGAATTCTTGTCTAACAGCAACAAAGCTGAGATCTGTTCCACATGTTTTAAACCTTAACAGCCCCATAACAAAATTGTAGAGTACACTCATTGATGTTCATTAAATTTCTCATAAGTGACCCATCGCCTTAAGGAACAGAACAACACAGCTATTAAATCATTGGCATGTGAAAAAAAAAAATTGTACTCCCCTGTGATCCAGGTACATTCGGATTGGGGGAAAGGAGTGTGAATACAACAGTAACTTCCAACTTATTATCCACACCAAGTTAGCCAATCCCCATTTCCCTCCTGAGCTCCAGGCGCAAACCACCCTCATCAACTTCACAGTGACTCCTGTGGGCCTGGAGGAACAGCTGCTGGGACAGGTAGTGTCCCGGGAAAGGCCCGACCTGGAGGCCTTAAAGGTGAATCCCTAAGTCAAAGACACATTTTGATTGTATTGAATTTACATGCAAGACCTCAATCCCTAAAACTGAAGAGAAAAGAAACTGTTTTGTGTATTCTGCCCAAGATGGAGCTGACCACACAGCAGAACCACTTCAAGATTGAGCTCAAGAGGTTAGAGGATGACCTATTGAGTCGCCTCTCTGCAGCTCATGGTAATTTTCTCGGTGATATTTCTCTGGTGGAGCAACTGGAGAACACCAAGACCACAGCTGCTCACATTCAGTACAAGGTGAGGATATAACACCGACAGGGTCCTCTCTGTTGTCCAGTTGTAGTTGAGCGCATTGTGTTTTTTTGTCACTCAAGTGTTTTTGAATGTCACACAACAGCAAGCGCCTCATTTTATTGCATTAGCTGCAAATTATTTGTAGTTTGGAATATGTGTAATGAGAGGGTTTTGGAGCATGACTGAGAGCCTAATAGCTCATTTTGTGCAATTGGAACACACAGGTGGTGGAGGCCAGAGAGAACGAGACAAAGATCAACGAGGCTCGAGAAATATACCGCCCAGCAGCTGAGAGAGCGTCACTCCTCTTCTTCATCATCAATGACCTCAGCAAGATTAACCCCATGTACCAGTTTTCTCTCAAGGTGAAACCTTTACCCCTCAAGTGCTCTCAGAGGACACTTATCATTTTCAGTAGTATTTCAAACACAATCTGTTGGATTTTTAAAATTAGAATTGTTTATCATTTGTCATTAAGCACAATCCTGTCTGTGCAATTTAGCCTAATTGTGTACTTCTAATTTTACTTCCAAAAATTGAGCGTTTGAGCCCTTTTTAGTGTTTAGTTGTTAATTCAGTGCTAAATGCATTTATTCTTTATCCATTTATTCTTTTGTTTTGCAGACTTTTAACTCTGTGTTTATCAAAGCAATGGAGTGCGCAGAATGGGACGAGGATGTGAAGACCAGAGTGCACACTCTGACTGAGGCCATCACCTATTCAGTATTCCTGTACACCAGCCAGGGCCTGTTTGAGAGAGACAAGTTAACCTTCTTGTCACACACTGCCTTCCAGGTGAGGGACTCAGGGCCGCCTCAAAGGTGGGGCCTCCTGTCATCCCCATCAATCAAAGTACTTTTCTGCCCCCACATTAACTTCAATTAAAAGCAGTCAGCAGGACCATACGCTGCTATTGATTACCTCTCACACCTTGCTCTGTGGCTGCTGTTCAGACAGTTGGTTCTGACAAGGGGGTTGGTTCTGATGGCATAATGCAATTATCTGTCATTGCGACAACTGTTTTCATCTTAGAAATTGTGCGGCTTCTGAAGGCTGTCCTTCATGTCGCTATTTCACATTCTGAAGCACTTATTCAGCTGGATGAGGTTACCCAATCCTTTTGCCAAAGAGTTCTCTTACAGTTTTGAATTGTTGGAAATGTGGAAATGATTGAAAAGCGATCAATACAACATAGATCATCACAAACTACTCTTGGTCCTTCCCCTCAGATTCTGCTCAAGCAGGGCTCGATTGATGCTCAGGAATTTGACTTCCTTCTGCATTTCCCTGTGGAAGCTAGCACAGTTAGCCCAGTGTCCTTCCTCTCTCCACATGCCTGGGGGGCCATTAAGGTACAGTATACTGCAGGCTCATTACCTTTACATGTGAAAGGGTCACATTTTCACTTTGTCAACCATCACGTCATCACTCTGTACCCTAGTACACTGCTTCAAGTGATATGGCAATGTCTGTCATTCTGATATAGACTATTTCTATAATGGAGAACTTCAGTGGACTGGACAGAGACATGGAAAGCTCACCCAAGCGCTGGAGGAAGATCGTTGAATCCAGTTGTCCTGAAAAGGAAAGGCTTCCGCAGGACTGGAAAAATAAGAGTTCCCTCCAGAAGCTCATCATCCTGAGAGCACTCCGCCCTGATAGGATGACCTACACACTAAGGTAAGTAAATGACCAAAGTACATTTATATATGTAAGCGCTATATATCATTAAGATTTGACAATGTTTCCTGGCAGGAACTTTGTGGAGGAGAGCATGGGAACAAAATATGTGGAGGTGCCTGGGCTGGAATTTGACAAGTTGTATGAGGATAGTGGCCCCTCCACTCCTGTGTTTTTTATTCTCTCACCTGGGGTGGATCCACTCAAAGATGTAGAGAAACTAGGTACTGGATATATTTTGTGTTATACATACATCTCATATCACTTGGTAGAGATACATTTTCTAAATACTTTTTTTCTGTGCAGGATTGAAGCTGGGATTTTCCATTGACCAGGGAAATTTGCACAATGTTTCCCTGGGACAGGGACAGGAGGAAGTAGCTGAAAGGGTTGTGAGGAAGGCCTCTGAACTTGGGCACTGGGTCATTCTACAGGTAGGGAGCATCACCATTCAGTGACTAGGCTATTGCAGTGACATCAGGCTGTTCTTGCAGCCAGCCTGTAATGCACCTAATTATATTATCTCATCCTCTGCGTAAGGGAAATAAACTCAATTTGGTTCAATAAAAACCATAATTGGCTAGATCAGCTCTATAAATGCCTCCTTTAAAGGGAAGTGTCTGCAGCCAAGTGAGTCCCTGGAGGTTTCTTTACTAATTCAGAACAAAACAAGACTTTTTTCAGAGTGAATCCTCTGCAAATTAACACAAACAAAGCTATACATATTTATTTTATCAACCTTGTAGCATATTCTTTCTAATATTTTTTCTAAAGTTTTTGATATTTCGGTTGGTCAGAATGTACACCTGGTGGCTCGCTGGCTGCCCTCTCTAGATGCTCTTCTGGAGACAGCAGCAGTGGACAGTCACCCCAAACACAGAGTGTTCATCACTGGCGAACCAGCACCGAGCCCTGAGCAGCATGTTATCCCCAGAGGCATACTGGAGAACGCTGTCAAAATCACTAATGAGCCCCCCACTGGCATGAACGCCAGTCTGCACACAGCCCTCAACAACTTCAGTCAAGTGCGTTGAAAATTTTAAGTAATTTCAATAAATGTATTATATTTAATTAACAAAATGTATTTATTCTGCTTTTCTTTCTCTCTCTTTTTTCAGGACACTCTGGATATGTGTTCCAGGGAACAGGAATTCAACTCCATGTTCTTCTCTCTCTGCTTCTTTCACGCTTGTGTTACGGAACGCCGAAAATTTGGCCCCCAGGGGTGGAATCATAACTACCCCTTCAGCACAGGAGACCTCACCATCTCAGCAAATGTCTTATACAACTACTTAGAGGCGAACACCAAAGTAATTTTACCACAATTTTTTTAAAGATAATTCAATATTTTCACTTAATTTTATTAATATTTTAATTTATATTTATAAAACTTTTAAATTGTTTTTTTTTAACTACTTCTCTCTTCCTCTGTGTGAATTTGTAATGATAATAGTGTTTGCAGTGGTGTTATTGTCAGACAGGGATGTTGAATTACTGTACAGTATCTCCAATTACTTATTGAAATCATTTGTTCTGTTATTTGTGAAAAATGTTCATTCCCGTCTTTTTTTCTCTCCACATTTCTTCTTATAACTATGAACACGCAACCTATAATTTAGCTTTATTTCAGGAAGACAAAAAATCCATTCTTGGGGTGCTGCACCCCTCACAACTCCTAATGCATTTCTCTTAGAACTCCTATTACTCTGGTCACAACCAATTATGTCTCCTAGGTATACTGCCCTCCAAAAACGAATGTCCTTCATTATGTTAACCAAACAGTAACCTGTATGTGCGTATACAGAGAATTCATTAGGAGGGCAATGAAGCGTTATCCTAAATGTAATTACATGCAGCCAATGTGACAGTTCACAACGCTACATAAGTGATCACTGCAATTAGAGCTGATGAAGGAAGCAATTTGCAAAACAATACAGGTACAAATGATTGTGAACCTCCAGCTTTTGTAATTTGTTATGAATCACAGGTTCTTTTCTTCCTCCTTCACCCTCACGGATCATAATCTCCCGCTGAGGAAAAAGACTCTTCTGTCATACATTAGATCAGTGTGTTTAAAGAAACATAATTTTGTTACATTTCCCTACTGTTAACATTATTAAAAGAGCTTATTTGGGAAGAGATCGTAAAGTTACTGCTTGAAGCCTCAAAGAAGGAATATTATGACGTAGAAGAATTTAAATAAAAAATGGAAATATGAGATGATGGAACAATTTTTTTTAATAAAGGTTTTAGATGCTCATATTCTTGTATGTGCATTGTCATATCAGTCTAAGTCTATTACAGTCTATGCAGGTGCCTTGGGAAGATCTGTGTTATCTTTTTGGAGAGATCATGTATGGAGGACACATTACTGATGACTGGGATAGAAGACTGTGTAAGACTTATCTGGAAGAATTCATGCATCCAAAAATGGTGAGTCAGTGTTCATCTAAGAATAAACTATATATTTTTTGTCTTCTTTTATGCATTTGGGATTGCACCAAAAATTGATTTTTACTGGTTTAATTGTATAATTTTCACTTTTTTTCCTACTCATTAATCTGGATACCGACCTAAAGTATGGCTATGGACAAATTGATGGTGCCAAATAGTAAAGGAAATCTACAAAGCTGTTTTGAATGTCTTGGTGGTGTTGTTAAGGTAAAGGGTGCCCTCTTGGGATGTGAAACTAAACTGCAATAGTGCACTTTCTGTCTTTGCTGTTGCTACTTTACCTCTCTCACTTTGGTAATATGCACTGTGCTAGATGCCCAGCTGCCTG
Organism: Thunnus thynnus; assembly: GCF_963924715.1. NCBI lineage: Eukaryota > Metazoa > Chordata > Actinopteri > Scombriformes > Scombridae > Thunnus > Thunnus thynnus. The sequence continues at coordinate 18,571,532 of NC_089526.1, forward strand.
AAACCCCACTGCACTCATTAACAGGCGATTATTTGGTGCTTTTGTCTTTAAGTGTTTGCTTGATAGATGCACCAATTGGAGTTCATCTTCTTCAACCCCACAAAGAACTGCCGGTTGACCTTTACCACCAAACTACACAGCTACTGCATCTCCTCAAATGCAATTTGCACAATCAGGCATTAATCAGTGTGTTTTTTTGTAGGTGCAGCAACAATTTTACAGGTACACTGCTGTCTTATTGTGCTGTATGTGTATTAATCAAAATTTCAATTCATAGTTTGAAGGGGAGCTCTTTCTGTGTCCCGGGTTCCTGGCTCCCCCGTTCATGGACTACAGTGGATACCACAGTTACACTGATGAACATCTTCCATCTGAGAATCCCACTCTGTATGGTCTACATCCAAATGCTGAACTTGAGTGCCTCACTGTCACCTCAGACAACCTCTTAAGGACTCTGCTGGAGCTACAGCCGCAGGACTCCTCCAGAGGAGAGAGGACAGCTCAGAACACAGAGGAGAAGGTGAGGACAGACAGAAAGAAACATTATTGAAAAAAGCACAATGATTTACCTACATAAATAACCTAACCATGTTTATTGGTGTTCGTCAGGTCAAATCTGTCATTGAAGATATCCTTGATAAGCTTCCTGAGGAGTATAACATGGCAGAGATGATGACAAAGACAACAGAGCGAAGCCCGTACATTTCAGTCTGTTTGCAGGAGTGTGAACGCATGAATCTTCTGCTGGCAGAAATAAGGAAGTCACTTAATGAGCTGGATCTTGGCCTGAAGGTACAGCAGTAGTTTACTGTACTGTTAACACATCTAAAAATCAACAGTGATACTCTTATCATTAATGAGGATTTCTCTGTTCACAGGGAGAACTCACCATCTCTTCCAGTATGGAGGCTCTGCAGGCAGTCCTGTTCAGTGACTCTGTTCCAGATTCATGGTCCAGACTGGCTTATCCCTCCACTAAAACACTTGCACAGTGGTAACTGCTGCTTCCTAATAACACAGTATTTTTCTACTCAACATGGCCTTTATCATTTCCACTTTATTGTGCCCTTTAGTATGTTTCCTTTTGATACACTGCATTGGTCATCAAAGTAGAAAATCAGTCATTAAATTTCTTCAAACATGTGCAAATGTTAGTGTGATCCTTACAGACACATTATAAAGGGATCTGATTGGATATTAGTCCTTCAATAAATTATGTAATTGATTGATTATTTGTTTTCTAGGTTTATTGATCTAATGTGTAGCTGTCGCGAGCTGGACAGCTGGACTCAGGACTTTGTTCTACCAGCAGTTGTTTGGCTCTCAGGACTCTTCAACCTGCAGTCTTTCCTCACTGGTGAGGTCACAGTCTTAAAATCAACAAGACAGATAATTCAGATAATGTGTGCTCCAGAGTTATAAACATCCCCCCCCCCCCCCCCCCCCCCCCTCCCTCCCAGCTGTTCTGCAGAGCATCGCTCGCAAGAATCAGTGGCCCCTGGACAAGATGACTTTGACTGTAGATGTAACAAAGAAGACGAAAGACGACTTTGGACATCCACCACGTGAAGGGGCCTACATCCACGGCCTCTTCATGGAAGGTCAGGATTAATCAGTTATACTTATATCCCTGCAATACATCCTGCTGGGCTCAATTCAGTTTCATAGATTTTTGACGATGTTTAGTGACATATGTGTTGGTAAAATAGTCAAACTCACAATCCAGCATGTCCTGTGTCCTCCCAGGGGCACGTTGGGACACTCAGTCTGGAGTCATCTCTGAGGCGGTTTTGAGGGATCTGACCCCAGCCATGCCGGTGCTGTATGTTAGAGCCGTGCCAGCGGAGGAGCAAGAGCTCAAGAATACTTACGAGTGTCCAGTGTATCGCACTAAACAACGTGGACCCACATATGTCTGGACCCTCCACCTCAGAAACAAACAGCCTCCTGCCAAGTGGATTGTAGCTGGAGTGGCACTGCTGCTTTCCGTGTGACAGAGAAGTATTTTATTATATCTTAAAACAGTATTCTGTAAACAGTGTTACCTGGATAGTTTTAGAAGTGATTATTTCTTCCCTTATTGAGACAATATTTAAAGTTCCCCTTCACTCAAAAATGTGTTTTTCTTGTTCATACAGTTGGATGTTTGAGCTTCACTGTGCAGAATGATGTATATGTTTGACACTAGAAGCCTGTTTTCATATTCATCTGCTGAAAGTGGAAAGTTTCTCTGAGCTCAGTGAAAATCTGATTTTAAGTTGTGGTCCTACGATCATGATTTGTGACATCACAACTAGCTTGGAGCCAATTCTGGTCCAATATTCAACTCAGATAAGTGTGATGTGGAAACTTGAAGCCTCCAGTGCACAAACACTAATAATGGACTTTACCATGAAGTAAGAGACATCTTGTATCCAGCAGTTAAACTTTTGAAATGAAAAATATTTGCATATTCATATATTCTGGAATTTTTAAGGAAGGAGAAGGAGATGTAATTTTAAGGATTTCAATGTAGTAATTCTACTTTTTTGTGGAAAAACAATATCAGACACACATTATTGTTTCAAGCAGAGTATTTTATGTGTCTTAATACATGTCTGGAGGGGATCTTTAATCATGTATTATCGTTTTGATTTTTATCATGTTTTGTAAATATTACTAATATACTCTAACAAGATAAAAACAAATATATAATTTTATAATCTTGCATTTCTATTATTGTATCCAATTTGGTTTATAGGTGTCAATACTGATGTAGTAGTGTGTGAACGTGTTATAGATTTGAAGATAAAGCAAATAAAGAAGTGGAGATACATGTTCAGGCAGTGTTAAACCTGTTGTGTCTGACGCTGTTGAACCTCTCCCCTGAGATGGTTCAGTCTGGGCATGATTTGTTGGGAGCTTATGTCTCCATTTTAGACCATGTAATTCTGGATAGGGAGCATATTTTATTGGAAGGTCAAGATTAAAAAAGCTCTCCGGCTGCCCTCTACTAACTGAGTGATACACAATGCCGTCTGGAGGGTTCCCGGACAGAATTCCCAGGAGATGATGTGCATGGTTGCTATTGACTTTTAAATGAGGTGCATTTGACATTGACCTTTTGTACGGCGGAGGCAGAATACTAACAGACTAGTGTAATTCATTCAGCCTGGCCTGTTGGAGAAACCTATTCAAAGACACTGATAGCTCTCTATGAGAAAGCAACACATTAGATTACGCATCTTTTATCTGTCTGCACTCTCTGTTAGCATCTGATTAACTTCATATGAAGCAAATGAAACCTTTAACTTTTAAAAAATCTAAAGCAGCACGATCTTATCTAAAATTGATTTAACTTAGGTTAATTGAAAACTGAGATGTGCAGATTAAAGTTTAACTATGATTATATATTCATACTGAAGTGCACAGGAGGATTCACATGCTTTGTATTTGTTAATATGTACATCAAAGATAGAGTGAAATATTGCAGGAGTTACAGAGTCAAGGTTGAGATTTAGCTGCTTTACACAGCGAAAATATATGTTTAATCAACACAAAGAAATGGTGCTCCGAGAGAACTTTGTGCAATTGAATAAATGAGATGTAACTGAAGAAATAATCGGCTGCGTTTATCATTCTTTCTTTAAATATTTTGAACATTCATTATTCTTAACGAATGTCAAACAAGGAACTTGATATATCAGCAAAAATATGCTCAGGAAAAGACAAACAAGTGACATTATGATGTACAAATTACAGCCACTGAGCCACACTGATTTCTTTTTCTCCAACGCTAATAACCGCTGTGCTGCTCTTAATTTCTCCTTGCAGCCAAAGTGGCTGCAGACAGACATGTGGAGGATGGAGGATTGATTCTGTGTATTGTATTGCACGGGGGGAAATGAAGAACCAGTCTTCCTGTAGTTTCTCTTCATCTGCCCTCTCTTCCTCTCATTAGCACGCCACAGCGGCTAGCCAGTCATTTGGTGACAGGGAAATGATACCATGCTTGCAGTGTTTGGGAGGAAATGGCAGGGTACAGGGCTGTGGCGCAGCAGGGGTCGTGCCACAGATAGTCATGTTAAAGGCCAAGCAGGACACCTGGTTAAAGTCAGCAAGGGCATCTGGGTCACACCTCCGCCTCACAGAACCCAAGCAAGACATTGATTTTTATCCAAAAATGTCACAAAAATTCCACATTTGTATCATGAAGAAGCAGCTTCTCATTTAGTAAAATATTGCGTCTTGGCAAGTACAGATCCCAAAATGATTTTTAAGCTGCAGGAAAATGTCAAGATCTAGCCTAGTCACCTGTGATATTACAAAATTAACTAAGGTCTTTGTGCAATTACTGTTGCCTGTAACCTTTCCAGTTTTGAAGAACTAAATTGTACAGTGCTCTTTTGCAGCCACAGAGAGGCAGTGACGCTTCATTGGTGGCTGAGATGGTCTGATATTGAAACAGAAGGCAGGTGAACTCTTTTAGTGCTAACAGATGATTATAAAAATACATTTTTCATGAAGAAGAAAGGATACAGAAAAGTTAAATATGTGCCAAGTGCCAAGCTTAAAATGCTTTGCAGTCTAGAGTAACATCCGTGGGTTTTTTTTGTGCCACTCATGTCATGACGTGCCTGCATTTGTGCACACTTTGAGCAAATGAAATTGCCTCACTTTTTTGCATTCAACAGCTCCCCTCCTTTCTTCTTTGTGTTATTACAGACCCATTTGGGAAGCCTTTTTCCATTGTTTGTGGTGGATTTCTAAAAATACTTTTTATCATGACTGTGCTAAGAATCATAGTTTAACCCCTTTAAAACTACAGGAAACATGAACATGAATCATTATATTGTGCTTATGTGAAATTATAAACAACAGTTTAAATACTGTGTACAAAGTATAATCATCTGAGATAGTTCATCTCGTACAATGGATAATGTGTCTGTTGTGTTCCTTTGGGTGCTTTTGCTTGTACCAGTTCTACATTGACACTATTGTAAATGCATTAGCAATGAACAGTGTTATTGATCTGCTATCTTACTGTGTAGTTTTTATTTAAAGAATAGAGTTAGAAAGTTCCATTTGCCTGTTTGAAACAACTTTTAAATGTCACCACCTTTATAAAAGGACAGCTTTTATAATAACCAGCTCATGTTGATGAAAAATATTTTATTGCATGCACAGTTGACACTGGTGGTCAATCCATGGTTCGCCACATCATGCAGACCAGCCAAAACGGTGCATACGAAGCATGAAATTAAACAGAATTATTATAAGTAATGTCTATAGAAACAAATAAATAATTCTGAAATAAATAAATATCCTTGTCCAGAATTTCTATATATATATATGTGTATATATACACACACACACACAGTATAAATAGAATAAACTCTACATCATTGTGATAAAAAGCAAATTTACAATTAGATGGATAATGCTAAAGCAAAGTCTCTCCATGTTCACTGTGGGCTTTTAATTCCAAAATATACAAAAAAAATTAAGAATATAATGCAAAACTCCATCTATAACACTTCACAACGCCTACTTGAAATGGTCTAACTTTAGGACAAAAGTGAAAATTCTCAGCCAACCAATTTAGAGAACAAATACAGTATTTTCTATGACTACACACTATACTGTACATACAGTAAGCAAATGGCTTCTATTTTCTCCTTTTTGTCCAGAAGGTGCTGTAGTATTTGATTTTGCTATTGCTCTTTCTCTTTAGAGGGACAGCTCATCCAAAAACACAATAACACTTATTTTTCCTCTTATCTAACAATATCTATCCAAACATGTACTGAGAATTAAAGGCTCACCCCCATAATGTGGCTCAGAAGTGTTTGGTTTAACCAGAAAGCAGTTGTCAGTACAGGGATTATCGTGGGTTGTTGTGAGTCATCATGTAATTGTTTTCGGGATGACATGTTGTTTTTCAAATGCTAATTTCTGGTACTCACAGTACCACAAAGCTAATATATCTTCAAATCTCAACAAATCAAACCAAAACCAACTGGAGTGGATCCTCTTCAGTCAGAGGAAAAATACATTGCATTGGGCTTTAGGTTGAACACAGACAGATACAGAGATGTAACAGGATGGGTCTGCTGCTTCATTTAACTGATTGTCCACAACATTCATTTGAATGGGCATTATGGTTTTTGGCACTAACATACATGATTATAACTTAAATTTTCACACACACACACACCAAAGAAATACACTATACTGTACATCCTCTTCTAATTTCCTATAGTATTCTGCAATGTAAAAATAGATAATGGAAATTATATATGAAAATGTTAAATATTTAAACATAGGTTTAACAATCATTTTCACTATATTTGTAGTCTTGAGTCACTTTAGAAAGATATGAGCTTGTTGTGCATGAACTGTATTGGATTGTGAGGAAACAGAAAGACTTGTTAGTTGAAATACTCTTTGGTTAAATCTGATGACACAACCCTCTGATGCAACATTTATCATCACTGTCTGTAAATGCAAAAAGATGAATGGTGTGAATCTGCATCTTAAGATGTGTGTGGTTGATAAGTCATTAAAGGTTAAATTTAAGACTGAACTTTCATGCTCAACACTTGTGTATCTCCACGTTTGTTTTATGTAGTTTTTTCCTTAGCTGGGAAGCACATCCTCACCTGCAACTCACATCTAACTCACAAAATCATCTTGCAGGCTGCTAATCCTCCACAAAGGGGAGCTGTTGTGTCATTATCAGAGCAGCTCTACATATAACAACCTCTGCCACCTGTCGGAAATGAAAGCAACAGCAGCAGTTAGGACCTGCACAATGGAGACATACTCATTAACATCTTACTGTTGGCGTTACTTTTTCTTGCCAACAGGCAGCACAAGCTGGAGTGGAACTGCTGGCACTGCAGTGAAATGATACTGGCTGGGCTTGGTTTCAGGTGCTTTGGATCCGTGACTGTTGTGAATCTCTGCAAATATTTATGCATTTAACCCAAGATGTGTCTTTTTCTGATATTCCTGATTGACCAACTCCCACCTGTGGTTGGCCAGGATCATGCAGTGTCCTCTGTTTGCTGACTGAGTCCTGAGTAAAAAGATGGGACAGCAATAAACGGGTCCTTGGCAATCCGACAGAGTGGGAAATACAGTACGAGCTGTCCTCTAAGCGCGAGGCTCCAGCCTGTGTGACAGTTCAAACAGAGTCTGCTGATTGTCAATGATATGAAGGTAATCAGTGTAAGCTCGCACTTCTGAGCTGCTCTTCTGGGTGATGCCATTTCCTGGAAAGAAAATAATACGTTTTTTTTTTACTTTCAAGCCAAGACAGCAGCATCCAGGACAACTTGTCTGTCTAAGAATGTGCATTTTTGTCATTTTTCAACATTGATTCAAATGAGCTTCTGTTGACAATCACATTTGTTATTGATGGCCTGGTGAAAAATATCATATTGAATGCTGTTCTTATCTTTAGATCATTTTAATCAAAAGAGGTATCTTTCTATCTATTACAACAGGACATTTGTGTAAGTTTAAGCTTATTACACATGGACATGTTGTGGATGATGAACAGTGAAATGATTGTTTACATCACAGTAAGTAGTATAAACCTGATTTAAACTATGTGGAAATAGTGTGTTTCAAGGAAAATTAAAATTAACTGATTTTCTTCATATTTGGTTATTTACTTAAGATTGCCTGATGGAGGTGATACCTGATTTTATGATGACATTAAGTTCAAGAAAAGTTTTGGTTATGTCATCACCATAAAATGAGTACTGCATGATCTGAATACTGACCCATGTGATCTTTCTGACACTGTCTGATGAGCCGAACCGTGTCTGCAATCATGTGCTGGGAAACAAGATGTACATTCATTAAAAACATGACATTTCAAAATTCAGCACCGTGTTTAGTGCAGAGAAATATGCAGAAGCAGTGCTACAAAGACTTCACAGACTTACCAGCTTTTCAAAATTGACCAGGTTGTCATGAAATGTCTTGTTGCCTTCATGGATGAATGTAATATCTAAAAGAGATAAACATTGTGTTGGTATGGATGTTTGTCAACAATGGATGTTTGAGATAAAATGTTTCTGTATGTCAAATCCTGATATCTCTCAACGCTCTCCTCCTGTAGTTGGACTAGATCTGTGGCATTGAAGTGACAGAATAACGAGCGCACCTTTCAGTAGCAGAGGAAGAAAGGGGATCTTTGGCGCCTTCATCTTCTTGAAGGAGTCCCTGTAGGCCTTGTGGTTCAGCGAAGGATCCTGTGAAGACATTTTCAAATCGAATGAGTGCAATCCTTCTGGGGGTGAATGTGTGTGCCTGTGCATGCACACGTTGTTAGAGCTTAATTATGGCAGCATTAGAAACTAATCATCATTCAAAACACCTGATGTTTTGTCTGATGTTTAGAAATTAAATGAATTGTGTGTGTTTGTTTCAGCACATAAACACTGAAGCAGGGGTTTTATATTCCCTGTTATTCCCTGGATTGATGTCAATGTTTTTCACTTAAATTTTTATAAAGGGAACAGATGTACAGTGTGTTGTAAACACTGAGCAAGAGTTATACTTACTGTAATTGTCTCCAGCTCTGAAAACAGCTTTTTGAATTTCCCAGGAATTTTCTGCAGGGGCAAAATAATTTATTTATTCTATACTGTACTATAGACTTCAACTACATACATGAATGTGGCACAGATGAATGATGTAAGAAAAGGGAGATCCTTACCTCCCATGTCTGACTGAGGCGGCTAACAGCTGCAGTGTTCAGGCCCAATATAATGGCAAAGAAACAGTTGAGGTTCCTCTGTGCTTTACAGCTGTAAAAGATGAAATGAGCACACAATTCAGTGACTTCCATGGACAGCTCAACCGCACAAAAGGAGATGCAGTTTATTAATTGCCACTGGAGGGCGCAGCATTCCCATGCAAATCTTGACATCTCCCCTAAAGATTTGGGCCCGGTTATGCTGATGTTGTGACTGGCAGTGTGAGAAGTCAGTGTGTGTATATAATTACAATAAATAAATCTCTAAACAAAATGCAGAATGACGTGAGTAAAGCTACTAACTGGGCAGCAATCTTGATGAACTTCTTGATGAGTTGTACTCTTTTGCAGAGCGTTGGGCACAGCAACACCTCCGTCATCACCCATAGCTGGACTTCATTGCAGCGCTGCAGCAGCAGCTCCAACGCCACTGTGTGGCTACTGCTAGCGTGGCGGTTGAAGGTGAAATAGACCAGCTCTTGCTGTAAAAAAAAAAAAAGACCCAACACATTCTGATGAGTTGAGCAGAGTAGGGCGCCTGATGCTGAAAGAATGTCTGAAGTCTTTTAAAATGAATCAGACCCTTTAGACCTACAAGGCACATTTTAAAGGCAACAAATTATAGGATTATAGGATTTCAGGCTGTGGGACAAACCTCATGCATTGAGTCAAAAATGGTCCAGTCGAAGTTGGTGAGAGCAACAGCCACGTCCCATGTGTTCAAACTGAGCATGCGAGCTGTCCTCTGTTGTAGCTCTGAGTTGTCTGTGAATGGGTTCTGAAGAGGGAAAACAAAAGAAAACACGATTTTTTGGTTATTCTTCCGCCTGAAAGATTGACGTGAACATTCAAAGACATGTTTGTGCACAAGTTATTTCATGTTAGCAGATATAAAGATAAGGAAATTGTGGTTGAAGTGACACATTACAATGATATCCCTACCAGGACTTCACCCAGGTCCTTCCTGCAAACATGCAGCCTCCCCACAGGCCGCAAGGAATCGGAGAAAACTCTGTCCTGAGGCTGCAGGAGGAGCCTTCCTGCAGGAGAGGAAACATATCACCAACAGCAGAACACCATTAAAAATCTGTCAGGCAGCGTGTGAGCAGCTATCAGTAGTTAGAGATAAGACTCGCTGTGCCAGGCTCCACTCTGAGGAAGCCAGTCACCTCAGTCACTGATAACAAGAAACTGACTTTATATTATATTTATATAACTGACTGTAAATGCTTCTTCTTTTAACTGTTGTCACTGGGAAGATATGAGATAACAATCTCACCCATTCATATCTGGCCTAAAAATACAACTCAATATAGAAAAAAAAGCATTAAATATTGTGGGAAAATCATGTTACAATGAATTTTACATAAAATAATATTTCCATTTTTACTAGTGTTGTAGATGATTCAAACAGGATAGGATAGTGCTGGACAGAAAGTGATATGTTTTGGTTTATAATGAGTATAAAAATAATAGGAACAATATTGTTACTGCTTCTCATTCCACATGATCTACAAGCATCGAAAAACACATGCCTGTTTACTGTTCACCATCATGAAATGTGCAACAGACTACAGTTAAAGTCTGACTTTCTGACTTTCACAGTTGTTATATACTGTAGCACTTTAATGACAGTTGTGTTGGCTGATTTGAATGATATTTACCTCCAGGATAAGTGACAGCCACTAGTACCAGTTCCCCCTGGGGGACATCCATCCTTTCTGCCACTGCCTGCAGCAGCTCCTGGGCCACTACTCCAGCATGGGCCCTCATGCTCAGGTATGAGTCCATGGTGATGTACACATGACACAGCACTGCAACAGAGAGAAAGTATTGTTTCAGTACGGCACAATACAGAATGCACAATGCTTATATTAAGTACATCTGGTGTACAAGACACTTTGGGTTGACTTTTTTTTTTTTTTTTTTTTACAAATCTACTGTAAATAGAAGAAATAAACATAACATACAGGCCTCCATTCCCACTACAATGGTTAGGAGCCCCCCCAATGAAAAATCCTAAAAAAACTGGCCCATGGTTAAACCTAATTGCTCAGACACAGACCAAAGCAGATTATTTTACTGTTTAGAGCATCTTCAACCATAAAAAGAAAAACAAATGATCTAACCCACTACAGTCTCTGGTTTAAATAAAAACTTTCCCTGTCATGGTATGTGGTTGAACACCCCTAATTTAGTGGTGAGAAAAGTAGGTTTGGACTTCTTGAGAAACAATAGGAGGGAAAGGGTTTAGCAAGGCTGCCCTGATTGATAAGGGGACCTTGAGTAAGGCAACTGACCCTCAACTGCTTCAGTGGAGCCACTCAGAGGTCAACAGTTTGTTGGGGATAGACCATAATCAACAGATCTCTTGACGAAGGTTAAAGGGTTGGTATCTTTGTTAGAAAGTAATTCCATAAAAAAATTCTCAAATTAAGAGCTGTTGGAGACAAATACCTCAAAACCTTAATAGATAAAATCAAGACTATCTCGCTTGGCTAGATACCACTTAATGTAAGTGAGAAAATCTGTCTTTGTAATATGGGTGAAACAGACCCTTAAAAGAAAAAGCTGATCCTATAAGACATCAATAACACAATGGGAATTCATAAGTCATAAGTTAGGAATTTGCATTTCCAAACCTTCTCATTATTCCCTGGAAAGATTCCCATTGTCCCAATGTTCAGACTAAATGTCTCACTTCAACAACTTTGGAAACAACGTATGATGGCAGGAATGTGTGAAGACTGCCATGTTTTCATGTTTTATGACTTACCTTCCTTGGTCTCTCTCTGTGTGCCCCTGGACTGGAGCCCGTTCTCCTTCAGGCTCAATTGGTGGAAAAGTGCTTTGCTCTAAAAGAGGGGAAATGCGTGGATTTTGACACACATTCATATTGCCTGAGAACACTGAGCGCTTTCGGTTTAACTACAGAACAATGTTTTCAGCAGGAAATGTCAGGACAATAGCCTCAACACCCAAACCAGTATGTCGAGGAGGACAGCCAGCTCTGTTAAATTAAATTTTTTCTGTCTTAGTGTTGTAAAGAGAGAAAACACAAGATCTTTTCACTTACTTTTCTTTGAGGGGAATATTCATCCACCGCGCTGGAAAAAAAAACAGGAGGAAGAAATCAGTAAAGCTCACCATCATGTGCCCACACAGGCACAAAAAGATTTTGTTATTTTGTCCTAAAAACCTGATCTGGTGATTTTCCTTAGGCTGCAACTATGTTTAGTACAAAAACAACTTCACCATCCACACAGTCTATAATCAAGGTAAAGTGGATGTACATATACACTCTTCTGCTGCTTTCAGTCCATTATTTAAGCTCAGTGTCAGGCCAAGATTAAAGTGGTTTGTAGATTTTAGACCTTCCAATCTGATCCCTTCATTTAATCACCCTATTCTCATCAGTTAGGCCTGGCTAGCATGATAGATAGCCCTGTGTCCATTATCATCCCTCAGCTTTTACTGGGCTCTGCATCACAATAGACATGTTGGCACAAAGCCTGCCCTAAGGGATCCCCTCTCGCTGGCCAGCAGCAGTCCTGCGCTAATGAAAAACCTGATTCCCACTGTCATCTCAAAACAGAGCTTGTGATCCCCTACTGCTCAAAAAACACAGAGTCACTGTGGACATCAATGAGCTCAGTGTTGTGAATTATAATGATGCCACATGATGAGAGAGTGCAACAGAACGAGTGGTGTTTGCTTTATAACCTTTCAGAAACATATGACTTTCTTTTGTACAAAGGCCAGATGGAAGTTAATGGGAGCAAAGGACTTAAAGAGTCTTCTTTGTATAAAAAAAATGACACCTTTTAGTTTTTCACTCAGCAGCAGATTGCAACAAAGCAGTCAATCTTGTCCTCCCACAGGGAGAGCCTGATTGTGAAAAGCTCATAAATAGTAGAGTATGTCAGTTAGTAACACCTACACAAAGTCCACTGCTTTAAATGAGTGGGTGTTGTGGATCTCCCTCCCTGGATATAAACATGAATAAGACAGAGCCAGATACTGGCAGCAGAGTCAGGCTGAATTATCTGCACTGGCTTCTAATGGGCGGCAGGTTGGAGCATCCCCAGGGAGAGGCTCTGATTGGAGACTGTGGTTGAGGGAGGGTGAAGGGGGACATGGGTGTGGCAGTATGTCTGGTGACTGGGGGTTGTTTACACTGTAACACCAAGGAGCCATTTGATGCTTATATTTATTAAACCAAGAAATTGTAGCCAAGCAACAGTTCTACTTTAACAACAAATCAGACTAATATTATGATTCAGAGAGATGTGTGTTAAAATTCTGTTTGATGGAGTGTTTACTGTACACCAATTATGTACATACAGTACTTGGTGTATATGAATCACTAGTCTATATATATACAGAGTTTTAAAAGCTGAGACTCTCTGATATAAAATATTGTCCAATGTTAAGGTGAAACCATAACTTGAAAAGCATTCCTTTCTCTTAAAGTGCTTACAAAAATGAAACATAGGAATGGAACAGTTATAATTAAGGATTTAAAGACAGACTAGGTGCAGACAGAACCAGATTAAGTTTGTTTAATGCTGTATATAGGAGCTTTGACTCATAAGTGGCATGTATTACAAAAGTTACTTTTACTGCATTCAGCAATAAATCAGAATCTGATACTAGTTGAGTCAGTGAAGATATGTACATGTGCTTTAGTTTGTTGATTAGTTCTGTTGATACAGTATATTGCTGATATGCATGTGAGTATGTAAACATGTGTGTATGTGCGCACATGCATGTACATGGATATTCTATATATACAGTATGTTTGTATAGCAGAGCTAACATTTACTCATTGTCTGGAGTGTGCAGCTCATGCAGTTCATATATTTCATATATTTTTGTACAGATATATCAGCAAATACCTTTTCAGACATTGTTATTATTTCTTTTTGACATAGATTCATTATTTTGTGTCTGTTTAAGCACTTTGGTACACTTTGTATTATAATTCAGCTTTATTTGACAGACTGGAATTGATTGATTGAAAAATACACAAAAACGCTGAATCATCACAGTGATCATCTATCTCAATATCTTGCAAGGACAGAACTTGTGCTAAAATTTGGTTACTATAAATGGAAATTTTATCTCAGCTATGCTATTAAACAATCTGTGCTGTAAACATGCAGAGCAGAACACAGTTTGCATCATTTACCCAAAGAGTCCAGTGGCCATGCATTTTATGAAGGTGTTTTTCTCCGGAAAAAGTCTTATTGGATTTATAAACTTGGCACAATGTCTCCAAAGGTGATAATTGTCAGTATTACTTTATTCATGCAATATTTTGTAGGGTTTCTGGATATGTCTATTTTATAGTACTACCCAGTATTTTCCATTAAGGCTATGGACTAAATTACATAAGTGCTTTATTACTTAACAGGTCTGAAGTCATAATTGCTAAATGATGTGTATCACTGTGATTATATAAGCGGATGTGTTTGACACCATGAAGAACCAGCAGCAGTAAAAAAGTGGTTGAGCAAAAACTTGTGCAGGTTCTTTGATGTTTATTCCTTTTTCTCTTGACAAAAATTAATGTCCCAAATCTGACAGCTTATCATTAACCCTCAAAATGTCTGTATTTCCTCAATTTTGGGGATTCTAGATAAAAAAAACTCCATGACCTTCATATTTTCTTGCATAACACCCCAGAACACTGCATTTACTCTTCGATCTCTGAAAGAAGTCATTGATGAGAAGCTAAATAAAGGCTACAAGCAGAGAAGAGGCTCTTTCTTTGTAGAGAAAGAGAGACCAGCCAGTCTCTCTGCTTCTTTTCAGATCTCCAACAGTCATGTTTGTACTTAGTGTTGAACACACCCAGACTTGATATCAATAAATACATTATTGATATCATATAAATTTTTTCCATTCTATAGATTATTTATGTATGTATTATAGTATAGTATATATACTATATATACTATAATAGTATATATATAATACATAGTATTGAATAACTCTGTCTCTAATTCCTACCAATGACAAGCAAAGTAAGTTATCACATGGTCACTCACTGTCTGCGATGCAGCTGGTAGGCTCTCTGCAGTTCCCTCATGTCCTTCTCCAGGGCTGGGTGCTCATAAAGATCATCCAACACGTAACGACACAAAGTCTGGAAGGAAATGTCAATTTTTCATTTCTCCCTGTCACACCCATTTTAAGTTGCCCTCACACCCAGTTTCCAACCTTTTTCCTTGCGTGTTTCCTACCTTCATGAACAGTTTGACATGCTCGTCTTCTCTCAGGAAGTCTTTGCAGAGAGCCACCCACTGTGACACCAGGTGCAGGACTTTTTGTTTCCTCTCCAGAGCCTCCTTCCTGTCCTCTTTCCCTCTGTATCTCTTAGTGCAATAGGTGGTATTAGGTTAAGGCTTCAGCACAGATGGAGTGTGAGATCCAATACAGTATACAATATCATGCAGAGGAAGGGAGCAAATGTGTGTGATGTTTATTTAAGGATGGGTGGAGAGAGAGTCTGTTGGATAAACACGGTTGAGTGAGTCAATAATTCAGTCATGCTTTTGTATTCATCTATTTCTCTCTGAAGCATCCACAAAAAAGGGTTATTACATGTGAATCTTTGTTATAATATGCCTGTAAAAACAAGGATATTGTCCCAGCAGAGCTTGACATAAATCACTGGTTGACATGAACACTGGGTAAGTTAGCAGGAAGTCATCCAGAAGTGTATCTGTAAAGAGAGACACAAAAATACAGTATGATACATTTTTAGGTAACTTTAGAAAGAGTTCAAATGCTACTATTTCCACAGAGTTATAAAATATATAAAATATACTGTATCTCACTGCACAGAGAAACTTAAAACAAGTTGAAATTCTTTGCAGCTCATCTTATGAATCCTACATACATAGCCTCATTAGGTTTATACCACGTTACAGAACGCTTGGGGACAGGAACACCGGTGACCTTGACAACTGTATGATTGCTGAGCTGCACTGAGATGGAGATGGAAACTCAAAGACGTGGCTTCAATATTTCCTATTCCATCTTAATAATACATATCAGTTAACAAGCACTAAGCAGAGACATTTCAAAGGCAAGCATAATGTGCGAGACCTTTCAATGGCACATAATCCTTCATGGTCAGTAACCGATAATGACTTGTGCTGAAACCGGTGAGGATTCTTCCGCGCTCTTTTGCTCGAACAAGTTCAAACGAGCCTTTACCGGCTTTATCTTCAATCTCGCACATTCGCCATCACAGGCTGTATCAGTGACCATAAGCCGATAGTGTAATGTGTACATTGACTCTCTCTGACCTCTGATGAAGTCTGCGTTTTCATTGTTATAATCTCGCTCACATAGTAGCAATCTGATATTACTTAGCCATCATCCAAATGTGTTTATAAGCAGAATTTTCTGCCACTGTACCCTTGTATGATTTTTTCCCCAAGGTTACACATGGCTAAGTGTTTCTGTAAATTGATTAAATCAAAGTTGGTAAAATAGACCACTTTACTGAAAGCTTACTTTAACAAGTTTCCATAGCATGAAATGCAGTCTACACTTTTCATCATTTTTTACCATGATAAAAAAAGACTAAGCCTGACTCCCTTTAATTAAGCAGCACTTTTAAAATCTCATACAAAGCTTTCTGTCAGAATCTGTTATTAAAATGTAAGAAATTCATTTTTTATTTCACAATTGTACGGTTTGTTCTTATTAGATAAAAAACAAGCTGTAAAAGTGTGTTTCAGAAATTGACGTGGAAGTCACTGAAATACATTTCTAAGGCATAAAAAGAAAGAGAAGGACAGCAACTCCTGCCACAAGCGAAAAGCTTTACAAATCCTATTAGGGCAAACCTCCTCTCAACCCCTCTGTAAGTGTGCCCCACACCCAGAATTGTAAATTCTCCCTTTTAATTTCACACTGGCTTCCCAGGGCCTTTGTGTGCGTTCTGGTCCACAGGACTCCCTGACATCATTATGTTAATCCGTACAGAGCAGCTGTGGATGCATCACTCACTGCTTATGAGAGGTTACACACTCATACACATGTAGCTCCCATAAAGAATACATAACACACCTTAACACAAAGCCAAAAAACAACACTCACATACTGTACCTACTCCCCCCGCCCACACACATACACACATTCATCCTGAACCACTCACACACACACCGCTGTATATTTGTGTATTTTCTCCAAGCTATCTTAACTGAAACACTTTCTCATGAGTAACAGCTTAGATACTGCTCCCCAGGCTGTACGCTCTGCAAGTTTTTTGAAGTTAGAAAAACTGAATAAATATTTAATTTTACAACCTAAAGTCATATCTTAAGTTTTTCTTGGTAACAGCAAAAAAGCAGACAATGTACTGCAGGGTAAAGATTTAATCCAAACAATTTAGCAGAGGACCCGTTAGTTTCAGTGTGACAAAAATCTCTATGTTTGAATTGTGCTGCATAAATCAAGTCTAATAGTCTGTCCAGATGTTTGTTTTTTGTGACCCTTAAACATCACACCATTGAAAATATTCATCTATCATCAGTAATTGGCCTGGATCAGAGATGTGAATGTACCATGTAGTAAGCATATCTCAAGTGTTAATCTGCTAGAGCTGATAATAAAATCAAAAGTGTATTCTACTGTTCTGCATAGTACTGCACTCAAACCAAAACAAATTTATTTTCTTTTTCTGAGGAAATTCAGAATGGATTAATTGATCTAGCTTGTCATTCTACATTGAAATCAATCAACCTGTCAATCAACATGCCAATCCCTTTTGCATTTCAATAAGCATTTGTAAAATTGATTAATGCAACCTTTAAAATAAGCATGTTAATGTGTCACTTATTGGCTGCAGCAGTAACCAGATGCCATCCTCTTACTTTAAAAGCCTTATAATAGCCTGTATTTAAGTGGAATTATTTAAAATTCTTTATCTACTCACTCACAATACTGATTCTTTTTAAAACTATAGTTAAGCATCAACATCTCTCCACATGGTGTATCACTGAAAGTGCTGGAACATCCTCTCATTAACAACCCAAATGTTCCATTACATGTTTTTCAGCGCTGGCAGTGTGCAGTGTGAATCTGTGCAGAGCAAGAATCAATAGCTGCACTCAGAGATTGGGCACAGGAAAGAACTAAACACTGAACAGCTGTGAATGCTTTCCCACAGAAGGACACCATAGCATATCTGCACAGTATACACTCCTGCAGTGGTTCACACAACATTGCTTTTACTCAAACATGCCTGTGGTTCTTTCTAGAAAACTGCCATCTCTTGCAGAAAGATGTAAAGCTCCTCTGCATTCTTAATGTTGTGTACTGAGTATAGATGCAAGCAAGTGCTACCATGAATGACCATGAAGTCATAAACACAACATCAATAATCTGCTGCAATCATCAGTCATGTAGCTGCACGATCTTTCTGAGCCATCCTTGAGAGTCATACCAAACATGGCAGCTTGTTGGATGCTCAGATAAATCTCTTTTTGATGAAATCAAGGATCTCATGCCATCATCTTTCTGGGGAGCTGCACCTCCAAGGGCACACTAAGAAGTAGCACTGGAGCATACTGAGTTTCAGTATTCACATGGAGAGAACCAAGGCCAACAGGAGTCAGACTATTAAACATTACTGAGTGCAGATCAATTGCTGTTCAGGACTCAGTTCATCCCTTTTCCTCCTCAGGTCTCTGGCTCTTTGACCCTGGAACATCGCTCAGCATCTTACCTTCAATACACTCATTGCAAGGTGAGCTAATGGTGAATGATTCATCAACAAACCACTGCCTACTGACCACATAGGAAATGAGCTAAGAGGTAAAGTACGGATGGGTTTATTGTGAATACACAAACTGAAAAATAGAAGGATGTCTTATTCATTTGGCAAATTATTTAGCTCTATGTTAAACATGACATTAATATTAAATACTCAATTATAGCAATAAGTTTCACCATAAAATGCATTGCTATGATTCATGCCAAATGCACCATCTTGCAACTGCAGGCACATCTCCTGAGAGTACATTTAGATCAATTTCACTCACTTCCTCATCATAATGAGTAATGATCTCTAGTATGAGGTTAGCCTGCCTCCATCCCAGTGAGAGATCATCTGTGACCACCTCCATCTCCCAGGAAAAACATGCATTCCTCTTCCTCTCTCTTTCCCCCCCTTTACAGTGTTCATCCTTTCTCTCCTTGTCTGACTGTGCTTCTGCCTGCAATCATAATTTTTCACCGAGCCATCCTCTCAGCTTCAGCAACAGAGAGTGTCCTCTGCCTTGGCAACAGTGTCACATTATCATGTACCTGCTGCGATGAGAGGAAATGTGTTGATTTGTTTTTTCTGTGAAGCTGGATTGCGTGTCCGTTACAGCCTCACTCTCAAAAGATATGAGTAACCTCTGTCTCTTATCTTGCTTTTAAATGAACAGGCTTGAACTTAGTGGCAGTCTGGGAACGATAGTACCCAGTAGCCCAGTAATATTGCCTGGGGTGTGGGGGGGTGTGGTGGGTTGGGAGGGAGGGAGGGAGGGAGGGAGCGAGGGAGGGGGGTGGGGGGCTGCTGAGGGAGAGGCGGGGAAAAGAGAAAGTAAAAAGGAAAGTAAAGGGAGCTATGTCTCTCTTTCTATCTATCTTTCACAAACATACAAAAACATCACAAGGACCTATATAAGCAGACTACCATAACAATGCTGTAGTCATAAAGTCTACCAACTGAATATTTTTCTTTTTTTTAGTTTTGCTCTCTTAATTACAAGGATTAATCATTCACACAGTTACAAAACACAGTAATGACAAAGGGGGGTGAAGAGGGTGTTGCAGGATATTAAAGTATGAATACTGACCTGACTCTTTGCCCTGTGTTATCCCCTGGTCATCGTCCAGTGTCAGGTCATTCAGCAAGTGTTCCAGGATCTTCTCTGGGGTCCCTGATACCACCATGTACCTGTCAGACACAACAGAGTCAGTGGATGAGTCCTCCTCGATAGAGGACAGTGAGCGACTGCTGCTCCATTCATCCTCTCCCTCTGTCCCTTCATCGTCTATGTAGCGAAAGTAGGGGACGTCAAAGGTGGGCATAGTCAGCGGCTCTGCCCGGCTGGTGCTGTCACTGCTGCTCTCCTCGGAACCCTCCTCGTCATCCTCGTCCTCCTCCTGCTCTACCAAGGCAGCATGCAGCAGCCTGCCCTCCTCCAGTCGCAGGTTCCGGGGCTGCTGTTGAGAGCCCATCCTTACAGAGTTCCCGTGCCCTCACACCGGCAACGTTGCCGTGGTTACTGCTGCATGCCCCCTTTACCCATCCATCCATCCACCTGCAGCTGCTACAGCCCGGAGTCCACTGCTGTCTATCCCTCACTGAGGAATCCCGGTATTTTCACGACTAAAAAAGCTTCAGTATGACTTGAATGGGAAGGCAGCCAGCAGAGCTCTGCCTCACAGTCCCATGCTGCTAACTTATATGTATTTAATGTAGTCGTTTATGTGTAGGGAGTTGTGATGTAAGCATGCCTGAGTGCGTGTGTGATCCGGAGAGACAGAGAAGGAGAATGATGAGAGGGAGAGTGCTGTAGCAGAGAAATAGATAGTGAAAGAGAGAGAGAGGGAGGGAATCTAGAGAGGAGGGGAGAGGAGAGGCTTACCTCCTGTTCCTCGCCTCCTCTCTCCCTCCTCCCCTCGCTGATGCGGAGAGGGCTGGCTGCTCTGACGACATTCTCTGGAGAACGAGCACATCGTGGCCCCTCTCCCTCAGACACACGTGGACTCCCTCGTCACTCTGGGGCTGTGTAGGGAGAGAAGGGGAGGGAGGGAAGGACTGTGTTATCACCAAGGAGATTCCCCTGTATTTTCTCCCACTCACACAAATCACCACTGATTTCCATCATAATACTCTGTCAGAGCCAGCACTGTAAATGAAAGAGAATTTCCATATATCATTATTCAGTTCTTATCGGTGGAGCCCATTCAGGGATTAACATAAAAGACTCATGCATATTTTAATTACCGATTCCTATGTTGAGCGTATTAAATTATGAGTGGTGTCTAGAGAGACAATCTATTTTCAAGCCATCATATAGTTAAACTAAAGAATGGTTTAGTCATTCAGAGTTTAGTTTAGACTTAAACTCACATGCTAGGTCCTTGTCTTATGATCACCATGGGTTGCTATGAATGATCAATTTCGCCTCATGCCTGAGCTGTCTCCCACTTTCCTTCTCTGTCTCACTCTGTCTTTCTCTTTGTCTCTTTGCCCTCTTAGTCATGCAGTCACACAATGTCACCCAATGTCACCATGTTATCAATCTTTTAGAACCAGAGTGAAAGACAGTAAAAGTCCTTCAATTTGTCACCTCTATCCTGCTCTTTAAATCTTCACCAGGTTAATAGGCTGGGCTTCTCTTTAATGTAAGGCATCTCCCTCTCTTCAATACAGGGCAATGTATCGGTTTAAAATCTTATAATAGTCAGATATATGAGCTGAAATGGAAAAAACAAACAAACACTAAATACAAAAATCAATCAATAATTTTTTTGTCTATAAAATAGTGAAAAATGCCCACAATTACAATTTCCCAAGGTCCAATGTGACATATCTTTAAACTGCTTGTTTTTCCAACCAATAGTCCAAAACCCCCAAACATTCCATTTACAATGATATAAAATGGCGTGTAGCAGCAACTCCTCACATTTTGAGAGGCTAGAATTTGACAAACTCCTTAAGAGACTGACTATCTTGACTATCCAGATTGTTGTTCATTAATTTTTACATCGATTGACTAATCGTTTAATCAACTAATTGTTTCACTAGCCAGATAATTAAAGAAAAAGTGGGATCCAACTAGGTAGATTGTGGTGTTTAATTTTTTTTTTCTCGCTTATATTTGTTCCAAGACCAGTCAAAAGTTTCCAAATTGGGAAGCAAATATACCTACTTTGAGTACCAAATGAAGGTAGAGCAGTAATATCTACCATATTGAGTTTCCCAGCTGAATAAATTGTTGTGCTCTTATACATCACTGGTTAAGACACTCAAGGATATATTCATGTGAAGTCCCTGAACTGAACTTTTTTAACCCTAGCTTTTTAAAACAATGATTTGTTACAGCCACTCTGAAGAATAAAGACTGTGGTAGCTGCTTGACAATGGAGAGTCTGGATCAGAGATATTGGTCTTAATGAGGAGTTCACTGTATGGTGCACGCACATGCATCCTGCATCAGCTCCCCACTTCAACCCCCCTCTCCTCAGCCATCAGTCAATGCAATACAAGCCTCTGTGCATGCAATTAGTCAGGCAGACAGACTGGAAGTGGTTGCAGTTTTCTGCCCTAATTGCCTTTTGCAGAGAAGCATCCAGGGCCCTTCAGTTAAGCATGACTTCCTGGCACATTAACACTTATCAGTGTGTATGTATATTGTATACACAAACAGACATAAGTGCACAACACACAACAGAGATGCATACATTAACACAACACACAGACACACTCATACTCCACAACACAACAGAAACACGTAACTGCATCATGGTGGGCCAAGATTTCAGCATTAACATTACCCAGTCGAGCAGTCACATCTATAAACAGCAGAGATATTTTCAAACCATCAGAAAGGACCATTAATGGCAATGTTTGCTGGCAGTTCTTTTTTTTAACCTTTATTTATTCAGGGGAGTTTCTCTGAAAGCAATGTTCTCTTTTTCAGAAACGCCCTGATCCCATTAACACAGTTACACAATCATACCTGGAAACTGCCCAGCACAACCACAGTCTGATCTGGTGGCCACTGAGCACCTCCACTGGAGCAGTTGGGGTTAAGGGCCTTGCTCAAGGGCACCTCAGTGGTGGTAATGAGGGAGATGTGAGCACTGCTTCTTCACTTTCCCCACCCAGATTTATGCTGCCAGTCTGGGGGATTGAACCAGCTCCCTTCTCTAACCTTTAGGTCACCACTGCTCCAGTGTTCCTTCAGTGTTGTGATTGTGTAGTTTAGATGTCTGTCAAAGTGACAACTTATGAATTTATTCCTTATTTATCTCAATACAAACACACACACACACACGAAAATTGCTTTCATATACTTAAGGGTAATAACAGACTGTATTATCCTGTCACAGGACCTACAGTATGATGTAAGCTTAGGGGCGTGACAAAAAGCAAAGAACTAGAAAATTCCCAGAAAGGAAAGGCAGCACTGATTAGCTTCCTGCTTCTTAGGAAAAAGACACCGGTGGTTCTATCTTTATCAAGACATGACGTGCACTGTGTGCTCTTAGCTTCATGAAAGTCATTAAAGTGCAGTTTTTGTCTGACTAAGCGTGACACTGGAGCAAGTTAAATTCTTGACTATAATTAACAGAGTGTCTCAGTCTACTGCTAACGGGTCAGACAGCAAACAAACATTTTTCTCACAATGAATTATTGATCTAGCCTCTGCTGCTGCAGGCCACCCCTCAGTGTGCGCTGGGCTTTGTGGTTACCAGTGTCCCAATACAAAAAAAAAACAAAACAAAAAAAGCAAAAAACAATCAGGCCTCTAGAGTGGATGCTTATAATGTGACAGAGTGCCTGTGCTGCACAGTTCCAACCCTGGCCTGGAGGTGACCTCGACTTACAGCTACCCCTGAAGTCCTCCCAACATGGACACAGCCAGCAGAAGAGTAAACATTACTTATCAGGCCTCTGCATAAACTCATGTCCCGTCAGTGGTTTACTGTCTCTTTCAGGGTTCCAGATGCATTCCACTGGCTGGACGGACACTTTCTGTCTGCATGTCTCTGTGCTGCTGCAGCAGGTCAGGCACGAATGGTATGGAACACTTAACACGGACCTGGAAGGTGTCAGTACTGACAGGGTGCTGATTATGTTTAAATTACTCTTAAGGAATAGCGTGGATCATACGGAATGGGAAAAAGAAAAAGAACAAGACCAAGCATTCATACATCATTGTTGTTTTTAAAGAAGCCTTTGATGACAATGCACTTTATTATCTCCAAAAGTAACCTGCTAAAATTTCTGTTTTCATGCAGTTCAACTCTGGTAGCATACAATAATCAAGAATATGTGCATGTTTTGTAAAATATTTGCACATAAACAGTGCTTTGCTTCATGTACTGGCAAAAATCATCAGTTCTATGTTCTAATCAGATGTATGTAGCAACAGAAACCTCAAATTACAAGTAACTAGAAACTCTCTGATGCCTCTGAAGACATGAAGTGATGTGATTTTTGTCAAAACTGTAAACTATTTCATTTAAACCAGTCAATCTTTCAGCCTCTGAACTATCATAGGAAAAGACCAACAAACATGTTTGTTGAAAAACCTAAACATTTTTCTTTTGAGATTAAAGGAGATTGCATAACACTCACAGTCTCCCTGCACCAGAATCTCTCACACATTTCCACAGAGTGCTGTATATTAAGCATCCCTGTTTCCACCAGCTGGGATTTAACTGATTTCTAAGCTCTTTGATGTCTGGGCTTAGATATTTATATGAGTCACATGTAATATGTGCATTGTAGCATCATTGGATTACTGTAAACCATTTTATAATCTAGACAGACTGCTAGATAATCTCACATATTCTTAACATTTCCAGATAATGTGAAGTATTAAATACAAGGTCAGCATATCTGGCTGTTAGGATTACGCAAATGACACAAACACACGTGCCATTGGTACGCTTAATTTTCCAGTTTTTGAATTCACAATATAAGAAACTTGGCACAATGCTTGTAACTAAAACAACAAAGATACAACAGCTTATTGTATTATGCGGCAGTAACATTTGAACATACGCAGGTTGGCAGTGGTGTAGTGCAGACAAAATGTCATTATATTGAATAAAAGCACAGATGAAGACTAGCTTAGGGTTTGAAGAAAAGGTCAGAGACCTGATGCACTGGAATCCACCCTGAAACCACACAATGTCTTGGCATGGCGGTCTGGCCTGGGTCACTTGCGTCAACTCTTCCTGCCATTGTTGTACAGTTTAGCACAGCTGGCAGGAAGGGAGAAGTTGAGCCCACCATGAGGTCAGCCAATTAAAACGTCAGTTCACTGGAAGGTGATGTAATGTTTCAAAAAAAAGTGTGCAGGTTGCACTGAACGTACGGGACATGTAGTTACCTTTTCAGTAATGACAGGTTGTAGTGGTACGACTTTGAAATGAAACCCTCCTGAAACATGAGGAAACTGCTGTACTGATAGAGCCAAACTGCATTCTTAAAGTATGTTCATGTAGCCTATCTACATTTCTGTTAAGGTAATGACACTGAGAAAAATGTATTTGGAGGCAAAACATACATATAAATAGATGAATTAATACAATAGATACAGTGCATTTATAATGTCAAATGTTATGCATATGAATGCAATACACTTTACAGCATACTGTAAAAATATCTTCCAAGTTTTACATCTTGTTTGCTGTGGTCTAGAGATTATTTTGGTATATTTAATTGAAGATTTTCCTACTCTGGAGAGAATCTAAATGACAACATTCATCTTGAGAGAGAGCAGAGGCATTATAGAACGTATAGAGGCCAATAAAAACAGACAACAAATTAACATCAGTTTGATAAATGGAACACTACGGGGAGTGC
Organism: Thunnus thynnus; assembly: GCF_963924715.1. Taxonomy (NCBI): domain Eukaryota; kingdom Metazoa; phylum Chordata; class Actinopteri; order Scombriformes; family Scombridae; genus Thunnus; species Thunnus thynnus. The sequence continues at coordinate 18,596,908 of NC_089526.1, forward strand.
AAGAGGGGATGCTAAGGCACAATGCTCACACAACAGCAGCATGAAACATTACATTATAGTCCAGAGTAAAATGAACTATCTAATGTGCTCTAACTGTACATTCAGGGAGAAAGTATGCTAACTGAGTGGTGTTCATAATGACATAAAGAGGTCTGATAAGTAGCTTGACTAATGTTTTCACTGTGACTGGACCAAAGATAGCTGTTCAGTGGAATGTATCACAGAGTGCAGCATTTCACACTGTTTTGTTGTGAAAAAAGTTGTAAAAATATCAGAGCATTCTGACTGCTGCAGTGTTGTGTATCTCACCTCACTTGTCCTCTCTGGGCCCTTGCTGTGACTCTGCAGGAAGCGGCAGCCATCCTTGGCCAGTCTCTGGACCATCTCCAGTCTGGACAAGTCCTCCTTGTCATGCAGGATGCAGATGCTCCCTGGCTGTAGCACAGGGGACACAGAGAACATATACCTCAGGCCACAGTCCCACGACATCGCCGGCTTACAAACTTCTGGCTGTCTACCAGGCAAAACAGCAGAACTCCTGTCTGTGAGCTCACACTACTCTAAGAAATGGCAAGAGGGGGTAGGCAGCTCAAAAATCATTTGTGTTTCTGTGTGTGCTGTCCAGGTGAGTTACAGCCTCCTCTGTCACTGCAGCCAAAGTAAAAATCTAATCGATGTGTGCCTTGATCAGCTCTGTAGCTCTGTAGCTCTATAGCAGAGAGAGAGACACGCAGGAAAAATTTCATCAGTTGGACTCCAGGTATCTGTGTGTTTGGCTTTAAAGAGAGTGAATGACAGACTCCCTCTCTCCGTCCTCCCCCTGCCTTTCACCACTGGGGAGGGGAGTGAGTTAGGAACACGGTGGGTTCAGGAAACATCTGGTGAGCTAGACTGCCCCAAAAAGGAAGTTTCAAAATCTCACGAAAGCAGGAGAGAGTAGGGCACATTACACTAGAAGGTCAAACACTTGTTGGGCGGGAGATGTGTTGTATGTGTGTGTAGGTTTAAGGTCATTCGGGCACAAGCACTAAAGTGATACAAGCTGTTCTGTTTTGTCAGTAATAATAAAACAACTGAATGTCACCTGTAAGCAGACTCTAGCATAAAAAGCAAACACATGTCACAGACTTGTTATGAGTAAACTGTCCAGATATTCATCACACAACAAAGGAGAGAGATGGGGAGAGAAAGAGGAAACAATGAATGCAGACACACATTTGAATGTGTTATGTGGAGCATTTTGTGAAAGAGAACAGTATGTCTCCACTTGTCACTTGTTTAAAGAGCAAGCAGAATGATAAGAACTGTCAACACCCTTTGGTAACTGCTGAAACAATTATTCGATTTGTCTTTGGAAAGATTTTGATAATACCTTAATAGTGTGTTTTTAAAGAAAAAATAACAAACATTTAACGGTTCCATCTCATCAAATACAAGAATCAGCTGTTTTTCTCTGTTGTAAATCAAATGTCTTTGGATTATGCACTGTTGGTTGAACAAGGCAAGCAAGGAAAGCAATTTGAAAACATCATCTTGTGCCCTGGGAAATTGAACTGGTGACATTTTTATGCAACAAAAAAAAACATTTATCAATTAATCTGCTGATTATTTTCTTGATTCGGTCTGTAAAATGTCAGAAAACAGTCACAATGTCCATCACAGTTTCCCCAAATCCAAGGTGATGTTATCAATTTGCACCAAAACCCAAAGAGTTCACTGCAGAAAGAAAAGAAGCAAATCTTCACATTGGAGAAGCTGAAACCAGAGAATATTTTTGCCTGAAAAAATTATTTAAACAATTAAGTGATTATAAAAATAGTTTCCAATTATTTTTTGGTTGATCAGCTAATTGATTAATTGACAAATTATTTCAGTTCTTCACTGACTAACTGTAAAGTCAATTGATAGAATAATAAATAAATGAAAAAATCCTCATCATAGCCCTAATACCGGCTATTTTTTCTAACTAGGTAAGCAACAGTGCAGCCTTAAAAGTGCCCTGTAAAGTTTTTTGACCACTATATGTGATGTATAGCAGTGTTTTGTTAAGCTGGTCCCTGTATCTTGTGTTCTACGAGCACAAAGTGACTGTTTTTTATTAAAGATCAATGAATTGTCAGACACTTGCTAATTAAATTAGACTTGTCAGAAGGAACAGTGTGATCCTACGTGTATTGACCAAGGAAAAGCAAGGACATTAATTCTTCATATGAACACTTTATCTATTATCGTTATATCTTTTTTCCCTCTGTCAGCAGTGTGATGCTTGACTGGGTCCTTGTAAAGCCATTCAATTGTGCTGCTGTTCCAAACTGCTGATACAGCAAACTGCCGAATGAGAAAAGGTCCCCATCTCTAGGTGCTGGTTCTCTTTCATGTGAGGTTGAGTCCCATCATTCCACTGTGCTCTTTTGTTCTTTCGAGGTAACTGATTGGGAAGATGCCCACTGCCCTCATATACAACATATGCCTTTAAAAGCCTGCTCAACTTCAGCTAAGTAATTTCATCCCTTATTTCTTAACTGGCACTTCATTATTGCTGAGGTCTCAATATTCACGGTGAGCTGATTAAGCATTGCTTATCAATTCAACTTCACGGACTGATGTTAAATAATAATAAAACAAGCAAGCTTATTTTTAACCTTTTTGGATAGTATACATAGCCAGTCTACTGTATGTTACTGTCTGTCTGCAGTAGGTTATTCTATACCATTTCACTATGGGAAAGAAACAAAGGAAATAAATGGCCTTGAATATCTGAAAAACCACGGCTTCCTTGCTGCTCCTTCCCAGTGAACATTCCTTAGTGAGACAAAGCCAGGAGGACAACTCTAGCTTTAATGTGCTACCACTGACCCAGTTTCTCAAGTAAATGAATTGCAAAGTGAGTGTGCCTTAAGTCAGACGTGTTAGTGTACTCGCTTTAAAAGTGCTGCCTTTAATCAGGCACTACCATGACAACCATCTGGGGTACACTGGTATAGTAGGCCTGCAGCATTTCAAAAAAGTGATGAAACTGTATTTAGCTTGTTACAGTGTTCCATTTCCACAATAACAAAGTATTTCATCTTCTGTACAATCAACTAGAAATAGAAGATAACAGGCTACAGAAACAATGACATCACCACTAGTGAATGATATTTCCTCCATTAATACCTACTGTGTTTTTCAAGCCCAAATCAAAATTACAAAAGCAATACGCAATGTGATATTGTTCTCTCCGACATGGTGGCTAATTTGAGGAGACAGTATCGAATGCAGTTATACCTTCAAAGGGACATTAATGGAGCATAGCAACAGCATTGTCTCCAAGGAAGCTAGGATAGTCTTATCTGATCTAAAAGATAATACCAGCCAAACTTTGAAAAGACATGAGTAAATTGAAAAAATAGGTGTACACAGTTTTTCTAGATCCTTCAAGTATCCAACTTGAAACAAAAAATATTCCATCTGCTACAATAAAGCAGATTTTAAACCTGTTTTCTATGTTGCAACTCTTTATAGCTATAGGTAATATACATGTCGCCAGTTCAGACCTTCACCTAACTAAAACAGCTCTGCATCTAATCCTATTTTCATGAAGGTTATAATGTTCAGTTCTGTTGAAAATGTGTAAAAAAGGATGCTGTTTTTGGTGCTGTTGAATTCTTGTCCTTTTATTTATAATTGCAAGAAACTGTTATATATGAAAAAATAATTGAATAATAAAGGAAATAACAATGGATTAGACATTTAATATAAGTATAAATCTTTTAATAAATGAATGATGCGTCATGACTTCCGGGTACCATCTTCGTTTGAACTTGCAATTTAGGGAAATACCATGGATATATAATTAAGTGGGAAAAAAAATACTCTATACTGTCAGTACGTCTTTGGGAACCTAGAAATGTATTCAAAGCATTGGTAAGTCTTGTCAAACAACGTCTTTTTTAGTGGTTTTGCTTTAGAGAAAATTAGTACCGCTAACTCTGTGACCAGTAGTTAACGTTCATCAACGTTCAGTCTCAGAGCGATGCTAACTGTTAGCTACTAGCAAAAAACTACTAAAACAATTAGCAACTTGCACTGAAATTAAAGGATACTCAAGAACCACAACTAGACTGCAGCTACAGAAGCAAAAAAATATCAGTTAGTATGGCAATAAATATATATATTTGTTTGGTAATTAACTTACTTTTTTCTCGTTGTCCTTGAACTTGATGTTTGTATTTCCATTGTGCGTTCTTGCCTCTACCGTAGGGTGGAGCCATTGAGCACAGGTTAAAGGGATAGTTTTTTGAAGTAGGGTTGTATGAGGTAGTTATCCATAGTCAGTGTATTACCTGCAGTGGATTGGGGTCCGCACGCTCCCAGTTTGGAGAAGCAGACAGGAGTACTGGTACGGAGGCTAAGCAATGTGTTGCTGTGGACGGGGCCAGCAGCAAAGCGTATTTTACCCACCTAAAAAAATCAAATCAGTTTTAAGTGTACACTATATTTAGAATATTTTCACTGCTTTATCTTGCCATCAGACAGCCCTTTCCTTTGGCACTAGATTTTCTAAGCTGTAAAACTTCCATATTCCTACGCATACCGCATACGGTATTATGCCACAACAGCACTTTCTGATCCAAACAGCTGATCTATAAGGTAACTTAGGGGTTTATTTCCTGCAGTGACCCTATTATCATGCTAGACAGGTGGATTTTACTGTAATATCACTATGTTAAAATGTGATAATAATACATGTAAGGTACAAAATGGGGCTTGGTCAAATCTAATACAGCAATTTCCAGTAGCTGTATTAAAGCAAGTCTTGGAGACGAGTTAATATGAAGCGTCTTTTTTAATAGTGCAGCTGCATTGGCGGTGGGGTGCCTCTTCATCATTAAACTTGGCTAGTCACCTGAGCTTGGCACAGCTGGCACCTTGCCTCAGTGAAGTGCCACTGAGAACACATTTTTACTTCCAACTGGAAAGGAATTTATTGCACCACAGAAAAGTTAATTAAAATGCTGTTGTTTTAATCAGGGAAGCTTTGTTTTCTGGTATATTTATTGGATGAAAAATAATATCCTGACACCTGAGATGATAATGCCCCACCAGAAAATGATGAAAGTTTATTTGTTCATTTAGTTTTTTCCTTTCTCTTTTCAGTGATGCCAGTTGCATTTTTTAGGTGGAATTTTGTTATTTTTCACTTTGCCTTATTTAAAATTATTTCTATGACCTGCATAATGTCTGCATTAAAAAGGCAGCAAACATCTTGACGTAACATTCTGCATACTTTTTATTTCTCTTTCAATGGGTTTCTTACCCTGCACCACAGAAAACGTAGACTCCTGCAAAATAACTCCTGCAAATGAATGATTGCATCACCTGTACTGATTCATTTTCAAGTTTGAAACATATCAGCTAGTTCCACAACAGCACTGGCTAGTTGCCTTCACCCATGGACTGTATATACTTTTGACTTTTGTCTGCTCATTACCAGAGTAATTACACACTTCCCATGGTTGCGATGGATGCATTACAGTCTAAATTCAGTGTTACAAGTTAGGGCAGCAATTGGATTGGGATTTATAATAGTGGCAGAAGCTGGTCATCAGCATCATTGTGGAATGACTTAACACACAGTAATATGAAACAGATGCCCCCCATAACCATACAAATTCAGATTTACTGTGCTAACGCTAATTAGTACTAACCAGTTTATTGGAACTCCATTTGACTTGTATGGTGGCAATATTGCGGACACCACTCATTTCTGGGATTCCTGTACATACTTTAGTACTGTATTGTAACTGTTCAGTACTACTGGTGCACCTGTTCACTGAAAATATGACTTGAGATACATGCTGGTGATATCAGACACTGCAGATGGGAGTATCTGGAGGGCCAGCTGGACTTCCATCACCTTCAAAACAATTTGTGTTACCAATTTTCTGTCGACCCTTGTATGTCCTGTTCTCCTGTGGATGATAATCACCAGTATGATAATCACTGTTGGATGAAGCAGACAATTTTTAGAAAGACATTTTTTACATTTATACACATATTTTTTACACATCATTTCTGTGGTACTAATGCACAAATGTCTAAAGCTTCTCTACTGTCTATTGGCATAGTGTTGACCATTAAAGGTGACATTGACCTCTACTGGCCACGAAAAGTCATTGCTTTTGCATAAGGTTACAGTATATTCCCCGGCCGTGATATGTTAATGTCCTTTATATACTGTGTTGTGTGTATTATATTCTTCTCCTTGCTGTTGCTTTACCCTTCAATGGGTATTTATGCTATGCTGTGATAGCTTTGTAGGTGCTACAGCTCTATTCTGATTGATAGTGAACTACATGAGGTACTATTTTTTCAGGGTGTGTATGCTCTCTAGTGGTTGGACTGCAAGGTCAGGGGTTATTAGGGGAAGCCCATCTGCAGAATCTTTAATGAACCTTTGAGAGTCAAGGATTCTGTAAATGTATTCCCTTAAATATGAAATATGAGTTCACAAGAGACAGACAGCATTAAACTGCGGTGCTGTTCGTTTTCTTGGAATAATTCCAGTACTAAGATTAATTTATGAAGGTTTAATTGGTGAGACATTTTGGGATGGCAATGTCGGTTTGTTTAGGTTGGTCTACCACTTTGTTCCAGGCTGAAATATTAATGTTGCCAAGAGGATAATGATGCAAATGACCCTTGACTTTTCCCCAAGTGCCACCATGTGATTTTGAGTCAAAATTCTTGGTAAGTGTTGGATAGAATGCAAGGAAAATTCATGTCACCCTCACTGTAATACATTTGGCGATTCCCTTACTTTACATCTAGTGCCATCAACAGTTCAAAAGTATAATTTTCCAATAGTTTGGTTTATGGCCAAATACCTGCAAAATTAATGACATTCCCATCAGCCTCAGCTGTACTTTGTGTTTGGTGCCAATTAGCAAATGTAAGCATGGCAAACTAAGATGGTGAAAATGGTAAACATTATATATCTGTATGTTGGCATTGTCATTGTGAGCATGTTAGCATGCTGACATTAGCATTTAGCTCAGTGCACCACTGTGCTAAAGTACAGTATCACAGAGCTGCAAGCATGGCTGCAGACTCTGTCTTGTTTTAAATATCAGACTGTGACCGAATAGAGTCAAACACATTTACTGTCACAATGTCATCAATGACATTTTGCAGTATATTTAGATCCCTGAGTAAAAATTCATCTTGGATGTGTAGCACTTTGTTTTAAATCACATATATTTATTTGTTGAATATTCTTGTCAAAAGATTTGATGTCAAACATCATCTTCATTCATCTTTATTATAATAATTATCAGTCTAAAACAAATAATGACAACACACAATACATAAACTTCACAGGAAAATTATACAAATATATGGAGATGTGTTGCTGATTGTATGACAAAATGTTCAACTTTGATTCTATTTCCACTGTACATGAAGGAAATATGAAAACATACAGTAGCTGAGAGTAATTCCCAAGTCATATTCCCAACAGTGTTCTTGTTCTTTGTTGAGGTAAGGTAATGTTAAGTTCATCAGAACTACAAAAGTATGAAGCAAAATGTAAAACAATACTGCCAATAGTAGTGATAGACGTTTGCTATCAACATACAGCTATTGTTGATTTCAAACATGTCACAAAATGAAGATTACTTTCCTTTTGGATTTCTATAAAACTATTAATATCACTCTTTATATGGGAAGGAAAGAAAGTTTGGAAACTATTTTTCATTTATATAAATACACAAGCAATTCGAATAAAGTTTTTTGTATTGGATTGTGTTTAAAGTAAATGACGGGATGTGATAAAAGCTGGCAGTTCTGCTCTCTAGAAAAAAATGTTGGTTTTATTGCTGTAATCCATAAAGCAGGTTTACATGCTTAAAAGAAAGGCAAATGTTTGCTTGATTCATCCACAGAGAAACAAACCAGGGGAAGGAAGTATTTTGTCCTTTCACTGCTGTCCATTAAAAGGGGAGGCTGCCTTTCTGATTTTATTTTTTATTTTTTTTAATTAGACAATCTCACGTCAAGTTCCCTTTATATTCCTTTTTGGACATCCTGGAATATTTCCAAGTGGACGGATCAGTAACATCTATGCCACTTGTAAAAGTACCGTCTCGTCTTGTTTTTATTTTTTATGTATCACTGTTTTCCTCACAACACCAGTTCTTTACTGTGTGAAGGTTAGAAAAAATCTCTCCATCCATCCACCCTTCCATCCAAAAAGCTATGTAAGATAACAGGCTAGTTTGATGAAAGTCTTGCAGTAATCCCACAGGGTTTGCAAAGGCATGTGCTGGTGCCTTAGAGTCCTGTTGTATGTTAGATTAGGACATCTCCCCTGGAGGTACCATTGCTGCGTTTATTGTGGCCACCTCAACTTATGTACACGAAACAGAGTGTGTCTCCCACTCTACTTCACCTGAGTTCTTGTTTGCTGCTGTGGCACATGGCCCTGCAGGAAGAAAGCAGCCGAGGTGGGACAGACTCTTGCTGTGTTGTGCTGAAATGAATGGCTAAGTCGGGAGTGGAGTGATGCAATAAGATTGCTGAAGGAACAGGAGGGAGACATTCATTTCACATGTGCAGAGTGGAGTCAGTGCTGGCATCTCGTGCCTGGATGTGTGGGCCGTGGCTGCTCCTTATGTGTCGAGGCGGCGTTTTCTCTTGGCTTTGTGCGCATACAGGAAGTACATAGTATGCCCAGTGGTGATGAATAGTACAGAAATGATAACTAGGATACCAAAGTGCTGTGGCTGTGGAGCAGAGATGACCATGATGAAGTGGAGCAGGTCCATCAGGTAATTCATAGAGCTCTGTACCCCATTTACCACACCTCTTTCTGACTCACAGATGTTCTCCTGCAGGAGCTGAGTCACTGTCAGGTCGAAGGACCAGAGACCTAAAACACAGATGTCAACGGGGTTTAAAAGTTGACCTAGTCATTAAATAGTCTTAGCCAATAGTCACAACAGTTCTAGAAATATTCAGCTGTTCACACACGGACCAATACTGGATTTTTGAGGCTGATACTGACATTGATATTTGAGTTTAAAAAAAAACAGTTTTAAGGATCCCTTAAGTATGATTATCAAATAATTTTGATGAATATTCAATAAATTTGATCTGAAATTGTACCTGCTCTGAAATTGCAACTCTCCACTGTCAACTATCAATAAATGTCAAAAAATAGACCAGTATATGTACTGCACAGGACATTTTACATTTGAAAAAAATGATAGTGCTCTCTGGTGGACAAACTACGTAATGGCAACATTTTATAGATTACCTCAAACATATCTTTGTTCAACTTATTATTTATTGCCCCCACATAAATGCCACCATATCTATGATTTAAAAAAATTCAGCTGATGATATTGGCCAAGCCACTGTATTGGTCAGGGTCTACAGTTAACAGTATTCCCATGCATCATAATCATCAATGTAATATGTGGATTCATCTAACTTTTAGGGTCAATACTATTGATTCCAGACAGTTTTGTATGCCTGTCTACTCACCAATGCGTGCCGTGATGACACCCAAGAACAGCAGGATAATGGAGATGTATGATTCAGGTGCTGTATCAGAGGGCACATTGTCAAAAAGCACAGTGTTGTTCGTCCAATGGATGGAGGAGCGGTCGGGTAGCAATGGCTGATTGCTGCCTCCCCTTAGAGGATAAGTGTGTTTTTGCCTTTGGCTAGCCATCCTTCCAAGCTCAGTGGAGGAATTGGAGGTGATGTAGGGCATCAGCAAGCTAAGATCCATAGGGCTGCCAGGGGCAAACACAGAGGCCACACACAGTAGCAAGCAGCACAGGTGAAGGCAGCTGGAGATGATGCCTGTGTTAACCAGGCCATAAGTCTTCCTCAGTCTGGTGAACATCACGGTGCCCAAAAGCCCTGTGATAGCTGACACACCCATCAGTAGACTAAGGAGCGAGCCACTTATGCCCTGAGTATAGGCGTAGCCAGTGGTGATGCAGTCAAAGCCCAGCACTGTGGTGTAGAGGAAAGCTAGACCCATGCCTGCCAGGAAAACAGGCTGGCGATAGTAGGCCCTCCAGCCGTCTTTACAGGTGCTCACCAGCCAGCGAAACCTCCGGAAGCACAGGGGTAGGTTCGTGATTTCTTTTAGGTGGAGGCTCGTGTTGCAGTTGCCTTCTGTCAGAGGTTGAGGTTGCACAACATTACCTTCCCCTGATGAGAAATAGGACGTTTTTCAGTCACCTCTATCCATCAATTTTAAAGGCTGGATCCTCAGTTGGTGTACTGCACTCTTTTTGCTCCAACCATCATGTCATGGTTGAGTCTACATCATGTCAAATGCAGACCAATTACACTCAAATTCATGGGTCACAATTGGAATTCAAACCATGTGGCAGTAAGGTACTATACACAAACTGAGGACTGTCTTTAATAATGTACACCGCTCTCAGGTGCCATCTGTCAATTCTATAATTACTTGCTGTAAGTCCTTTTAATGATCAACAGTCCCATGGTAGCTGATTGTTTGATGGTCTATTTTTTTAACTTGCTTACTTACTAATGTCTTTCCTTCAAACCACCTGCACATGAAAATCCTGTGGCACCAATCTCTCACTTCAACAGCATCCTTAATAGCTCATCTGATTCCAGCTTGCATTGCATAATCACCTGCTGTTAAAAGTTGCTGCTGTGTGTCTCTATATTGCCAACTACAAGCAAGCACTGGCAGCATACAGTAGTTTATCCTAATTTCACACTTATTGTGTCCTTTATGCTTACTTTCTGTGAATCTGCAATGGTGCAGGCTTTAGACTTCAGGGCATAGCATTCTAATGTTAAACTCTAGGATGACAGGGGACGTCAAAAAACATTTTTAAAAAAATCACACTTTGATCAGTCCATACCTTGTGAGTCTCTCCTCTCGATCCTTTGCAGATACACCTCATCTACTTCCTCCGCCGGTGGTTTGATTGAAAGAGCGGGGACGATGCGGTACACCCGTGACAAGAAGAAGAATTCCACTATGAGAGACACAAGGTTCCATCCCAGGATGAAGCCACAGCCAACTACATTGGAGGCCAGGGTCATGACCTGTCCCACTGCTAGTGGGGCCAGGATGTTAGTCACCTGATCTATCCGCCTCATGGTCGCATTCATCCCTTTTGTCAGGATCAAAGACACAGAGGTTAATGTGCTTCCACTAGAGGACTTGTCTGACCTGACTGAAACCCATGACAAACATGGAGCACAACGAATATGCGCATTCACAGAGAGCGAATCCCCTTACCAGCTAGGTGACCTCGGTTGTAGCCGGTGATAACCACAATCCAGTCCCTCTGAATGGCAATGGTCAGCGCTGTGCTTGCAAGGTTTGCCACATCTGCCAGGACGATCACCACCGTATAACAAACCACCTTGTGTAAGTTTTGTGATGCAACATGTTACTATGACAGCACAGAGTAGCCACAAGCTCAGAAGCAGAGACAACAGGGACACAGGACAGAGGGAACAACAGCAGCAATAACTCCTCTGTGTAGTAATCACGGTGAATATCCTATATGCAAATCAACATGGTATCAAGTAATGAAATGTAATTATTAGCCAAATATGTAGTGTCTACTCACAGTAAGCCATCCATCCCAGATCTGTTCAATCCTTTGCTTATATGAGAACACCAACATGAGCACAATGCTACATACTGTCACTGAGATGTTCTGAATGAAAAGAGATGCATGTGCAACTAAAATAGGGAACAAAAAAAACAATTTCAGACTCTCAGAACATAGATAATATATTCTGTAAGAAATGAACGTTAGCCATGACAGATATGAGTCAGTGGCTGTGAACCTTGTGCCTAGAGTCCTGCAGGTGTTGAGTCTAGCTATTGAATCAGGAACTGATTTACACTTGAGACATTAGTTGAATACAATTTACCACCTGGTAGGATAGGAAACTAGCAGACTTCAGGGCCCAAGATTGAGATCCACTGATCTATATCACTTTTCTATGATACACAGACTGCATGCTAAAATTTTTAAGGGATGTAAAATTGTCATGCATACCTTTATTCCTTGGATTGCGATCAACCCAGTCTCCAATTAAAGCTCCAAGCAGGAGCACAGACCCAGCCACTACCAATCCAAACACTGCAGTCAACAGCAGGTTACGGCCGTACAGCTCAATCAGGAACACAGAGATTGCAAAGTGCCACATGCGGTCACCCTGTTTAACACAACATAAATGGTCATCATTATGTCTTGCTTTTCAAGGTGCTGTTCGGATGCTGACACACAGTTTACAGTAAGTAGTCTACCTTGCTTTTATTTAAGTTTCGATGTCTTATCTATTGCTCCAGGAATCTGTTTCTTCAGGAAATGATTCTTACCCACATTGACAAGGCTCCACTGACATAGATGAGAAACTTGGGACCCTTGAGGTAGATAAGAGCTGAACCTTACAAGGAAACGCATGAAAATCGAATAAGGACACGTTATATATGCTGGAAACACTTTGCACAGATTCTGTTGATATTCAAAATTGAGTTCACCTGGTATACTCCTAGCTTTCTTGGCTCTGGCATCCCTGATGTCATCAGACTCAAACTCGACCACAACTCCACCACACTGAGAGGCATCTTCTCGCTGGGACATTGCCTAGAGTAGGATCGCAGGTTAAAGAACAGTTGAACTTGATGCACTGTTTTCCCACTGTTGATAGCACAGCGTTTTTATTACTGTAGGTCACAGCATCACTTAGACGTGTTGACAGACAGTTCAGTTTTTACTTTTTCTTCTAAGGCAGCTCAGTTGATGACGACTACAGTAATGTTTAGAACACTTATAGGAGTATTGGTTATTTACTCATTAACATACTAGGAAATAATTTTAGAACAGCACCAAAAAGTAAAAGTTTTTAGATTAAACAAACTGCTGTAACCTTTTAAGGATGTTGCAACACTACTCTTTTAAGTACTCCATGTTTTATTTCCTTCACATCAGTCACATCACATTTGGTTTTTAAATATACAAGACACATAAATAATGGCTCCCATAGCTCGGTAAGTCAAATTGTGAACCAGAAAACAAACAGAAAAAGCATACAATAAGATTTCGTTAAGTCATTCATATATGGCAGTGGCGAAAATAGCATTAGCATGACACCTTGCATAGCTCTATAAATGCAGTCTTAAACTGACAATAATTAAAGTCAAAACAGGGTCAGTCACCTTTGTTCTGGTGTTACACTCAATCCTTTCTCTTGTTCCTTGATGATGTATCTTGTGCCATGTATCCTACATTGGGTTGCTTGTCTTTCCTGAGAGCTGGAATTCAAGCTGTAGTAGTTTGAAAGGCTTAATAACATCACAGTGTTCAAGTGCACCATTGTATGAAAGTGCCAGAAAAGCAGAACAGGCAGAGAGACAACAAAGGCAGCCAGCATATTCCAAAGCACGTGACACAGGGAGGACAATATCACTGTCCACCCACACCACAAAAAGCACAACTGTGTAACTCGTATGACTCAAAATACGCACATGCGCATGGTCAGTGAGCACATACATGCACCATCACGCACACAAGCGCAGTCCTAATACTCTCTCTCTCTCTCTGTCTGTCTCTCTCTCTCTCTGTCTCTCTCTCTCTCTCTCTCTCTCTCTCTCTCTCTCTCTCTCTCTCTTTCCCTCTCTCGTACTCCCACATGCACTGTTGACATGCAAAAAAGTTACATAAAGGATACATCATGCAACACATTTCACTATTAACACCTGCAGGTAAAAGAGGGTAGAAAACATAACTATACTACATCACTAAACACAATGTGTTCGTTAGACAGATAAGAATGTGATTTACAGGACGATGCATAATATTAAGGAATGACAGATGATGTTAACAGATCATACAAAAAATACAGCGCTACAAATATTAACTTGTGCAGCATTGCTTGTTCATGTGTACTGAAATGAATTGTGATATTTTTTTTGAGAATTAATAATGCGCTTATCGCAAACAATTCAGCGAAGTGATCCATCATTCTGTGTTTGTTCCCATTCAAAACAACAACACAGGAAATTAATTGTTGTCTTCCTTTAATCACATATCAACACAAACCTGATATTGACTTCCTGTCTGTGGTATTCTCTAGTTAATATGTTTCTATGGATTTGATCTGGCTGACAGAGTTTGTATTTCCTCCACCAAAATAAATACACTTGTGTAAATTAAGACAAAATGTATGCATTTTAACTGTACAAATATTCTTATATTACAGCTGTTACTGCCAATACTGTACCAGTGATAATGTCATTAAAGCTGTAACATAATTAGAAAAATGCAATGCTGTATAATACAAAATACAGAAAAAAAACACATGAAAAGATTCAGTGTTTGTCTTTCTGTTCCAAAAGGAAAATACAGACAATAAGACGTTATTAAATGACAAAATCTCTCACATGTACTTGTAGTCGTCACCACCAGTCTGATAAAACAGATTAAAATTTTCATTTACAAATCTCCATTTCAGAATTCGTTTGCATATGGGTTTTGATTGTGCCTGTTCATGATGCGCTTCTTCAGGAAGCCCGTGAATTTGTAGAGAGCCACAAGAGGAATGGAGACAACAGGAAAGACAGATAAGAGCACACAGATAACGAAAACCCATTCAGGGTAGTGCAGAACATCAGCAAGCGGGAAGTGCACCTGTGGGAATAATGGAGTGGAAAGTCAATGTTTTTTTTTCTTCATTATGTGCCGGATTTAAGAAATTCCACACAGTGAGGTTGTAGAACAATTGTAAAATCTGCCTTACATAATCTGGATTCCAAGCGTTGTATGTCGGTCGTTTTTCAGCCTCAATCACAATGTATGCCAGAAAAACCACAAGAAGCATGAAAGGGCTGATAAAGCGCCAAGTGACCTGCCAGTACATGTTCGGCCTCCGACCCGTCATCCATTCAACATCGTCATTAAACCTGCGAGCAAATGGGCGCTTTTCAACAAATCATTCATATACTTAGTAATATTGAAAGTATAATGTTGACAGAAATTACAATATCACCTATTTATTCCATAGATGTATACCACACTCATGATCTCAAAGAATGCTATGATGAGCAGAGGCATGGATCCCACATAGCTGTTGAATATCTCTAGCCAGTAGTTTCCAGAGCCCAGAGTAAAGATGAGGGCCACAGTAAAGGAGGTGAGACATATTAACCCTATGAGCAAAAAAAGAGTAAATGTAGCAATCAAGATTTTGTTCACCAATATGGAAATCTTTAGACAGCCTACCTGTACAAAAATCATTTGAATACATGTGTGTGTAAAAGAAAAGTGCGCCTGCATTTAGACATCATGCAGCCAATGTCACTTTAGATGCTATTTTTCACACATATAAGCAATTTTTTTAGTATATAAATCTGCCACTACATATGCCAATATTTATTTTAAATGTGAAGATATAATTACACATGGAAATGGGAAAGTTATGAAATCAAATATGTTGAAACACTGTGTATGTTTGATTGAGATTTCCACATGCAATATTTTTAAATGTGTGTTATAATCACTGTTATGTAGAGAAAGTAAAATAGTTCTTTTGCGCTTTAATTTTAAAAAAATAATATAATACAAATTAATGCTGTCAGTGCCCTAAATGGCTAAACTGCAAATACCTTACATATCACATTGTTCAATTTACCTGTGAATATCTCCTTAGGCATCCAGGGTGGAACCATGTGCAGATCCAGTAAAGGAGTGAGGACCCCCTCTAGATTTCCAAACATGGAGGACAGGCCCAGGCTGAAGAGCATGACAAAGAAGAGCACTGACCACACCTGAGAGCCTGGCATTTTTATCACCGCCTCAGTGAACACAATAAAGGCCAGTCCAGTTCCAGAGGCACTCTACAGGTAGGACAGGACACATGACGTCATAGACACCCTCACTAAACTTCATTCAGAAATCTCTTTTAATAGTAAGAGATGTACTATACCTGGTCCAGGAAAGTCTGTAGATTGCAGGTCTTTAGATTGAGGTTTTCAACCTTCATGGGATCAGTTCTATTGAGATAGTTGAACCAGTCATCGTAGTTTTTAAGTGTTATGTTTTCATCGCCAATGTCAAATGCATTTGTCAATGTCAGTATGTTCCTGAAATCAACAAGAAATTAAACCAGTCAGTTAATATTTGTATTACAAGTTTGTTATTATTAATACTAACTAGATGGGGAAATAGAAAATATTCTTTTGAACGATTAATTGATTGTTTAAGTTATGTATGTAAGTAAAAATACAAAATATCTGTTACTTGTAGTGTTAGAGGTAAGACTTCCTTTCCTTTTTTTTTTTTTAAAAAACTTATTTCAGTTTCATATCAAACTTTTTTTTGACTGATACTTAAGTAATAATACAGTGACTATAGTATAGTTACAGCAGTCACACTGCTTTGAGGTCTGAATGATTTATAATTAAATAATCATCAGTTGTGCATACAATAACAATACTGTATAATTATCAAGCTGGATATACTGTACTATAGAACACCATAATTACATTGGTACATACCAATTTCGGCAGTCATTGTAGTTTTCATTTGCTTTGAATCCAAGAATGGCAAAAATAGGAATTGACGCATATATTGATGTAAAACTGTTCACACATCCAACAATTAGGGCATCTCTCTCACAATTATTTCTGCAAAGATAAAATACTGTCTTTTATTTTTTGTATTTTGTACATTATACTGTTTTTCATGAATGAAATATATTCAAAAATATCTTACTTCTGGGGATTATAACTGGAAAAAGCAATAAGTCCTCCAAAGGCCAAAGACAAAGAGAAAAAGATCTGAGTAGCAGCATCCAACCAGACCTTAGGATTTTTCAAGGTTTCCCACTGTGATGAACATATTAACTTCAGTTAGTTTTCAGATTTTACTCATGAAGTCTTGACATAAAACTGTATCACTAAGAAACTAATAACATACTTACATCTGGAGTGAAGAGATATATTAAGCCATCACTTGCTCCAGGCAGAGTCAAGGCTCTGACCAGGAAGATAGTTAAGACAAGATATGGAAAGGTGGCTGTGACATAAATAGCCTGTTGAGAAAGTTTAGATACTGTTTAATATCCATGTCAAACACATGCATTTCATTTGTATACTTTTGGATAATTTGCATAAACTCCCATTTATAACACTTTTACAATGTAGTTGATTGCCAATGTGCAATGTGTGTCTGTTTTGGAAGGATATTGTTAAGAGCCTTAAGGTTTGAGAGGTTTTTAATAGCTCTAATCCTTATCCTTAACAGGGCCTGTAAACATGTTAAAAGCTTATTAAACACACAGAACAACATTTCTGGTAAGTCCTGCTTTTTCTGGACTTACCGCCTTGTGATGTTAAGAAGACATGATTTTATTAGCTGTTAAATTTAGATTAGTAACTTGTATTCATGGTAAATTCCTCCCAATAATGAAAGCTGAGGCCAGAATCCATGATTAAGGCTGATAGGGCAGGTGTATTCCTACTTGAATAGTGCAACTTAAGGATACAACTCAAATTCATGATTATTTAAAACCAGTGGTCATCTAATGGTATTGACATTTTTGCCATGAGTTGTTTAGACACTGTTAATGGTACAAAATAATGAATTACCTTTCCTATAGTCTCAATTCCACGTATGAAGCAGATATACACGAGGCACCAAGCAGATGCAAGACACAACACAAGCCACCACTGTAAGGACCCGCTGGTCTCGATGTTTGGTGTTATGTTCAGTGTTTCATGATACCAAAAATAGTTCACTGGTGAGCTCTTTTCACATTCACTTACATAGCCTGCATCAAAGAGATTATTCATATTGTGATTAATTAATGGAACCCTCTATCTTTTACTTCAGTTATTATTCAGCATTTATTGTTAATTTATATTATTATGATAAAAAAAAAAAGATTACCGGTATGGTTCAAGTTTACTGGGCAGTCCCTCCAGGGAAGTGGACTTTGAAAGGAGTGGAAGAAGTACCAGAGGACCCAAGCCAGGATCATGTTGTAGAACAGACCAACCAGGAAGGATACTAACAAAGAAGCCACACCTGTGTATACACATATCGATCAAAAATTAATGTACAGATGACAGTGAGATAAAGACAATCATACAGAATATATGTTCTGGACATTTCCTTATTTTGGCATCTTGCTTTCCTGAGTGGATAAAGTTCATTGATATCAAACCATTTCACCTAAACCTCCCAGATACGGGGAGATAGAATTCCACACTCCAACACTTCCCATGCGGAATCGTTGTCCAATGGCCAATTCCATGTGCAGCAGAGGAAGTCCCTCAAACACCAAGGCGATGATATAAGGAATCAAAAACGCCCCTTGAAATAAAACAAATTTAACACTGATAATAATGATCAAAATGACAAAGTCAGATCCAAACTACTTACAATAACTCTCAAATAAACATTAAACAAGACTTTTTCAGTGAGCAATCAACTTAACCTTAAAAATGGCATTGCATACAGTATATGGTTGAAGGTCATTCAGTTTCCGTTTACATCTTATTATCAACAATCAGAACTTTATCGCACTCACTCATACCAAGCAATAGAACTTAACGCTAGACATATTGTAACTGTTTGCTATCTCTATGCTATACATTTTGTCTGTATGGAGGTGTGATAACATTTTGCTCAATTTTTAATGATGCATCCATTTTGCACAGTGGTGAATTATACAAGCGGGAAACATCTGAAGTAGATAAATCATAGATATGGAGAAAATGGAAAAGATTAAATGTTGCAAGAATCAAAGTTATGCATTTTTGATGTGATAAATGTTCAACGTCAAGCATGTCTTTTAACCTCACCCCCTTAAAGCAGTGTATAAACTATTGATATATTTTATTTTAGTGAGAAAGCCACAGGATGATAGAAAGCACACTGTTAATAAAATGTTCTTACCTCCACCATAGATTTGACACAAATATGGAAATCTCCACACATTTCCAAGTCCCACAGCAAAACCTATGCAGGTTAGCAAATATTGAACTTGATTGTCCCACTTTGGTCTTTCAGTGATGTCTTCCTGCTCAGCACCATCATCTATCACTTGTTTGTCCTTTGTCATTTTTGGTATATTTTATGAGGCAAACGCTGATCCGTTCTGTCTTGCTTGTCTATACTCGTTCTGAGGAGAAGGGGAGGACCTGGTGACTTGTTACCTGTATGTTTCAGGAGACGAAAGGGTGACATTAACTTTATCAGCCTCGTTTTTCTTGTTGGCTTTTGAAGTTGAGGGAACAGTGTGGCTTGTTTGTCTAATTAAAAGCCCTCATGCTATCAGCATCATGATATGATGTCGATAACAGAGGCAAAAACAGAATAAGGAACCCAGAAAATAAAACTGATTCTAGACATGCCTTTTAATTTGTTCTGTGATACAGTTTACATTACTGTTATTTGCATACAGTCTGGGTTATTTCGGTCAACATTAGTGACCAAATGCCATTTACATTGGAATCAAAAACATGCAGTGTATGCAATTCCTTATCAGTCTTAGTCACCAGAAACACTATTCAAAATGCCTTGTATTGAATTTCTATTGTATATCATATTCATACAGAATACAGTCATGAAGCACCAGTAGTGTAATTCACGATACAAATTGTAGTCAAATGCAGAAAGTGATTACAAATAATAATGTGCAGCTGATTTAATCTCTTTTTTTGTCCATTCCTCAAACACCATAAACACGTCACAATAGTGACCCCAGCTGGACATCAAGGAGTAACTACATTACATGGCTCCAAGTTATGGGGCAGCTCCTCCTGTTAATCTTAAATCCAAGTATTTAACAACATGATAGACTATACCTATACACCCAGTCAAATTTAACCTACAAAGGTAAAAATCTGCTACAGGCTTATACCGAAACCTTATGGGTTGCCCTTGTGTCAATTCATTTGCAGACACATTATATAAACTTGCTTAGGAATATACACTGTTACCAGAGTCTGACCTGAAGTTACAGGGATCTAAATTGCAGGGTTTTGTCTCAGGCCTTATATACCAGGCTTATATATGAGGCTTCAGACAGTGTTTCAAGAACAGATTATAAATCATATCATTTTATTTCAGATATTGTGCCCAATGGTGCATACCATGTTCCTAAAAGAAAACAGATGATTGCCATAATATCATGAGTACAGGAACTACAGCATAATGCAACCCAATATAATAGCCACCAAAAGGTTGCCCTTATGAAACCTGACCTTGAGACTGAGGTGACTCAACTTCATAGTTTTTGTGTTTTGGGGGTTTTTTGGAGTGCATTGAATTATATTAAATCATGAGTTATTCACATTAGTTTGTCAACCTGTTGTGCATGTATTTTAAGATTACAGTATATGCTTTTGCTGGATTCAGTAGAAAGTAGTGGGGGTTTATCTTCTAAAAATAATTGGAATTTAACAAACGAGTATTAGGCTGAGGACTTTCGGGTCATATTGTTCAGTAGAATTTGGTCAGAGATAATGTAGAGATGTGACTTATCACTCTTCTTTGTCTTGAAACATTTCCATACACCGACTAAAGGTATAGCAATACTTGGAATTCCTGCCAATATGAAGATGATCACATAGATCCAGACTGGATATGGCTTTTCTATCAGTGTTGGGAAATTCTCCTGCAAAGAGAGAAAAAATTATATTTTTGAGGTTTTGATAGTACATTTACAGTATGTTTTACAAGATCAACATCCATAATGCTAGGGAGATAATTCCAATATTTACCGATTCAGGATCCCAGGTTTTGTAAAGGACCTTTTCAGATACTTTAGTGATGAAGTAAAAGACCAAGATGAAAAACATAATGAGTGGGCTGATGAATCTCCAGGATGCTTGCCAGAACATGTTGGGTTTGTGCCCAATCATGAACTGAATATCATCATTGAACCTAAGGAGATAAAATAGATTACATTATCAAGATGTGGCCAAAACAAAATAAGTAATAGCATAGAAAAGGTGGTGAAATACTAGTGTGGGAGGAAGGATAGAGGAAGTACGTTCCTAGTGGATATCAACTTTATAATGCTGCTTTAAACTACTGTGTGATGACACAGCGTTTCTTTAAAAGAGTGAAGGCATCCCGAAGGGCATTACCCATCATGGAGGTGGTGAAAATTGATTGAGGATTGATTTTCCCTAATCTGAAAATGCAAGTAACAATAAAGCAAATTATATCAGAGCTATTAGTATGATGCTCACATCCCTTACAGTATATGAAAAATCATGATATTATGTAATGTGTCTGTGCTGTACAATTAATGAAGACAGACATCAAGAAGCATCAACACACATGATTTTAAAGGAAAGAATATAGTTATAAAATACTGTATTTGTACTGTAATTTCACCTGTCTATTCCATATATGTATACCACTGAGATCATCTCGCAGAACGCAACAACTAGCAGAGGGATGGATCCTCCATAAGTGTCAAAGAGTGAAAGCCAATAGTTCCCTGAGCCTTGGAGAAATATCAGACCCACCAGACAGCAGAGCACGCACGTTACACCTAAAGGACGGCAAATACTGTAATTGAAAAAATGTAATAGAGATCTTTATTAATGTAAAATTTGAGAATACTGTAGCTGTGGAATTACCAGTGACAGCCTCTTTTGGCCATGTCTTAGGGAAAACTTTGAGGTCTTGCAGTGGTACTAGAACTCCTTCAATGTTACCAAACATAGAAGACAGGCCGAGGCAGAAGAGCATTATGAAGAAAAGGACCGCCCACAGTGGTGAGAAGGGCATCTTTGTAATGGCCTCAGTGAACACAATGAAGGCTAAACCAGTTCCTTCAACTCCCTAGGTCCAGACACAGCACAGCAAAGAATGACATGCATCGTTTGAAAATTAACACGTCATTTTGCCATTAAAAGTGAATCTGCTGCCCTGGTGGATAAATTGTCCTACACAGAACTGATGAAATCTTACCTCACTGAGAAAAGTATTCAAATCACAGGTTTTCAGATCCATCTTTTGAATTACATCAGGATATGTTTCGTTAAGACGTTGTAAAACTTGATTGTAGTTGCTGTCAGTGATGTTGTCCTCAGCAAGATCAAACACATTTAGTAATGTCATGATGTTTCTAAAACCACAAATTCATTCGGTTAAAAAAAAAAAGTCTTCACAGTTGAGGAAGAAGAAGAAAAATATATGAGATGCTAACATGTATAATTAGACACAAAAGATATACTGCACCCAGCAAGACAGTTGTCAAATCTTTCTGTTGCTCTGAAGCCAATGATTGTGTAAATGACAGTGGCAGCATAGACAGAGGTGATACCATTGATAACAGAGATGATCACTGCATCCTGTTCACAGTTGTTACTGAAAGAAAAATGTTGGAAGTTTTTTATATATTAATAGAAGAGTGCATATACTTGTCGCTTTCAGTGACGCAGGGTTGAACAAAATTCCAAACTTACTGCACTGAGTTGTAGCTGGAGAAGGAAATGAGACCGCCAAAAGCCAGAGAGAAGGAATAGAAAACCTGAGCACCTGCATCCAACCATGTTGATGGTTTTGCCAGCTCTGACAACTGTGTAATGTAGACAATTATTGTTTAACCAGTTATTGTATTGTATGAGATATACACAGTATGGTACTCTCATGAAAAAATTAAGGTTAATGCGCATTCAGAGGACTAAAATTGCTGGACAGTTGGTTGGTAGATTCTCCAAGATAGATAAAAATGTGGTTATTCATTATACATAATATTATCTCAGTGATTAATAAACAATACTAAAACAGGGTTGTAATAATTCCATGCATTTTTTTTGTTTCATGCATTCTGATTTGTTATCTGCAGTAAGACAAGTATGTTTGTTGAAATTAGTTTTAAAAATACAACTTACATCTGGTGTGAAGAGAAACTTCACTCCATTCAGAGAGCCCTTCAGGGTCAATCCTCTGATCAGAAAAATTGTCAGCACCACATAGGGAAGGGTTGAAGTCACATATACAGCCTCAGGAAAAAAAGATATTTCCATCATTATTAGTTAGTTAAATGAACATTTTCTCTATTATTGCTGGAAAAAATGCTGTACCTTCCCAGTGGTCTCAATCCCGCGTATGATGCAGATATAGAGGACAGACCACGCACAAATATGACATAACAGTATCCACCACTGCATTCCACCATCCTCTTCAATCCTTGGAGTTGTGTTTAGGGTCTCCCTGTACCAGAAATAATCCACTGGGGAGCTTCTCTCACACTCTGAGACAAGGCCTGACAGAATTTAACAGCAGTATGTGTCAATTCGCCGAAATCAAGAGATTCTAACCTCAATTTCCATTCTGCAGAGGTACAGTATAGGTTGTAGCACTACCTGTTAAATTGGCATTCATGGGACAGTGGCTCCAAGGTAGAGGCTCTTGAAATGAGTTGAAAAAGTACCAAAGAATCCAGGCAATGATGGTGTTGTAGTAGAGGCTGATTGTTAGAGATACACACATGGACGCAATCCCTGCAAATACATGTTTCCATAACAATTTTTTAAGGCACCTTTCCGGAAATTATTGTAAACATTATGCAAAATGTTGCTTACCAATCCCAGTCAAATAAGGATGAATGGTTGCCCACACTCCCAAACTGCCTCTTCTCAAACGTTGACCAATGGCAAACTCAAGATGCAGAAGTGGGATTCCTTCAAGAACCAGCAGGATCAGAAATGGAATCATAAAGGCACCTGAAAGAAAAACAGAAAAACTGTTGTGTCATGGTGTTAGTAAATATTTGTATTTTTTTATATCATTGAATACAGGATTATGGAAGTATAGAAATAAATACAGAAGCAGAGTACAAACTATCTTTGAAGACAAGATAAGAAGACCTTATATTCAAGAGAAAATATATTTAAATGTCTACTTCGATGTTAATCATTTTTGATGCATGTGTGGAGATACAATCACACAGCTAATGCAGTAGGGTTTATAATGCAAATTGCGAGCCATTTGCCCTTTGTATTGAGCACTTTACAAGAATTTCCTGTTATTCAGAGGGTATAAAATGTCTTATCTTTGAGCTTGTTTTCTTAAATCTACCATTTGACAGATCTTACGAGGGTATAGTTGCTGTTGCATCAGCGGTCTTGTGATGTTGGTCATTAACTACTTAACTTGGAGAAGGATGTCCAATATTTTACAGACCTCATCATACCCAGTGATCCATAACTTCAGTTCAATTCTATTCAGCTCAAAAAACACTTTATTCATCCCTCAGCAATTTGAACAAAGGTTTGCAAAAATAAAACAATAACAAATCATAAAATCACAACAAACAATTCATTCACACACAAAAACAATGTAAAAATACAAAATATGTTCATATGAAGATAAAAAATAAAGCAGAAACAAACAAAAAAATCTATGGCTGACCAACACTTCAATACTGTAAAGACACTTAACTGTATGTAAATGAGTGTAAGTGCATTTATCAGTTAACTTTGGCTGACAGGCCTTATGACTTCTGTAATAAAAGCAAACTTTCTTCTGTTTGTTTTTCAAACACACAATATTAAAAGCTTTTTGACGGCATTATCAGGCAGACAAACACTTTTGGAAAAATTTTAATTGTTCACAAAATAAAATGATGCACAGCAAGTACAAAATAAGCTGTGAATTAAATGTTACACTGTTCGGTAGGTCTGAATTGACCAGAATGAGTTATAATTAATTATGTTTCCTCTGCTCAAGCAGTGTTTATTAAAAATACATTATTAAAAATGTGGAATAAGTGCTATAAACCATAAAAGCATCACTTGCCTCCTCCATGACTCTGACACAAATAGGGGAAGCGCCAGACATTTCCAAGTCCCACACAAAACCCCACACAGGTCAGCATGTACTGGGCCTTGTTGTCCCACTTTGGTCTGTCTCCAGCCTCTTCCTCCTCCAGCTTGTCCAGCTGCTGATGGGACAATATCCTGTCCTCCAGGCCTGGATTTGGTAGTTGTAGCTTCATGATCTGTTAAACACTGTAGTATTGTACTGATACAATCGCACACTGTACAGCAATGGAATGTAAAATTGTAGCTCACACTGTGAGTTCCTATGTAGTCGACCTCTGTAATAGATTGACTAGACTGTAGTGTCAGAAAGCATCAGCTGTAGGTGTGAAGCCTTTGAAGCCTGAGCTGAGTAGGAACATGCATGACAGTTAACTAGTGTCTTATCTGATGGGGAAGGGTCAATGCACAGATGTTACTGTTCTTGTGACTAAAAATGCCATAAAAATAACATTTTTATGGCATTTGTTGTATGGTAATGACTTAAAGGGTTTGGTCACGCACATGACAAAAAAACATATTTTCTCACTTAAAGGACAGGTTCACAATTTTACAAGTCCCATATAAACACTGAAAGAGGTTTTCCTCGCTGTAATCATTCGTCCTATTCATACTGGCTATTAAAAGATGCCCTTCAAATGTGCTTTCAATGTAAGTGATGGGGGCCAAAATCCATAGTGTGTCCACACAGTCATTTTGTGCAAAAATGTATTTCAGAAGTTTATCTGAGCTTATATGAGACTTCAGCTGTCTGAGTTAGTCAAATCAAGTGGATATCTGCCACATTTACAATCTCTTTAGCATCAATTTCCCTCTTTGTGTTTCCTCAGTGTTTCCCTGTTGAACTGTGGTGGAAGTATAGTAACAAAAAGAGGAACTAAAAAAACTGTAATGTTGAAAGATATCTACTTGATTTGACTAATCTGGACAGCTGAAGCTTCATATCAGCTTCAGACAAACTTTTAAATACATGTTTGTATTACTTACATCGTACTTACTTGAAGGGATCTTCTCATGGCCAGTATGAACAGGAGGAATGATTATAGCAAGAAAAACCTATTTCAATGTTCATTTGGACACCTAACTATTGTTTTTATAAATAGTTGATGATGAATGAAAAATTGAGAACCTATCCTCTAAGTGATACGGGCCCTCTCAGTAGTCTTTGGTATCGACCAAATTGTATCTATAGCTCTGGGTATCAAAAACTATTAAGTACTAAAGTTGGCATTGCATGCTTAGATTCAGTCTTGTTCACCTACTCAATTAGATTTTTCTTTATTTTTAGATCAGAATTCCCCAATTCAGACTGCATTTTATTTAGGGAAGGTTCTTTTTGTGTTTGTGTTTAGAAACACAAACACAAAAAGAAACAAACAAAATTTGGTTTCCTTAATTGAACGAAAAAGGAGTTTTGTAGAAAAAAAAGTCTATATTCTATATATAGGTTTCTGTATATACTGTATGTACAATAAGGTATCAAAAAGATATTGTTTTGTGTCAGTGTTGAAACTCATCTGTGTTGTGAAATAGTATCAAAAAATTCTAATTATATCCATCCCTATTCTAACCATAGATATTGGTATTATTTACCAGGTTGATAACTTGATGCAATGGAGATGAATGAAATTTTGTCAGTGCATGGTGCTTTTACATTTAAGAACTACATTAAAAAAATCAGCAGCAATAAACAGACTTTCTATGTGTATCTATCTGTATATATACAGTGTCTATTAGCATATTTTATGGTTTGGTTTTTGCCAGCTTCGTCTTGTGCACTTTTCATATTCACCACTGGAGGCCGCTCTTGTGCCTGTAATATGAGCTCTCTCGGCCGGCTGAGGTTTGGCTGCTGTGTCCTCTGGAAAGAGTTTGCGCTGGAGGAGGGAGCCGATTTCGCATCGCTCTCACAGACCAGGCGCCAAGTGTAGCAGTCCCGTCCGCAGTCTGCCTCAGCACTTCAACTGCCCGCAATGCCAGTGGATACTGCCGCCCCGCTCATTTCCACGCCGCACTGAGTAGCTCTACCTCTCAACGAGGTACCCTGGATCTTTACTTTTGGACTGCTGTGTACACTGTCCTGAGTCATCTGCGCTGCATGAAGCGAATGGAGAAGGTCCAAGGATAACAGAGGGTGCAGGATTTTGCTACTGCAGAAGACCTGCCGGTGGTTCTCTGCCCGAGGGGCTGCGCGTCTGTCAAAGGCTTTGGTGTCGCATCCACTATTTTGATCATCTAAATTCGCCTTGCATGGATACATCATGGCTACGTTTGTATGCAGGGTGCAGTTCTTAGATGATACTGATCCATTTAACAGCACTAATTTCCCCGAGCCCACCAGGCCACCTCTGTACACTTTCAGGGAAGATATTCCTCTGATAAATCAGATTGCTGGAGTCCACAGGCTGCTAAAAGCCCCACAGAAGGTATGCAATATACTTTTTAAATCTCCATTGCTTCCTTTTTACACGTTGTACATGTTTCTTCAAAGCCTAGTGAAACTTACAACATAATTTCAAATTAATGATTAGCTATGTTGATAATGGTTACTACCAACAAAAACTAATGGACCATTGAGCCAGTGACTTATAGTGGTTTGCTGATGTGGGATGCTGATGGAGCATTGACATTCATTCAAATAGTTATGTGCACAATTTCAGTATGATAGGCCTACAGTGTGACATGGAATATTATATTATATATATATTAATATAGATGATCTTGGATTGGACCCCCATTCTGAGGGGAGGAGGCAGGCATCTATTAATGTTTACCTACAACAACAGTAATCCCTTTTCAATTTAACCTGCTTTTTTGCTTGCTATTTATCATTTCCACTTTTGGAGAACTTTCAAAATTTCTTTTAAAAATCTGCAAGTTATTTTGCCTAAGGGTATAAGACAAACAAGGTAATGGATGGTGCAAAGGTGGTATACACAATATATTAATATGACTTTACCTAAAATGTTCAACAGCTCAACTTTCAGTGGAGTTCTTCTTGTCTTAACCATAAAGAATCTGGGTATTGCATGTTATGATGCTACCAAGAAACATACAAAAAAATTTATGGGCATAGTAGCCTATTCTATATTTGTGATACCATGAATGAGCTGGCTTGAAGTCCATGTAGGAAAACACTACTGCTCCTGTCACTACACAGCTTCAATTAGAGGAGGTGGGGTCAAGTGCCCAGTTGGTCAGTTGATGAGGGATGGAAGAGGGTAATACACCAGCCAGTTTGTGCCAGATTTGAATTCACAAAACGTCTCATCAATCCATCCAAACTGTCATAACATATTTTCCCATAAATTAGTATTTCGACATGTTACCTTTTTGGCATATTCAGTTTTTTTCATTAGTCTTGTACTTCAACATTGTTGTGTTTGCTCAGCTGCATCATGTTGGCTGTCATTTATTTTTTGACTTTGAGTAGATGCACACATTGTTTTGGTTGCAAAAGTTGGCCTTCTCAAGATCTCCAACTTCATAGCCAGTTTTAAACAGCTTAAAATAAGTTAATGTTCCTCTTTAGTATGTTGCAATAGCCCTGTTTAAGTTTCCCCAAAGAAAGCCAGTGACAAATAATTCTTTTGTTCTTTTAGAGGCCTCTGGTTGCTGTATTTCTTGAGAAATGCTGTAGCCTGTTTGTTGCCTTCTGATGAGAGCATTTGCATCCAAACAACATTTCAAAAGGCCTCATCCACTGACCTTTAAATTTAAACAAAGCAAAGGGGCCACTGCATCTGAGGTTGAGTCTTTATTGAGCATTCATCTGAGTCTGGCCGTGAAGTCGCGTAAATAGACAGCTAATTTAGGTCTTTCTTCATTCTGTCAGATCAGTGGTACTCCATCTTGTGTGAGTGGAGCTGGTAAGATAAGTCACGGAAGCCTCAGGATGCTGTGGATCACCACAAGCCTGGCTCTCATTCTGCAGCCCACTCAGTCTGACCAGCAGGATGGGATGGGAACGCTTTCCACTGTTTGAGAGAGGAGAAGGGAGGGAAGCGGGCAGAATTAAAAACACAAACAAAGAGCTGATGTACTTTGCACAGGCGACTGGTCTCAGTTTAGCAGCAGGCCAGCTGGACCACAAACTAGACAGAGAGGGAGTACCAGTGGTAGGATCTGCAGCGCCTGGTTAGTGAGCTTTGGTCACATGGGCATTAGTGGTTAGCAATAACTCAGGGAAGCAGCCATGGTATTTTTCATGACAAGAACACTCAGGTGGATGACAGGACCGTGTCACCACATTTAAGCAATGAATTTACTTGATTCAGAGGTGACTTTGAGGTGACCCTGTAAATACCTCTGATGACAAACCTGTTGTCTTTGAGCTCCGTCACTCTGGATGTGCAGGTCAGCTTGGTATAAATAGCACACTGCTAACACATGGTGCTGAGGGAGTCAAAACAGCAAGCATATGCTGTCTCTGGGCTGTTCCTGTCAGTCTCAGTCTGCAGTCTCAAGAGGGGAAAAATGTGTGTGTGCGGTTGTTTTGTGTACGTGTGGGTTTGGGGATGATTGGGTATGGGTTGGCACCTTGGCTATGCTGCTGTACAGAGTCAATTATCAATTAGGAGTAACTGTAAGTTTTAACCATCAAAGGCTATTAGGACCAGGGTTTATATTTTATAGCAATAAGGATTCAAGCTGTAAATGCTTGTTGTGTAGCAACAACATATTTGTCAGGACAGCAAACACACTGTGAAGTCAGTTCTTTGACCCTGCAGCCTTTTGTAAAATGCCATGTTACCATGTATTATAATGCAGTACATAACGTTTGGTGTTACTGCAGTAATGTTGAATATTCTGAAGGCTTTATTAGAAATTCAAACCTGTTTGAAGGAGACCATTTGTGATAAAGACATAGGCTATATGTTCATCCATACCATGTATAGATGTAGCACCTCATCTATAAACAAGCTTTTCTGTTGCCTCTGCAGATGGAAAGTATGACTAGTCACTACCTGAATCAACCATTTGATTTTGTGATGAATAATGCATCGTCCTTGTCAGATGAGGAAGTGTGCATGCTGTTCAAAATCTGCTGGAATTGTTCCAGATCTGCTGTTTGTGTCAATATAAACCCATAAATCAGTAGTCCTTCATATGCTTTCTTCTCTGTCAGTGCTTTGTAGTCTGTGGCTTGGTGGCCTTGAGGCCTTGCATCAGTTTGCAAAGCATAATTCAAGGAAGGGAAAATGTGGCTAAGTCTTGGAGAATGGACTCTCACTTTAACAATTTCAATTTTTGGACCGGTTGTTTTCCTGCATTTTTTTTTCTTCAGAAATTACAGAGTCCCATAATGAGAAGTTATGTTAAATGCTGTAAAATACAGGTTCCTCCTTCATGCCTGTCAGAGCTCCTTTGAATTCTTTTACACATTGTTATGCAGAGTTGAGGTTTTGCTGGTCTCTGCATTTTGGAGTGTTTGCTCAGCAGAGGGCTCCTTTCAGAAGAATGCAGCATCCGTGGACCAACTCATCCTCTGCATGCTTGACAGGAACTGAAGATTACTGTTGTGGTTTCTCTTTCATGCATCAAGTGTGTCGTAATGTGTTCTAAATCACTTGCCTTCATAGAAAGACCTCAAATACCATCGTCACCTTTATCAAACAAACTTTAAAGTGGCCTACTTTAAGTCATTTTGAGAGCAGTGCAGTCTGCAGACAAAGATATGTAAGGTTGGCAAACACATTTGAGTTTAAAATGTGCAAGTTGCATGTAGTATATGCTATCTCATCCCAGATGCCTTTCCTCTGTTGAATACAAAGCAATTTGGAGTGAGATAGCAGTTTTAAATTGTAAATTGCATGGTGTTTATTTTTAGTCCTTTCTGCCTTAACTGCCTCCCTGGTCAGTGGACCACAGTATGGTGGTTGAAGGGAGAGGCCAGACCTCAGTGTGTGAGCAGAGCACTTGTGGTTACTTCTCTGGACTTGGCCATCACAGGGCCACCGTGGGTTCAAGTCCTGGGCGGGGGACAGCTAAGGAAGCCTTTGCTCCTGATAATCTGATAGTACTGTTCCTGGATTAGGGGCCATTTATGTACATCACCCTGGCCTTGTTATACATGGCAAGACCTGTAATTAGTAATCCGGGTCGATTATATAACGAGAACCTAAAGTGACACCGGTTACAGGATGGATGTGTCGATACATGGAAGAGTAGATGAATGGATTGATGTACTGTGCAGAGCCAGATAGATTAATGGATAGACGAAGAGTTTGTGTAGACTATTCTGCTTTATATGCCCTTGGTGTGCAAGTCAAAAGCTTAAGTGGGGAAATGCATTTCTTGGTTCCACAGTTGGCTAATTACTGGTTACAGCTGCAACTTCAGGCTGATGTTTTGTCTATTTCAGGTCATGATGCAGAGCTTAAAGAGAACAAACATTTTCTTTTTTTGTTATCCAATCCATACAGTACTTGAAGTATAATTTGAGGAACTTAAAGATTTACAAAGAGTGAAGAACACCAGCTAGGAAAATAATTAATGAGCTCTTGTACATTTTTATACATTCTCTTGCTGATTGAGGTATCACAATATTTAAAAACATCTCACTGGGTTAGGGTTAGGGTTGAAAGGTTTTATACTTGCAAAATATATTAATATAAGTACTTTCTGCTTGGAACAGTAGCAGCATTTTTTTTGGAATAATCAGAAGAAGAAATTGATGGTTGGAATAAACAGTATTGACACCATGAAATCCTTAAAGCAGCTATAATCAGTATTTTTACTATAACAATGTATCAAATAACAGTGTGTAATGTGAGAGGCGTTGTTTGTAGTGAATAAACTTACAGAGAATTATCACCTGAATGCGCAGCTCACCTCAGCTTTACAGAGCTTTGTTGTGAGTTTCAGCTCATTGTTTAGCTGTCCGGCCTGTAACTTTACTGCTTTAGTTCCCTCTCACACTGCTCTCATAGCATTGTTTTTGGCTGCAGCATTCAGCTGTTTTCAGCAAAAAAGCTCAAAAAACTGAATACAGTACCCCGCACAGTACCAAAGAATAAAAAGACACAGTCTGCGACTAGTTGGTGAACACGGTCGAGCATTTAGCAGCCGAAGATATTTCCCTCGGGAGACCAAGAACAGTTAAGAGAGACTAAATATTGGACTTATATTCATTAAGTGGCCAGAAACACAACTTCAAATGAATGATAATGTTGCTCTGTAGCTGCTGGATGTGTAAATAACAAGTTCACCAGATCAACTTAAAAAGTAATTTCAATATGTCACCTTGTTTCTGGTTATCGCAGGTTTAAAGAGACAAACTAGAGAATGATGACTAGAAAATTAACTTCTTCATATGAAAACATTTCCACATGGTTTCACTGACAAAAATCTCTGGCTGGCACAGTACACAATAGCATATACTGATCAGCACCAAAGATAGAATCAAAATGAAAACAACTAGTACCTAAAGAAATCTTGCATATTTTGTGATCACTGTACACTTGTAGACATTAGGCAGACTCCCGAGACTCCTGATGGGAATAAAACAAACATTCAATATGAGAACAGGTTTTTTCTATGGTCAGCATATATGATTTAGTGTGTCTTCGCCTTCATGCTGCATTTCATATCACTGTCACACCCATTACTTTCAAAAACATGTAAGTCCATAGGCATAAAAATAGTGAGTCTAACTCTGGTCCTTGTGCCTGGATTTCCTGTCAGTCCAAAATCTGTCCTGTAATCTGGAGAAGCGCTCACCTCCCTCCTCTATCTGTGTACAGTACAGCTTTGTTTGCTTTTTTTCTACCTGCTCTTCCTTTCTCTTTATCTCAATCTATGTCTTTCTCAGTCTGTCTCACTGTAAGAAGAACATCAACAACAATCTAAATATGACTTGTCAACAACAATAGGATTTCCTGAGTGATTAAAGTTCTTGGCGTACGTTTACTGCATCTGCCTCATGCTTTGCCTCATCTCTTGTGTCCTCTTAAAATGACGATGTTCAGCCCCTATAATCGTTAGAACTATTATATTACCAATAATCTTTTGGTTCAGCATGCATGGAAAGCAAACAAGACAGTTCAGAGTTGGAGAGAGAGTTGGAGAGAGAGTGAGAGTTATTCTAACCAACCACATATTTTGTTTCAGTTTTCAAGTATGACGCGGTCCTTGAATGCTGTAGTGCAGTAATACAAACAGAGTGGCTGAACAGATCAAAGCCATCAGACCTATAATGTCTTTCCAAGCCTTATTCCTTCATGTTCAATTAAGTTACTGTCTGTGGGAGGAAATTGAACTCCGTCAGACCTGGAAATAAATGGTCTAATTTAAAAAACACATGCTTTTACATGTTTACATATGTTGCTCTTCTTTTGTTGAAATAAGAAAATTCTTGCAGGCTGCTTATATTGGATGTGTAAATAGTAGTTTATGCAAGTGTATTATAGTTTTTGTGGATTGTACAGTATGTTGTTGATTTAGACATCCTGACTGTTGATGGAGGCAGTGCAGTGCAGCTCTCACCACTTAAGTCATATGTTTGCCCCCTGTAATGGTATTTGTTTTCCTGTCCTCTGCTTCACTGTTGGAGCCGCTGTCCTGCGGAGCTGACAGATGCAGAATATAAATAGGTTAATACCTCCAATTTGGAGGTCAACCAGACACGTTAACAGACACTTCTCATTCTTCATCTCCTTGAACATAGTCGGCTGATGACAACCAGTCAAG
Organism: Thunnus thynnus; assembly: GCF_963924715.1. Taxonomy (NCBI): domain Eukaryota; kingdom Metazoa; phylum Chordata; class Actinopteri; order Scombriformes; family Scombridae; genus Thunnus; species Thunnus thynnus. Next base: position 18,630,452 of record NC_089526.1, read on the forward strand.
ACCAGACAAATCATACCTCCTCCGCAAAATCATCTCGTGTGACGATAGTTTATCACACAGAGAGAAAGGAGAGATAAGAGGCACCAGACTGCCAAGTTGCTCCAAGTCTGCTTGACTTCTCTCTAACCTTGCTCAGATTGTCATTGTAAAGCGCTGACAGAAGCTGATAAAATGACTGTCCATGGTCTACTGCAGACCAGACATATGAACCTAAAACACATTGTACAATTAGCCATTGAACCATAAAAATAATAAAGTTATGTTTTGTATACAACTAGGTCTAAACATAAAATGTGTTTTCAATGCAGCAAACATGGGCATGTATTTGTGATGCAACTGAAAGAGTCATTTAAAGAAAGAATATTCTGCTTGAATTATTGACATGTAACATTAATTCATCTGTTTTCCTGAAGCATCAAACTAAACTCTCAAGAGGTCCATGCCATTTAAAAAAAAAAAAAAACAATCTAGTTGCCCTGCTCACAGCCTGGGAAAGATTGACTTTGTATAAGTTTGATAACAGACATGGTCGTGATTGTAACAAGACAACAACTGAGTCCCCAAATCAGACTGTTTGTGAGCTGTGTAGGCTCCGATCTGATCAGTATGGAGCAGCCATTAGTACAGACCTTCAAATGGCTTCCCAGCATCAACTGACCATAAACATCCCCTACTTAATGTTTCACATTCTTGACCCATTGTGAGGTGTAAATGTGACCTTTTTAGAGTGCTGAAGACAAATCAGTGTTTCAACTCATGTCTCTCTCCTGTTTAGCCTGATGACTGCGCCCTTCAGCTGTCCCATAATGGAAGCTATCTGGACTTGGAGTCTACCCTGGCAGAACAGAGAGATGAACTGGAGGGATTTCAAGAGGAAGGAGGGTAAGATAACAATCACCTCAGTCTTTGAATGTCTTTGTTTCACTCTGTAACTTTTGTGCTTGCCCTTAACTATCATCAAACTTCCAGCAATTGCAAACACGCAACATGATGAAAAAAACATTGAAATTTAAATGACTCTAGATTACTTTATTCATGTCAGAGCAGCTCAGATTGAAAATATAAGAGGGACTGGCGATGCCTACCAGGTGCATAATGTAGGTCAAGGATTGTTCATGTTGTTGTGATCAAATTAGCTGTAATAATAATAATAATAATAATAATAATAATAATGATGATGATGATAATACATTTAATTTGTACCACACTTTTCATTCATAGTGAAACTCAAATTGCTACAGTAACAGAACACACAACATAAATAAAACAAGAGTTAAATGCTAATAAGAGTTAAAATATAAACCAGCAATAAAGATATATTATTCAAGAGTGACTGACTTGAAGTTCATTACAACAGTATGGGTTTTAAAAATACCCCCTGAGAAGAGAGAGACTCCAAAATATTTCTCTTCTCATAGTCAGACATAATCATGAACAATGTGATTACTGTTTTTAGAGCGAGACATAAAAATGCAGATAGAGAGAAAAGATTCTGTATTTAAATCCTTGGCCATGGGGATATATATTAATAATCTGCCATATTCCTTTGCCTAATTTGATTCTATTACAGCGATTTGAATCATAATGATACCCATTTCGTTCCAGGATGAATTAGTGAAATAATCCCTTTTCCGGGCCTTAGCTGATTGAGCTCTCCTGCCGAAAGGCTGCTCTCAGGGGGTGGCTGGGTCTGTCTGTCAAAGAGCTAAAGGGACAGTCTTTACCCCACCTGAGGGACTCTGAGGTTCAAAAGTCTTTCAGCACTTTGAGACTCTTGGGGGAAATGAATATCAGTACTATTCACTAACTCATCTGTGAATCTGTCACCAAATGTCTCAACAGACTCACTGAATCAGGTTATGTGATTTTTGTCTGTGGGCAAGTTAGTGGGACCTCTTCCCAAATTATGATTGTATTTAAGAGGAAGAAAACATATGGTTCTCTCTTCTCTTCTCTCAAAGACAAGATGTTAAAGAGTTTCCATGGCATTCATCCAATCGTGTCCCTTAAAATACCTGGCCTCCCTGGCCGAGTGGCAGCGGTGATGTCATCTAAACTCCTTACGAGGTGTAGAAACGTCTCATGAGCATCTCACCTTCATCGCAATTGAATGTTACCTCACTGCTCTCATTAGAAGTGGCCAAACTACAGTTGTACAACCTCCATCATATAACTCAGCTTCTAATTTAGCTGTGTTGTTTTCCTGTAATATGTAGTTAAATCAGGCTTTGTCTGGACATAACTCCTAGACCTGGATGGAGAAGAGAAAGGTTCAAAAATTGTGCTAGTTTCATTCCTGTTTCATACACTTTCTTTGGCCAGTTACTTTATTGACTCCATATGTTTTTTCATGTACTGTGGAGTATGTTGATATATCATTCATGTGCCGCCCACTTTAGATGCTCACAAACCAAAGGTTGGCATGAGAGTTCCTGGTCGGCTGGACCACAAACATGTATGGATTTATTTGTCTAACTTGGAATTCATAAGCTGCTCTCTGGCTTGGTGTTTCTATTGGACGTTGAGAGCGCTGTCCTTTCCCAGTTCCATTCGAAATTGTTGGGAGCTTATGGGAGGCTATTGAGAGCTGTGAGGTTAAAGTGGTCCACTTCTTCTCTCATCACAGATCAAGCCTGCCAGGGCCCGTGTCGTGCCAGCTGGCACAGGCTGTTATGGATGTGTGTCATTAAACCCACACAGTGTTGTCTGAGGAGGCTGAAGGTGAAGGTGGTTTGCCAATTATTTTGTAAAAATAGGGCAGTTCTTGCTGGCTTTTTATAGTGATGATGTGCCCAGGATTACAACCCCCACTGCTCAGCATTGTTGATTTGATGATTATTGAGCTAATAAAACGTCTGATGAGGCATTTCACCTTTACTTGTTCCATTTTGTTTTTGTTTTCACTCTCCTTTTTTCTGCATAAAATCTGTCAACAGCAGTCAGAACTCATTTAACCTACAGAAAATCACTTGTGTCATTTCCCAGTTTTTTTTTTGGTATTTTTTTTTACAAGTTGATCTCAATGTAACACCCCAGCTCTAACTCCAGTTAACAAGCAAAATGGTGCTTTCATTATTTTTGTTTTAAGCCCACTAGCCTAGCCACCTTCCCAGGGAAAGACTTTATTCATATACTGCCTGAGTTCCTGCACTCTCCTGATCATTGGCCATTGAATCCATCTGTAATTGATATTAATGACAGGTTACATTCCTGAGGCGCCTGTGTCATACCTAGTGTCTTTACAATCAGATTAAAGTATGATCCTCTGACAGAGTGCTGCAGAGCCAGGAGATATCCATGTCACGGGAGCTTAAGGGCCATAATCACTTCCACACCATGTTATGAAGCTCAGCTATAGGAGATTGTGACTCATAAATCCCCTGTCCCATCTCTGATACAGCCTAACTTCAAGTTATAAACTGACCATACAGCCCAGACATGTGCTCAGACATATCTGCACAGTTTTAGCTAGTCAGTGTGTCATTCAGGTTTCCAGCTACGATAGATTGATTGAACCGCATACACGCAATTTCAAGCATTTGTAGCCCTGAGCAGAGGTGGAGTATGGGGGACATAGTTAGGATCAGATGGCCTGACATGAGCTCAGAGACATTTATAGTCTTTGAATATTTTTGCGGATTACATGGATTGAAGAGTGGGAGCCTGTTTCAGTGTTTCAGAGGAACTTGGGTCTGATGTTGTAGGAAAAATGTTGTAGTGAACTCGTGTGTGGAGTTATGTGCTGGGCTCAGTGTTGTTTTTGCTCAGATATTTGACAGTGATTGACAGATGATTAGTAAAGTTTTAAGTCCTCAAGGACATATTCCCTGGCTTGTCTTTAGAAGATAATATGAGGTGCTGTTATTGACTGCATAATTGATTCAGCATGTGAAATGTGTATAGCATGGAAGAAGACGCGTTTTAACATTTCACTGCCTTGGTACACATAAAGCCCATCTGAAAGCCAACCATTTTTAGCTGAATATGCCCTTCTCGGTTTTATTGAGTGTTCTTGATGTGTTCGACAACCAATTACAAGTCGAGCATATTAAAATCCCACTGTTCTTTCTGCGGAGGCCTCAACTATTCAGAGTTTCTCATCACATCCTTTCATCTCTCTTAGGACAGCTCCGCTTTCATTATTTTCATTTTTTTCTGACCCACTTGGACATTGTTTCGGAGATACTCGCAGCACACAAGATTTTCATTTTGAAAGAAAAAAAAGCGCATTTGAAAAGAACCAGAGGAATTGTCAAACACAGTACAGTTTAAACTTCAAGGAGGGAAATAAAACACCAGTTGTCCCTTCTGTGTTTGCAGAGCAGTTTAAGGGTATTATTAACAGAATAGAACAGCTTGGTGATTGTTTAGTGTGTGTGTGTATATGCGGTTGTGTGTACGTGTGCATGTCTGTGTGTGTGTGAGACCTGGTCAATGGTTAGTGAAGCAGCAGTCCCCCTTTTAGAGAAATAAACCCCGCAGATAGTTCTTAGTCTGATTCTTCAGCGTCGTTACATCTTTAGCGTTCTTGGGCACTGCGGGTCTCTCCACAGACACTGATGCAGGAGTTTCTCAAGCAGTGGTGTTCACCAAGAAGTGCTGAGTCAGTAGACCTCTGTGGGGCCTTCTTGTCTGGCATTAATTGGTCTTTGAGGGGAAGTACTGGCTTTACTGTATTCCAAGTATGTGTGTTCACTTTCTGTGGGTACACATTTTGTGTTGTTTTATAAACAGGGCCAGTAATGCTCCCTTAGATAAAGCCAGAGAGCATGGAGCTGGCAGGCATCCACCGGTCCAGTCGCTGCTGCTCTTGGTATTAGGATTAAGACAGAGCTTTATGAGTGTGCTATACAACAGAGCTCTTATAGGAGAATGCAGATGAATAGAGAAGAAAATAATGCAGAGTATATTCTTGGGAGGAATAGTTGTTAAGTTTCACAGCTGCATCCTGTTTGGAACGTTTGATAGGCAAAGTGATGATGATGAATATCAGATTTATGCCATTAAGGAAAAGATTTATAGTGCACTCGCTTTCATGTACAGATGAAATAAAAATACATTCATTCATAAACACATTTATGGTTTTTAAAGCCATATAGTTTTGACAAATTGCCTTCGGTAATGGTCAGGAGGTAAGTAAGGAGGTAAGAAGTAATTGTTTTGGGTAATGGTCAAGTTCACTCTTTTTTATGAGATTATTAAAAACAGTCACAATTATTCAAATGATATCAGCAGTGGTATTTCAGAAGCATGATGTTGCACATGATCTCTCAGGAACAGCAATCAGATTTAATGGGACCCTGGCTTAGCTTGATTATACAATACCACCACTAGAAAAAAAACCCCAGAACATTCTGGCACAGAAGAACGCAAGACTAAGAAAGAACCAAGCAGTTTAGTAAGTATTATATTCCAACATGTAGTCAATTTGTTGTTTGGCTGACATTCTTTTTAGTTATGATTATTTCTGTAATTTTGGGCTCCACCTTTTACAGGCCTGCAGCGCTGTCTGTGGGAGTGTCCAATTTTCCTGTTTAATTGGTGAGATAGGGGGGGGGGGTCTGAAAACCTCACTTATATTCCATGCACGTTTGTTTAATTTGATAATGAGCACGTTGGCCTGTGTAGCCTCAGGTCTCGGTTAAGTACAGGGATACTGTTGCAGCGAGGCAGAGAGAAAGCAGACGTTCGTGACAAAATGGCTCTGGTTACCCGTTTGCCTCAACAGCATCACAGAGGATTAAGTTCCCGTGTGCCGTCTCATCTCACCGGTGAAGGTCCATGTTGACAGATGTTGCTCCTGCGTCGCCTCTGCTTGTTGCTGGATATTATATTTGATAAATAGTGAGCATATACAGACTTCCCCTGCCATGTAATCTGCTCGTGTGCATGTCAGCGCAGTCTCTCCCACTGACTGGTCAGGGCAGGAAAGATGTCAGTATGTGTGTCTGTCTGGATGTGTAGAGCAGAGTTCTGCAGTAATGCTGCTTGTTTATGGTGAGGCAGCAGTATGATCTGCCGTCTGTGCTGATAGGCTTTTTTTTCTCTCTGTCAGACCCACTGCTGCCTGATTGTCACTAACAGTGACAGTCTGCCGTTGGCACCGCGCCAGTCGGAAAAATCACACAGCCTTTGTGCAGCCAGCATAAAAGCCCATTTGTCAGAGAGATGAATTAGGAAGGGGGGGGGAGGGTGTTGCGCAACTCTACCTGCTGTGCTCTTGTCTACAGTTGTGTCTACTGGGTTTGTTTAAATGCTTCTTTAACTAGTCTGGAGGTTAAAAGCACAATCTGTGATCCAAATGTAAAAAAAAAAAAAAAAAAAAAAAAAGGACGGCCCCACCGTCAAAATTCAAAACACATTGGAACATGCTATCACTGTCAACTTAGACACAACTAAATCTGAGTTATGTATTTTTTTTTCTAATGTTCTTATAGGATTGTTTACATTTGGGATGCAAACACAAGCATATGTTTGAAATTATGACTCACTGAACGAGGCTGAAGATGTTCTATATTTTTCTTATCATCAGCAAATCCCATGAAAAGAGCAAAAGCCAGCAATGAATTGATCCTGCAAATAAGTTTGGCTTATGTAGCTGTTGTAAAGCAAGATATAGATTATTGCTCTGTGTGTTGTCTAAAAATACATCAATGAGCCACACAATCAAATTAGAACACTGTCGATCCCTCAAACACTGTCTCGCTGCCATAAATACTCACTAGCGAATCAAATGTGTACTGCAAAGTGCACTATTTACTTCTGTCTACAAAAAAACTAGTGTCCAGCAGTTTTTTGTTTCATTTAAAAAACAAATGAAACTATATACACAGTACGTGACCTGTTTTTGAAGATCGACGTCTTCATTAGGAATAAATTGTCTTCTCCTCTGATTTGTTGAAATACACAAGAAAAAATGACAATAACGCCAGGCCTTAAACCTTAAAAAATCCCAATTTTACTTGAATCTTCACACACAAATAACAGTGGGCTTCTAAGTAGAAAAAATTATCCTTTGCAGGACAACAAACTACACTGCTCCCCTGTTCACTTTCACAGCTGAATAGCATTGTGGTGCATTGTTGATGTCTTTGTTTTGGATTGTCATTCAGACATTGTGAGCGGTTGACAGGATAGTGATCGGGTCTTTGCATATCTCCATTAACACAGGGGGCGGAGTTGACTTCTGAGTTGCTCCCATCCTTCATTTTCACCCATGGAGACCTTTTCCCTGTTCTGTTCCTTGACCTGTTCCCTGTTATGTTAAAACCTGCAGACAACACCCAGACTGAACTTTGTGATTTGTTGAAAAGAATTAGCTTAAAGATTATTTTGCACCTTTTACACAGTAGCTATTCAGCTATATTTTCTTGTCAGCACTTGCCTTCCTCTGGCATATTGATGGATCCCTCAGATTCGGAAAGACATTCTCTTTGTTTCTTGATACAGTAACTGTATAAAGCTGTTGTGTGCTCACTACCCCTATACAGATTCACCAAAGCCCACACACACACACATTGAAATAATCACTGTGGTCCTCGTGTCCCTGTAACATTTCTCTTTCCCCTCCATTTGTCCTGCTTTCTTCACAGGAGAGGCAAGAAACACAGCATTATTCTCCGAACACAGCTGTCAGTCAGAGTTCACGCCTGCATCGGTGAGTAATAAACCGTACTGTACTCTATACTGTACATTTGTCACGTCTCACTTTACGATGGTTAATTTGTCTTCCTCGGTCTGTATCACCAGTGAGGTATGAGGCTTTAATGACCTCTATTACCAGCGGATTATTTTATTGAGGCTCTTGTTGAACTCGCACAGTGGCAGTTTTGGGAAACAGCTCGGAATCTTAATTTGAAGGAGAATTAACAACAACACTGAAAAACAGAGCGCTGGCACCGAGCAGAGACTTAAAACATTTTATGTCTTTAGAGTTACTGTGTTCTGTCACTTTGTTTTATTGGGCCTCCTGGTGTCTTTGAGTAATGTGAGGGAACTAGCACAAAGAGCTGAGTGAAAACATATGCAAACATGCATGCACGTGACCTGCGTGCAAACACACACACACACACACACATACACAATGTGCAAATCAGAGGTTGGATTTTGATTAAACTGAGGATGTTAACTGCCTAAGTTTTTTACGAACTGACATAAATTCAGTCAGATTTTGGCACAAGTTCCTGCTTTAGGGTTATTTTTCTTGCATCTTTCTGTGATTAATAGGTGTTAATTATTCTGCTGCCTTGTTTAATGTATATATAATTTAATACATTAATACAAAAAAAACTCTTGAAAAGTAATTTGCCAGAGACTTGTAAGGTTTGTTAGCGATCGGCACAATGGCCAATGTCAGTAGCAGAACATAGAGGAGCGCACATGGTCACACAAAGCCACACAGTACCTCCTCTGCAGGCTGCAAGTGCAAACATAACCCGAGGTCTGCTAAAGCTATTAGGCTGTAAATTGTCAGATTTTAAAATTGGTCGTTTTTCTGTAGTGAAGTAGTATGAAGTAAAACAAAGGCGCAGATACTTTTTTTTTTTTTTTGTATGAATGAAGTCACTATGATCTGAGCAATCTCTAATACCGTAGTCTTCTGTCTGGTTATTTATTTTATCTACTGATGCATGATGTGTAATGGAAAAGTTTGGATTTTTTGGTGAATTGTTTTGTCATGACAGTTCATTAAACTATCGGTGAGACAGCTTTTGCTCGCAGCTGATGAGGTCTAGTTTGGACATGTTGAAAAAAAAAGGGTTTGTCTTTGATGCTCTTGACACTATAATTATGTAACTGATACAGTAAGCCTATCATGTAATATATTAACAGGTTTTTCGAACGTTGCTTAATTCCTGTTATAAATCATATTGTTGGGAGATGCTCCTTTATTTTATAACACTGGATACCTAAAAGACATTGCCAGATTTTACCTGATGTAACAGGTCACATGCTGAACATGGCTGTACTTGTGAATATTTGGTCGATTATGTCTCCCTTGTCAACAGTCCACACTACACTGAACTGGCTTTACCTTATTCTCTCTTCCTGCTGTTGCTTGGCTCAGCTTAGTGGAGCCTGCGGAGTGGCAGACAGACTTGCTGCTCCTCTCTTAAGTGGATGATGACCCTCTTTCTCTTTAAGTTGACAGCCACCTGTTGCCCTTCTCTAGTCTCCCTCAGTGGCTGCCTCATGGCTAGCTGATTTATTTTCTTCTAGGCGAGGTGGTCACTGTTACTGTAACTTGTCCAGACATTTGAGCCTAATTTTATCTGACTAGAGGGCTTACCCCGTAGCCCCTCTGAGTGCAGAATTACTGGGTGATTTTCCTGCTCCACACAAGAGATAATTCGTTAGTCTTCCACAGACAAATGGGATGGTATGCTTTAGGTCGTGCACTTGCTCTGTATTAAGGGATTGAGCGTTTCCCTGCTGTCAGTTCATAAAAGCCAAAATGTCCCCAAAGAGGAGCCCCCATATTGTCAGTGCTTTTTGTCGCCGGCCGTACTCTTTTGTCTTTCTAAATGAGAGTTGTTATGCAATGAGAAAAAAAAAAAAAGCCACGCTCTGTTACAAGTGCTTTTGGAGAATAGCCAGAACACAATGTACACAGTCATCAGAGCTTTAACACTGTGATTTTCTGAATCTCTCGAAATCCGTCAGAATTGCTGCTTTTGTTTAAATCTGACAAGCTTGAACTAATAGCACCACTCTTGAGTTAGCTTTAGGTCATTATCAAATGTTAGCAGCGCTGTAGTAATGCTCAGTTTAGTGTTAAATAAAATCTCCCATTTTAAACATACCCTCACTTAATGACGGGGTACTAAATTAGCACTTTGTTGTTTAGATATGTTATCCCAGAGGCCCCTCCATGAACATGAAGATGATGATGAGTTGGTTACCATCATGTATGTAATCTGTGTCATTTAGCAGTGTTTTACGGAAAACCAAATGTGTGTGTTTCAAGTTTTAATTAAGCTGTACATAACTTTGTTTATGTTATCTGGTTTTTTTGGTTTTCTCCGGATTTACACATCAGACAGCTAGCTTTCAGTTTGTCTGTGTGTGTGTGTGTATGTGTGTGTGTCTGGGTGCCAGTGTGTATGTGTCATAAACCACAGCGAGACCTAATCCAGGCTTCCCTAATCATAGTCATTAACGCTGACATACATATGGCTCTACATGGACCAGCCAAAAATCTATGCAACAAAGTCAGCAGAGGGAGGAATGTGCTCACCCAAAGAGCTAATGGTTTATTAAACTGCTTTTAACTGATCCACTCCTGGCACAGTGATTTGTTGTAATCACGCACTGAGACAGTCCAGGCTCTTTTGTGTTCTTAAAGTGTCTATCAGGCACAATACAAATATTTATCTCTGAGTGTAGCCTCATTAGCTTGGCCTGTTTTATGACCACTAATCTTTCGTACAAATAAAGCCCTAATGACTCACATTAACATTTTAGGTGTTCTGGTCACACATGTCCGGAGTGACCTCCATTGGGACAGTATAATGGCCTTCCTGGAGTTCAAAGGCAAAAATCAGTGCTCCCAGCTGATAGATGTGATGAATATAGATGTAGTATACTGTATGTGTTACAGTGATGAAATCAAAACCAGGCGTTTGTACCAGCGTTATGTTCACTTTACCCAAAAAACCCCCAAAAAACTAAGCAGGTTAAAGGAAAATTCACAAAAGAGACCTCCTCCTGAAGAAGAGCTGTGCTACTGTATCATGACAGTATGAAGCCTCTCGGATATAAACATGTGTAAGTATAACCTGATGTGGGTATTAGTCCTTTGAAAGGGATAAAAGGAGTATTTCTTAAAATAAATGTGTTTTTTTGTCCCCAGATAACCAGTAGTACTAATGGTTTGATCTTTGTTTATATTTGTTTGACCAGCACAAAAGCCCGGGATTCAGAAAATAAACTGAACTCGTCCCTCTGCGTGTTAGCATTGGCCACAGACTGTTATAATCATTGGGCTTTTGTTGTTGTCGGTGGACTAGATGTGGTAGTGAGGGCCTGATTAAAGCAGCCTTTTATTTTTGAAGCTGTCCACGTTGCTGCGATGTGATGCTGTGGAGACTTTCAAGGCCGGGAGAGAAACATAGACAGCCTATAGCGGGAGAGTTACAGACTTTAAACGATGAGTTAAGAATCAACAAATATCCCAAATGTTCATCATCAGCAGCAGCAGCTCTAACAAAATAAAAGAGTTCTTGAGTTTGACAGATTTACAGCCAGAAGCTCCTCCGGCAATTAATAGCATTTATGCAACACAGCTATAGCATTTGATACGATAAATCTGTCAACTGCAATCCAGAAAATGTTGCCTGATCTCCAGAAAATCATCTTGAGCTCTTATCATAGTCATGCTCTCGCCAGCTGGACATCAATTGGACATGGACGATGTTTTATTTGTTTGTTTCTGGCTGGTAGTTATTAGTCACAAATGTATAAAAAAACCCAAATATTACAGTTCAAAGCTAATATAAGTCGGTGTTCCCCTTTAAGAGCAGGTTCATCTGTCAACACATTGATCCCAGCTGAGGAGTGACAGCTGTAATCAGAGGTGACACATTCTTAGTGGATTATCTGCCTTGTCTTTTACAACCTCTTATAATCTGGGCTCAGGGCATGATTCATTGTGACCGCTGTTGACTTGTGTTTCTCTTTCGGGCTGTAATTTTTTCAAATTGGTAGTTTTGATCTTCAGGTTGACAACTGGAAACTCTGTGGTTGTTAAAATGGAAGCAGTAAATTTTCTACGATTATTCCTCTGCAAACCATGTTGGGAAGATGAGTTCCTGGCCGCTAACAACATAGTTGCATGAAAATGTACACTGTTGAAATGTGGGATGTTGTTTTTGTTTATCTAATTAATATATTGTTGTGTGTGTGTGTGCGCGTGTGTGTGTGGGATGTCAGCGCATTGACTTAAGACGATAAAATCACCTGCGGGTTATCTTGGAAGCTCCCAACCACAGTGCCTGTCTTTTCCACACACTCTGCCAGGTCTGTGCTAAGCCATCTGCACTTTTGTGAGCACACATAAAAAAAACAATTCCAGTTGTTAACCTGCCTATTCAAGAGAAGATCAGCTTTAAATTATTGCTATCCTTTTGAAAGGCGCCAGCTAATTGTACCCAAGGTCATATCTATTTCTCTGGATTGCTTAAAACTAATTCAGAGAAAATATTAAAAATATAAGAATTTATTTGTCATCCTTATCTGGTTTGATATCTATAGCTCATAATTCACCTTTAGTCAGTTAGTTAGAGTATCACATACAAAGGATTGTAAGCACAAAACCACTTTTTGGAGTCACAATCAAGCAATTAAATCAAATATAGTCGTGTTTCTGTGTCCAGGGAGTGTCAAGCAAGCTGAGAATGATTCAAAACACACGTATCACATGGCACCCATGAGACACAGTGGAAGATCAAATGGCCTAGTCTCTCATCTCTTAGATTTCCCTCAAAGAGACCCCAAAATGGGATCATGGACTTAGAGTCACCCCGGGAGGCCAACTTAAACAACATTGTGCCAGAGAGGAGAAATCTGAGGCAGCAAACATCTCAGAGTGAAGCGAGTTTTACTCTTCAAATCACAGCTGATAGCAAAAGTAGATCAGCGGTGGGATTGATGGTATCACTCACCTCACACTTGTGTTTTTTTATATACTTTTAGTTTGGACATAAGCCCGAACAGCCCCATGCAGCGAGATAACAACATAGCAAAGATTAATGCTTCATTTACGGGCAGCGGTACAGGATAATGTTTCCCCTCACTTTGTCTCTGTGCCTCTGCAACTAGAACACATCATTTTCCTTTTCCATTTGGAAGGATTACGGCTAATTGTTGACTCTTTTGCAGATTTGCCTCACGTACTGTACAAGGCTGTAGACTGCTACAACATTAATTCATATGAGCGCACTCATGTGCTCACGTACACACACTCATGCAAAGGCATGCACATATTAAGAACCCATCTGGTTCCAGTTGTAAGTCCCCTCAGCGCTGCTCCTCACTCGTCCAAAAAGAAGAGAGCTGTCTACATTTTCATCCAAGAGGGGAGGTTTTTTTTTTTTTTTTTACCTTTCTCTGTTTACAGGACATAGAGATGGGGTGAACATGCAGCCAAAGCTGTATTCCTGTGGACAACTCTTGTATCCTCTTTAAAGTTCTGTAAATACATATATCGAGTCCTTTTTTATTCTGCTCCATTCACTCCTGACAATCAGCCAAACTCCTGTCACGAATGAAATGATTGGTATAACTTACATTTTGCAGTCAGCTCATAGTAAAATATAGTTTTTGAAAGTGGCACATCATGACATATGAGTTGGACTACTAAGAGTGGATGCCATGTGAACCAGACCGCTCTGGGGTTTACCACTGCTGCGAGACTGGAGCAGTCCTTGTTGAAGTGGACAGGTGTGTAACCTCAGTAGCCGCAGACTTCACAGACTTTAAACAGCTGACTCCTCGCAGGAAGGAAAATTTGGAAGGAATCTGAGTTTGTTTTGCTCAAACCAACATCTGTTTGATGTCTGCATAGAATTGTTTATCGTATATTTACACAGGGGTCTATGATGGTTAAGAGTTGAGGTTTGAGGCGCCTCCGCACAGCCAGTGTTTGCCCTCTTTTCTGTATCCTTAATGGGGGAAGAATCAGGAGGAGAAGACCTATAAAAATTGTGGGCTTTTTAAAAAAAAAAAGTCTGACTTATTTGACATAATATCTGATTTAACTGCCTATATGTTTGATGGAAGCAATTATGAGATTTTATTTGATGAGGAATCTCCAACAAAAGTTGTTTTCCCCTTGAACTAAGGAGCCAATCACTCTTACCTGTTACTCTGGAAAATGTGTTTTACTGTATATGTTTTTTTATGCTTTTATGCCACCATATATCATATACCTCTGACCATTTAATCCCTGTTTAACAGAGTCGTAAGCAGTGCTCAGTTTATATATTTATCTTTGTCATGTTTGAGATTTGCATTCGGGGTTATGAATGGATGGTTATACTATATGGACAGGAAGGATTTGAATGCCAGTATCGACTAGAAAAAACCCTGACCTTTAACTCAGTACCCCACTGGCCTTCAGCCAAATCCTAGTGTGCCATGGAATTCCATCTCACATCCTCCCTCACATGTCATGCTGGCTCCTTTTCTTTCCCTCAGCTTTGATGTCAATGTCTTTGTAAGGAAACGTCTCTTTCCCTCTCCGCGTCTATCAGGAGAATATGAGAAATGCTTAAGAGAACCAAAACACATATTTTCTCTGTTTGTCGTTACAGTACTGTCACTCATCCAATGTTCTATCAATCGGGGTTGTTATTTCTTCTCTCACCTTGGATCAAGTAGTGTTGCCACAGCTGGCTAGCTTTGAATCATTTACCATTGCTGTTTTGCTTTGAAGGAGGATTTATTGGATTTTTGTCACATTCATGTGCTGAGATTGATTTAGACTTTAGGCTGACATCAGCTGGAAAAATAAAGATTGACATGACCTGTTTAGCCCTGAGTATAGAAGGATGTGACAGTCATTTTTTTTTTTGCACGTCTCGTCAGAAGTCCAAACTGGATTCTTGGACTAAAAATATCACTTGTGAAACTGTGATGGAGAGACTTTCAGAACACTGTTACTGTGTGGAGAGATTTGTAGAACTGAGGTAAAACGTTTGAGTGCTGCATATTTCTATTTTCTGCACAAGCCATCTAAATCCCTCATCTTCCACAGCTGTCATGCTCTCCTTGCTCTGTGCCTCCTGCTTCGTCATCTCGCTCCCTTTGACTTGCCAGCTGATGATGCAGTCGGAACCTTGCAAATGTTATGTTTCTCTATTATCAGGTAAACAGTAGCCATTTCATTTCAGGATGTAAGACAGATTAACAGTGTCCTTTTTTTTCCCTTATCTCACTATGCTGTAGCATTGGAACACCTGTGGCTTCCCATGCTTCATTGTTTTGCTGTGGTTACTGGCTGTGAGCCAGCAGAGATTTCAGGCATATTCATCGTGAGCCATTTGGCAAAGGTAGAAAGTATGTGACATTTTGCGGGGATGCGTTAATGACTTGAGAGCCAACCACTTGTGTTCTGGTTCACAACAGCATAAAGAAGCATGATCCATAGCTTTAAAATGACTGTGTATATTGTAGACCATCTTGTGATTCATTGTAAATATTAGCTAGGCCACCAGGTATCTGTTTCATTTTATCAACTGCAAACATGTTCATGGCCAAGGAACAACTATAGTTGTTATTTTTAGAGCTGAAGTAAGCTCAAGTGCACGCCAGGAGTGGGATAAGTAATATTTATATTGTAGGGCCTTTAATGAAACAATAATATCATTTTCGCTGTGAACCACACAACACTGCGTCAGTATTGTCATTTTCTATTCAGTTTATACTAAACATTGATGTGAGGGAGGGATTCGGGAGGTTGTGTAACTTGTAAAAACCCTGGAGCATGTGATGCAGAATAGAGCACAGAATAATTCAACACTGATGAAACAGGGACAACAAGTTAAGAAGAAGATATTTTACAAATATAAGACTCCTATAAAGAATCACAAAAGAGGATACTGTACACAGTGCAGCATGGCAGTTTAAGCACATTTTCGTCAGATTGGAAGTACATTTTAAGCAATCAAAAATAGCAAAAGTAACACAGTCTTCTCACTTGGCTTCTGATTATAGCAGCAACTGAAGCTGAAGTACTTGATCCTCTCACCTCAATTCCAGACGTTGTTGGGTAATTGGAGAATGAAGCTGGAATAAAGAGCTCAAGCACCAGGAGAATCTCCTCTTGTTGCCACCCATTGCTCTGAAGAGGACCACTCTAGAGTGGCCTTAGCAGGAGAAGATTGGACAACCTTTGTTACATGCTTTAAACAGAATGAAAGGAAAAGGGGGGGTGAAGAGAAGAGGTTCCAAAGCTTTGCGTGAATATCAGCCAAGAGCCTACTTCATCAGTTCAGGCATGTTGGGCAGTTGGGATGGCTCCATCTGAACTGCAGGTTACAAGAGGATTCAAAGTGTCTGTCTGAAATGTATGCTGCACATGGAAGTGAAGTGTCTTACAAATGAAGAACGCTCATGCAGAGCATATGAACATTTTGCGTAAAATAGCTTTTTATTATTTGTAGCAGAGCTGGAATGGAAGAAATTTGTAATTAGAGAATATTCTTAAATTCAACAATACATAGTCAAACTTCAAACTGAAGAAAAAAAGAATAAATTCTGCACTAATTACAATCGCACAAACAGCTACCCAATCTTCCTCCGTGGTGAAAGTAAAAGAAACATTGTCTGTTTTTGCTTAGTCTGGGTTATAAAGAGGAGTGAAAATATCTATTGGTATAAACCATAAGTGATTCCTGAAGTTGGTAGGAAAGCAAGCCATGTTTACATCATTGTTGTGGTTAAATCTGTGTAAAGTTAAGTCTCATCTTTCAGTGAAAATGTTAGACATTGTTGGGATCTATTCAGATCTGTTCCTATGTGTTCTATGGTGGTTTTCTCAGTGGTCACTTAAGGATCATTGAACACACAAAGCAGTAAAATGTTTTGCTTAGACCTCTTGTTTATAAGATAAAAGCCTGTATATAAGCCTTTAATCTCTGTGTTTGGAAATGTGAAAAATGTTTGAATCTCTCCCAGTGTCTGGACCTCAGAATTCAATGACATCAGTGTCTGTTCTTTCTGCTTGTTCTGTGATGAATGCCTTTCGTATTAGCGAGGTTCAACACAAAGCTAAGATAACCCCGCATATCAATCAGTCAATCAGACTTTATTTATATAGCTCCTTTCAAACAAATCAAGTGCAATTCAAAGCGATTGACAAAACGTAGGATGTTAAAAATGGATTGAGACTAATGCACATCAAAACAACTAAAGCAAAATAAATAAATAAGGATATATGAATAATAATAATGATGATGATAATAAATAAAATAAGTATAAATAATAAAACCATACAATTATAAAACACTACATAAAAGCCAGACTTACTAGATTGGTTTTTAGTTTATGTTTAAAGATATCAATATTTTCAGCTCCTCTCAGATCCTCTGGAAGGCTGTTCCAGCAGCTTGGAGCGTAATGCCTGAAAGCAGCTTCACCAAAGAACCAGAGGATCTGAGGGGCCTTCTTGGTTCATAAACCAAAAGCATTTCTAAGAAGTCTGGTGCAAGGCCATGTAGTGCCTTATAAACTAATAAAAGAATTATAAAATCAGTCAATACTAAAATTAACAGGTAACCAGTGTAAAGACTTTAAAATTGATGTAATGCGTGCTCTCCTTTTGGTCTTAGTCAGCACTCGTTCAGCAGAATATTGAATTAATTGTAGCTGATTTATTGTATTCTTCAGTAAAGCAGAAAGGAGAGCTACAGTAGTTACGGTAGTCTAGCCTGCTAATTTGCTGTGAGCACACACAAATACAAAATACAGTGGGTGGACATAATATACAAACATCTGTTCAATAACATAGCATTATCTTCCTTAGCATTATGTCAAGTTCTTTTATTTATTTTTTTGTTTTTATTTTCAAATTTAAAAAAAATAAATCAGACAAGGTGCCTTTTCACGCTATTGCTACAGTAGTAATTAAGTAAGTAGTAGCGCCATTTTTGGTCCAGTATCCAGCTCTTATAATACATCCAAGAAATTGTCAAATGGTCAAGAAATGTAGAAGTGTGCTAGTAAAGGCAAAGAAGAAGACTGCAAGCAAGCAAACATGGACGAAAACAATATAAGTTTAGAATTCTTCTAAGAATCTGCCTGACAAATGTTTTATGAGGAAGGAAATTGAATTGATTTTGAATTGAAATTGATTGTTTGTTAGGTTTCACAATGTGTTTTGTTAAGAAACAGTGAATGTAAACATAACTTTGTTAACAAAAAAACTCCACAAGCTACCTTTAAAATATAATGCAATCCAATGAAACAATTAAGTTTTACAAAGGTAGCTTCACATTGTACAGGTGTTATTATGATCTCCACTTAGACATGTATGAAAAAGCAATAATAGCACAAAATACCTTTAGCGATTGCAAAGGAACCTACTCAAACTGAATACTAACTAGCTGTGTAAACTATAAAATAGTTCTGACAATCAAACTTAATATTGTTAAGTTACAGGAGACAACTAGCTAAATTCCAGTGCATGAAGCCTTATAATCTAATATTAAGTATGAAACCTGGAGGCTGGACCAGTGAAAATAAACCTAACATATGATGGTCAGTCATTTATTCCTACATCCAGTATGCAGTTTTAGAAAACAAAGGGACAAATCACAACCATTAAACACGATGATGGATTCATGGTGGGATGGTAGGTGATCTTAACACTATATACATACTAGTGTATATAATACTAACATATATAGACATAATAGCAGGCCCCGGCTGAGGTTAACCACTTAACTGAGTGTTTTTTACAATCAATAAAAAAACAATCAATAATCTTAACTCTTAACTAAGTCTCTTTTGTCCATATATTTGTGCTGCTAACAGGCCAGACATGTGTCCTAAATCCATACTGCACAATAATGTGAGCAGATTATGTTGTATGTTCACACTGCGTGACTGTGACACAGCTACAGTAGGAAGTACAAAATCTATTCTCAACTTAATAGCATAGAGCACTGATGACCTTATTTGGCAAAGATGGGAAGTCATTTACAGTGCACTCCAGGATTCCAAAAGTTTGAGTTTAGTTTGGATACTTCATGCAAAGAATGCAATAAGTGCACATTTTGCTCTACAGTATCTTATATGTCATCACGAACCACATATTAGCCCCAGACTCCTTCCTAAGTTTCCATCCCTGCAGCTGAGCACAGCCTACAGTGGCAGGCAACAGGAGCAGCTGTGCTGGAATAGTGACATCAAGAAAAAGAGTATGGTTTCTTCTGTTCATCTGTGTTTTGTGACCTAAAAACATATATCGGACCTCTAGGTTGACTGCTTACCTCAGAATTGCTTTTGTTCACAAGAGACAGTTGACGAACAAGGACTGTGAGTGTAATCTGTTATAAGACAGCTGATCTTATGAGACCGTCAAACATCTTTGGATTTACACATTCATGGTTTCAGACTAACTTTTTACATTGATGGCAGATCAACCAATAATAATCTGTTGCTCGTTGGTGTAACTGCATCTACATATGTAGTTATTAATAGTTGTCTCCAGACAAAAGGGAACCTAACCCATTATTCATTGCTATCATTTATTTAGTCACACATGCATCATTTGGCATGTGAACTTCTAAAAAAAAAAAAAGATCATCACTTGAAGAGTACAGTAGTTGATGTGCTCTGTCTAATTTAAAATTTACAAGCACAAAGTTTTCTATGACTCAACATTGCCAAAAGTCTACACATGCTAGTCTGTGCTCACACATACTTTATGACTATGGTTGTCTGCTACACCTTTTCCCACGTCAAAGGGGAGAAAGCAGACTTCCCTTCTCTCCTCTCTCCACAAACACATGACCCCATTGTCGATCAGACTACAATTCCAGCCTCACTGAGTGACTAATTAAAAGGTCTTAAAGGCTGGGAAAATGTTAACTATATGATGCAAACTGTGTGTGTAATAGACTAAACCTAAATGCACCAAAAGTGAGTATACTATATGTTATCAGTATATCAATATGTATGCAGGACCCCATACTGACACATATATGTTGTAAGTGATTCTTACATGATTATCACTACAACACATGATTCGGGCTTGTATTTGTTGTTGCCGTAAGATACCTTTTGCTAGTTTATGTACATAATCTCCTTTTTCGTCATCCTTCCCAGATCAAATTTACTGTAACAGTTTTCTATTTCAGGAAAATTTCCCAGACAGCATTCACCATAACTCAACATAACTCAAACTTGTGTTTTATCGTCACCAGGATGTCTGAGCACAACTCAATAATCT
This sequence comes from Thunnus thynnus, assembly GCF_963924715.1. Taxonomy (NCBI): domain Eukaryota; kingdom Metazoa; phylum Chordata; class Actinopteri; order Scombriformes; family Scombridae; genus Thunnus; species Thunnus thynnus. The sequence goes on from NC_089526.1 coordinate 18,650,406, forward strand.
CAAGAATGTTTCCCCACTTCATGCCGATCTGTAAAATTAGACTTGTGTGGTGTGACCTCCACGTCCCAACAGTCAGCTGTTTCAAGCAGCAAGAACTCCTAAACTACCCAAAATGACACTTAAAGAGCCCTCCCCCCCTTCCTCTGCCTTGTGCTGCTATCTGAAGTCTTTGTGTCTCGGCATTAGAAGATCTGTTTAGGCCCAACCTGCCAACCAGCCATATGTTTCTGCTGAGGCTTGTCCTCAGACAGACACTATCATTTCACTTTAGTGGAACAAATACTATTGGTATTTTCTTTGAACTTGGCACACACATAATGGGAGCTAGACTGAAATTCTTTTGTTTGGGCATGATTTCATGTTGTCATTATGACATTTAATACCTAGACAATATGAGCAAATTAGTATGATTTAAAAGTATGATTTGATTTCATAAAAAGACTATAACTGTAATAACTGACTGTAATTTTTACATTTTCTTTCTGATGAAAGGACACATGCAAGGGAATTTCAGTTCATCTCTGTTCCGTGGCTGTCTTACATGATTGACATGCCACATTGTTCTAGTTTCCTTGACAAGCTAAGGGTAGATCTCCTACTTCTGACAGCAGAAAGCCAGGGTCAATTGGGGTTAACCCTGGCTAACCCTCTGGACCACCTGGAGACCCCCCCCCTACACAGCTCACCAGGATTATCCCACACCCTCCTACACATGGGCTGCACACATATTAAGGGTCATAGAGGTCATTTCTGTCTCTGTTGCTCTCTCTCTCACACACACACACACATACACAGTCTCTCTCTCTCTCTCCTTTCTTCAGACTTTGATGCCTGTGTTCTAGGATGCTGATCCTGTAAATGCTATAGGATGAAAGGGCTGTCTTGGTACAGGCCTGTGTGACCTCTATAGTTTCGGCTTTGGGAGCTGGCTGCACCACTTTTTGTTTGGGTTGATGCTTGAGGGAAGCTGTCGCCCCTGAGGTCAGCCGGCGGGGGTGGGCTGAGTGACTAGAGGACCACCTCCTGTCAACATGAAGTGATTTATGGAGAAGAGACACAATCCCAGCTCCTGTAAGCTACGTTCAATACTGAAGCCATAACATCATTTCAATCCTCTGCCTTCCTCTGTTCTGTTTAGTGGGGCATAGTTGGAAAGAAAATATTTTAAAGAGACTGTTTGGCATGAGTTGTATTGACTTCCTTCCAAGACATTACCTTTTTTGACATACTGTAGATACCTGCTCCCCTCTGAGATTCTGTTAGGTCATGGTAATGTTTGGCAATGGTAAAACTTTCAACAATTTTTTCTTTCTTTTTTTTTTTTCATTGGCATGCAAAAGAAAGAGGTTAAGTGGAATTCAGTCCCCTGTATTTCTTCCTGTGGAAAATTCCTGAATAGAAGAAATGATTTTTCATTCCCTGTCTGGGACATTTCACATATGTCAGGGGTTTTTTTATGGCTTAATTTTGCATTAATCTGATGCCCCATATTTTTGCCGCTAAACCACTTTTTGTGCCCCCCATTTCTAAATCGAGAAAGATGGTTTTAGAGGGAGAGAAAAAGACTTGGAGGAATGTTCCCCTGCTAAGACGTCATGTGGTGTATGACTGTGCACACCGCCAGGCCGGGCTCTCCAGGCACTCTTGGAGGGACAAGCCTTTCCTGGAAATCTCAATTTACCTCTGAATAATAGAAAAGGGACAATATATCATAGACGTGTATGTTAATGGGGAACAGGAGCTATTAGTGAAGAGTTATAGTAAGATATAGAAATGCCTTTACAAATGTAGCTGTTTGCCGTTTTAGTATTTGATGACATCCTTATTACTCTTAACCTTTGGTATCATATTATCAAGCCAGCTGAGCATCCTGTGACTCATGTTTTTTATCATGTGGGTGCATTTAAGGAGCACAGATCTCCCTAATCATGCTGATCTGCCTCTTTCTTCCACTGTTGGTCCCTGTTTCTCTCATCTGTAGTAACTAACTATAGACCTTGAAGGGATATCACATAGTACAGTGCTATGGATATGAAGAGATGTCTTGAGCCAGCTCTTTTTGGTCTGTTCCCCATCAGGCAGGCTGCCTCAGCAGGGCCTCAGCCTGCCCGTGAGTGGAAATCTTTGGCCCGTGTTATCTTTGGAAAGTGTCGAGTCCACAGAAACCCAGGAGCATGGAGTCCAGTGTCAGCTAGACATCCCAGGCTCACTATTACTAAGGAAAGATGGAGACATTGTGCTGCACCAGAATAGAGAGAGTTGCAGAAAGCAGTAGAGAATAGGAACACATTTGAGAAGTATGAAAGGATTATACTGTCGTAGCAAAAATAGGAAACATTTCTTGCCTGGTTATGTTTCTGGATATCCAATATTTAGTGATTTCACTGAGGAAAACTGATTAACGTTGTAGTTTGCTGAACATTTTCTCAACCTCCACAAACAGCAAAGACCACAGACATGTTTGAAAAGACCACATAAGGGAACATGATGAGCACTCTGACTCTGACATTGAGGTCCAAGGAGATGGTCCAAGATTTGGGGTTTCTTGTAGCTGACACAGCTAGGGGTTTTTTTTTGTCATGAATCTGAGGGAATGTGGGACAAAGAGCTCCATATTTGTAGTAGACTGTAGTGTAACCCAAGTCCTGTAGTGAGGAGGGCCTCATCCACTTAATGCAGGAATCCATCTCATTCTGTCTGTCTATATTGCTGTGATTTTTCCCTTCATAATGACCCCCAAGAGCCAGCAGGAGATTGGATGGCCTCCTATACATTCTGCATGTTGTGGCGGGGCATGACAAATTAGCACCCTGCAGAAATGCTGAATTTCTATGGATGTTTGTCTCATCAAAACAGCATGGCCATTTCCTGACTTGGCAAACAGAAGGTTCTGGTATAATGGAACATTCATAAGGCTTTCAAGCAGGGACAGTTTCTCATCAGATCCACTGTTTTCTTTTGATGGAAGAGTTTATTTCATTGTTATAATACAATTTCAAACTTTTTTAACACAGTTGGCTGTGCATCCCATTTGGTACCAGATGAAAGTAGACTGTATACTTAAGTAAACCAAAGTACACTGTATATAATAAGCTGTATTCTATGTTTAACTCTCAAGTGTCTGGTATCAGTTCTTACCTCAGGCATATGCACTACATACTTGAATATTTTATTGTAGTCTCAACTTAATCTTATTATTTATCGGTATCATGTATTGCCATACTGTAAATTCAAGAAACTAAATATCTTTTCATGTCATATATGACCAAAGGCGTGCACGATATCAAGTCATACACACTGAAACGCTAAATACACCCATCCTCTCCCCATATACAAAATAGGGAGAGGAACAAGTGTTTTTTAAAGGGGATATATCATGCTTTTTGTGATTCTGTTATTTTTTTTTACTGCTATGATGCTGGATTCCTCCTCGTGATGATGTCAGATTGTTCGCACACGCCCACAAATGGCCATCCGTTCCATAGCCTTTGTTGCTAAGGTTGTTGCTAAGGTTTTTGCATTGTCCACTTGCATATTTCAGATGGGAATTGGGCTTGAAAAAGTATCGATGTATTTGAGAAGATTTACATTTACAGCTCATCGGGAGGGGGGCCTTAAAGAGACAGGAGCTAAAATGGCCTGTTTCAGACAGAGGCTGAACTGAGGAGCTGCATCAAGGACCAGTATAGTATAGTATAAGTATAGTATAAGATAAATAAGAGTTATTTTTAACTGTAAATCATGCAAAGATATTCCAGTAGAGCTCCAGAATATAAATGTAGACTTGGAAATGTGCAAGATACGTCCCCTTTAAAGTGACTAACAAATGTTAAAAATGGCCTATCGCATGTTAGCTGAGCCAAAGTTAGGCCTCATTAATCTGAGCAAAATCACAAAGGTATTCAATTTAGTTCACTTTGCTAACTGTGATATTTTATGTTTGATTGACTGAAAAATAAATATTTGTTTTAATACTTGCACCACAGCCCTTAAAATACACTAAAGTTTTTCTGGATGACTTATTGAAATCTTAGAGGTGGGAAATTAAAAGGACTTTTGTTCTTATCATCACCAGACCAAGCACTCTGAGTCACTTGATCTGCTTGCATGACTAAAATAATCACATCAGCTGTGGTAATAATACTCATATATAATATTCTCAGTTAGATAAAGACTGATAATGAAAGACTGACCTGGATATTAACAGAGAGGCTTTGTCATTTTGCCTTTTAGAGAAGAGCTGAGCATCAGCAGGGTAAATTGTTGTTTAGAGATTTCACCACATGCCATGTGCCTCATAAGTCTAACGCAACACATTGTATTTTTATCTCACGGTTTAACACGTGCTCATATTTATATTTAGCATAACCTCCCTTCCTTTAACTGGTGACTCATTTAGAGTGTTTGCAATGCTGCTAATTTATTTTTTGATCTAACCCACATATTCTGAGTATAGACAGGTTTCACTTTCCTCTCACATACGTACAGCATGCACCAGCTGTGTCAGCTCTCTTCAACTGATCAGTTTAGAAACATGCTCTATGTTAAGCGAGTAAATTAGCCATTAATAGTTCATGGAGAGGTGTGATGTCATGGTTTTTAAATGATCCAATCCACTGGACCATGTTACTGTATAGCACCTCAACCACCTGCTGAGAGTTTGACTTCATATTACCACTTGAAGTGAATAATCCCTTTTCTGTCATTTTCAGTATTATGTAACAAATGTCTGTCTCCACTCTTTACCTTTGCCAAGGTGTAGCACAAAGTTGCTTACACTGCTGTTCATGCAATTGGTAACGGAGTGTTTTCTCATTGCCTGGATATTTTTGCTCTCTGCTGTGCTAACCTACAGTATTCCACCACCCATTAACTTGTGACATGAGGGGAAATCAGGTTGATGGCTTTACAGGATGTCCGAGGAATTTCGGTCATGCTCAGTAAAGCTCAGAAAAAGAGGGGAGCAGGGATAAGCATTTGGGAACTGTCTTTAATTTTGCTAATGTCTACATATGGCAACTGTGTGTACATAATCAGTTTGTCTTTGCTTGGTTAAACCCTTCCCACCCCTACTTCTTTCTTTTTTTTTTTCTTTCCGTTATTCTATTCAGATGAGGTCTGTGTGCAAATTCAAGTAAACAGAGTGGAAGAAAACACAGTGTTCCTCTCTATACTGGAATGTTTTTATTGTTTTCTACTGTGACGCTGGGAAATGGTCAAAAATATACAGAAAAACCACTAATATCAATTACCTAATTAATCAATCGATCAAGCTTTATACATATATATCACCTTTCAAACAAATCAAATGCAACTCAAAGTGCTTTATTGACAAAACGTAGGATGTTAAAAATGAATTTAGAGATTAATGCAAAACAACTTAAAAAAAGTCAATTGAATAAGACAACAATAAAAGATGAGTAATTAAGATAATAAAATGTGAATAAAAGATAATACAAGCAGTAAAAATAACAATAAAAAAATAAAATGATGAAATACTACACAAAATAAATAGATCATAGTGAAAAAGTAAAATTTTAATAAAACAAAATACATTAAAATAAATGATAATGATAATAAAGAAAATAAGTATAAATAATAAAACCATAAAATTATAAAACACTGCATAAAAACCAGACTAACTAGATGGGTTTTTAAATATGAATATTTTCAGCTCCTCTCTGGAAGGATTTTCCAGCAGCTTGGAGCGTAATGCCTGAAAGCAGCATCACCAAATTTTTTTGTTCTGCTTTGTGGAACAGCTAAAAGAGAAGAACCAGAGGATCTGAGGGGCCTCCCTGGTTCATAAACCAAAAGCATAATACCTAAGAAGGACTGGAGCCATTTTCAGCCTTTATAACAACTTCAATTCTCCAAGGAATGCTGTAATACAAGTACTGAGCTGTGTGTATGAGGAGGTTTGACCGTGAAGGTGTTGGAATTCACCCCAGTGTTCGTGAAACCACTCTCGAATTTGTTTGAGCTGTGTGTATGGGGGCTTTGCCATCTCTGAACACGCTGAGGGAACAATGCATCAAAAGGTGCACCTGGTCCTGTAAAAATGCTTCATATTTCTTGGCAGTTACACTATGATGCAGAGCTAAGATCATACCTAATGCCTGGCATGAGATGCCTACAGATCCACCATGCTGATCTGCATGCAGGAGACGGGTGAAAACGACTTATCACACCATATTGCTTTTTCCAGTATTCTGGGGTGCCAGCTTTGTACACCTTATGCCAGAGTATACGTCATTGCGTGTTAACCTTGGATATAGGCCCAAATGGTTTCTAAATGGCAGTACAGCTGTAAATATCATCTCTGGGAAGCTGATGTCTCTCTGCAAATGTTAGGTCATTCTCTTTTGGTATTGAGCAACTTCCCTTTTAAATGTTTATCTATACCTCTCCAACTTTTGTTGTAGCTGATGCAGCTTGTACATCTTTCCAACATGACATCAGTATTCCCTTAGATGATTCTTCTCGGCACATTTAATAATTCGGGAGGTTTGGGGACTGATGCTATTGCCTGTTAGACACACCTCTCTGGTGCTTTGTGAATGTACTTTGAAAACTCATATATTAAATTGTTGTCAAACCTCGCACTGGCACACTAGTAATCGGTATTGGTATGTGACTGCCCTTTGTAGCAACCATTATAACTGTGATTTGGTTACTTCAAAGGTAACATCCTTTTCATGTGGTGAGTCCAGTTTTGTATACCCCCCATTATCAGGTTATCACCTTGACAACAGCAAAAACACAAAAAGGGAACATGTCATCACCTAGGAATGATGCAGTCCACCTCTGGGCCATCTGGTCATAAATATGTCACATGAATTTGACCTGTAATTGGAGGGGATTCATTTCAAGTACAACAATGCAGTGATGAGAAATTCCCCAAGCTAGTGGTGTCTGAGGTATATTCTGTATTTGACAGATGTAAACTAGATGTGAACAAATGAACAGATGGAAATAAATCCTCCCCACCCCTGCATTTCACTTTAGGGACAAAATAATGCATCAACACAAAAATATGGGTCAGGAAAATCAGATGATTATGTCCCCTGGCTCACAGTCTTATAAGAGACCTTTATCTTGCTTAAGTCATATGAACTAATACAGCTGTTTGGAAAAGTAAGTGTTGTCCAGAGGGGGAATGATGGGACACAGACTCCACACCCAGCATTGCTACTTCAACTCAGCTTTAAAATATCTAATCCCAAGTGACTGATTATCAGTCATTAAGAGATAACAATCAGAAGTGCAAACAAATAACTGAAATCTGAGTGTCAAACATTTACACATCGCTGTAGCAAAGAACTGTGAGACCACTTTCGGCACCGTTTCCAGCCATTGTATTCGCACAAAGTGAATTCACATGTCCCTTTGCTTAGCTCCCTGGGACTTTATTGCTGTTTGGGGTTTTGAACATGTCAGTTAGATGTAATGAATATAATGTTAGTATTTTTTTTACTTATTTTATTGTTTGTTTGTTATACTATTGTGGTCACAAATTGCTCTGGGTGGACATATTTGGTATTTTTCCATCCCCTGAAGAATACATAAGTCTGTTATTTCTTTTGATCTCTGTTGGATATTCTTATAAATAATATAATATTGTCAAACAAATGTTTATCTTTATTCTTTTAACAATCACATTCATATTTTCCCTGTCATTGTCTAATTTTCCAGTGTTCTGCTGCACTGGGCATTCACATCCATGTGATTGGATGGACAATTTAACTGGACTCTATAACCATTTTATTTCATATGAGGCTAGCAGGACATCTTTCTTCTTATTATTTATGACTTTTCATGAGGCGGCACAGTGGGTTATTGCCTTATTTTGGATGGAGGGTGTGAAGCTGCATCCATGTAATGAACTAGGACTGATCATACACTTACACCATCCATTCAAAATTTAAAATTTTCAGTTTCCAAAATAATGTGCATGGTCAAAGTAGCACTACATTCAGGTTTAGTTTATTTGAATAATGGACTTTGGCTGACTTGAGGCTTATGAATTATTTACAGTAGCTCCAAATCACATACACAGTATTGATGCTGACAGAAAATTGCAAAATGTAGCATCAGCACTGTTGACTTGCAGTGAAACAGGTCCAGGGTTGAATCCCATCCCAGGCTGACCGCTGCCTTTCTGCTCTCCCTGTGTTTGTGTGGGTTTCCTCTGGAAGCAGATATTTGGGTCAGATGAATGGGAAACTCTAAACTACTCACAGGTGTGAATGTGAGTGTAGCTTTCTTTGTCTGTAGCCTTGTGTTGGACCAGAGACCTGTCCACAGTGTTTCCCTGCCTCTCACCAAGTGCATTCTGGGATAGGCTTCAGTCCTTACTGATCCTGAACCGGATAAGCAGGTATAGAAGGAAATGGATGGATTACATTGACCCCGGTTGTCTCCTTGGCTGCCAACCGGGGTCAGTCTGAGATGGAAGCAGGAGCAGGAGAGCAGCTCGGAGCCTCAGTCTCTGACTTTTGTTTGATATCTAGTGTCAGGAAAAAATGTTGCAGACAATGGACATCACCAACATATCACTCACTAAGTAGTTAGCATGCATTAGCTCAGACAGCTAACTTGGCTTGTTTATGTTACGTGAACGTCGCTTTTTTCCCCATCGACCAATTGATTGGTTGACGAGTAGGTAGAATTTCAGTCGACCAAGATTTTCTTTGTTTCTTCTCAGGACACAGCATTGGTTTAAAGCACTTCTAATTTAACTGTTGTAAAGAAAATAACTGTTGAATCTTTTCACATCGTTTCATGGCATGTCTTTATTTTTTGCACCAAATTATGGCGAGTAGTATCGATAAGAGTATCGATAACTATCGGTATCGATAAGCAGTACCAGTATCGATAAAATCCTAACGTTACCCATCCCTAGCAAACACAATACATCTACATTATTATTATGGCAATGGAGCCACAACTATACCCTCCATGAAAGGTTTGCAGAATTATCCCTCACTATCAGTAAACAGAGAAGAGGGAATCAGGCATGTTGAAGAGTTTTAGGTCCAGGGATCAGACATTTGCCTGTACCAGCTCTCTGCTTGGCAGTATGGATAAACAGTGGAGGACTCAGTCTGACCTCACTGTCAAACAGACTGATACGGATCCCCTCAAACAGTAAGCACTTCCAGCCTACACTGTCGCCACCACCCTAACCACACCTCATTCCCTCCTCTTTTTTCAGACTCATATCTAATGTTTCTTTCTCAAATCAAATAATGATGATATAATTTTTCCCAATACTGCACAACAGCATGCACCACTGTTAAATGATCATTTTGCTGCTTACATTGGCCTCTTTTTATATCTGCTAAATGCATAGACAAGAATAAGGCGCCAACAAACACCAGTTCAAATAAAAATCTCACCATGGATCTGCTAATTACAGTTGAGGGTTTGTTGGCTGGTGTGACAGAGTGGGTCACAGTGGCCCTGTGAACCATGCCTGCAGCTGTCACACACATGCAGACTTCACTTTTCTCCTTCTCATTCCCTACTGATGTGGCCCAGTCAGCCCAGGGACAAATAGGCCCAGACATGGAAGACATTAAGACAAGCTAAAAACAACATGCTAAGTACAGACTTGCCCTCCCGCAATGCAAACACAAAGCATTTGCTCAGCTGCAATTATACACATTTTGACATGGACAGCAGGGGAGACAGCTTTCTTTATATTCATGTAAATGCTTGTTTCAGGGAAAGTCACAAGATATAGAGACGTTTTTTGGCTTCAAGTTGCTGTGTTAATATGAATTTGAAAGGGTAAAAAAAACAGATTATAAAGGTCAATGATTAACCATGTGTTGTGGTTTGCAGTGTGAACCCAAATGCAGACACAGACAAAAGTGACAGTGAATGAAATAAGGCTTTATTGCCAGGGAAGTGGGGGCATGGAGGTGGATGGAGTGGAGATGAAGCAGGCTGAGGCAGAGGACTGGAGGGCTGAGAGGTGTGAGGGAGAATGGCAAGGGCTGGCAGAAGGGAGCAGGTGGTGATGGGCCAGAGAGCGGGCAAGCTGGCAGGCAGGCGAGCGATGGTCCAGGAGCACTAGAGAGAGAGACAGTAGTTAGCAAAAATCCAAACTTGGAGAAATTACGGTATCTAAGTGAGAGGCCTGAAGCGTACGCTACCACTTGAGTAGAAACAACTATCTGGCGATGAGTGGATGAAGAGCCGGGGTATATATACACTGCAAGCTGATGAACTGATGAGCGTCAGGTGAGCAGACTGGGAGAGGTGATGAGCTGGAAGCCAGGAGAGCCACGCCCAGGCCAACACAAACACCCACACAAACAAACACAGAGAGAGAGACAGACAGGGGAACACTGGAAACACAGGGAAGGGGAGGAACCGGGAAATACTAGGGAATCTTTAGGTACCATAACACCATGAAGATATGGGAGGGGATTCAGTGCACAATATGTTATTGTTGAAATCTTCTTTTGGCTGTTCCCGATAGGAGTTGCGACAGCAGATCATCCGTTTCCATCTCTTCCTGTCCTCTGCATCTTCCTCTATAGCGCCAACCACCTGCATGTCTTCCCTCATCTGCTCTTTGGCCTTCCTCTTTTCCTCTTGTTTAGCAACTCTTCAGCATCCCAATATAACCAGCATCTCTCCTCCGCACATATCCAAACCATCTCCCTCTAATGTACTCATTCCTAATCCTGTCCATCCTTGTCACTCCCACTGAAAATCTTAGCATTTTCAACTCTGCCACCTCCAGCTCTGTCTCCTGTCTTTTCGTCAGTGCCACCGCCTCCAAACCATACAACACAGCTGGTCTCACTACCCTCTTGTGACCTTCCCTTTCACTCTTGCTGGTACCTTTCTGTCTCAGATCACTCCTGACACTCTTCTCCACCCACTCCACCCTGCCTGTCTCTTCTTAACCTCTCTTCCGCACTCCCTGTTACTTTGAACAGTTGACCCCAAGTATTTAAACTCATCCACCTTCACCACCTCTACTCGTTGCATCCTCACCATTCGCTGTCCTCCCTCCCATTCATGCACATGTATTCTGTCTTGCGCCTACTGACTTTCATTCCTCTTCTCTCCAGTGCATACCTCCACCTCTCCAGGCACTCCTCAACCTGCCCCCTACTCTCACTACAGATCACAATGTCATCCGCTTCATAGTCCACGGACACTCCCGCCTGACCTCGTCCATCAACCTGTCCATCACCATTGCAAACAAGAAAGGGCTCAGAGCCGATCTTTGTAATCCCACCATTGCATTTGTACTGCTCTTTCCTGGCATGAAACCATACTGCTGCTCACTAATCATCACCTCTCCTCTCAACCTAGCTTCTACTACTCTTTCCCATAACTTTATGCTGTTGCTGATTAACTTTATACCTCTGTAGTTACTATAGCTCTGCACATCACCCTTATGTTACTGTAGAAATCAAATTTCAATAAAGTACATGGTTTACAATTTTCCAATTAATTGCATTCAGGCTACATAGAAAGAGGGGACACATGCAAGCCAGCCTCTTCAAATGAGTCTCTCAAATTAAAACCCAGCAGTCTCAGGATTGCTCCTGACCCTTCTCTAGTTTCAGATCACATTTTAAGTCTGTGACCTTTGTAAATAGAGCTATTCTTAAACACCTGAATTCAGGGTGCCAAATTAACTTTTTTGTCCCTCAGCCAAATGACTAATGAATGTTCAAATTTTACCAGCCACTCAGTAGATTAGCATTGTTTTTTGTTTTTGGCTGGTGAGTGAAGCAATTCTACCAGCCACTTGCATATTTTACCAACATGTGGCCGGTGCTAATTTTGTGCCCTGCCTGAATTGCTTCTAAATCAGACAGACCAGTCATTTGACATGATGTAGCACTTATGTGGCTGCAGAACACATTTTGCCAGTATAAGATTATCAGGCCTACGCAGTGCATCAAATCAGAATTGGAAACTGTACAATTCTCTCTCAACATTTGGTGTGATGTCTCTTTGGGAAAAGCCTTGGCTGTCTCACTAAGAAGCTGAATCAAGCTGTTTAAATCAAACCTTTACAGTGATGAGAATAAGATGTGGGGGGCACAAGAACTCACCGACATGACTGGTAACAAATGACTAACTGTTGCGCTGGGCTTGGGGGGGGGGGGGGGGGTTTCCCCCTGCAGATCCTCAAACATAGTGTATTTTCTTAAAGGAGACAATTAGCTCTTGATGAGGCAGTCGGGCACTAGGAGCTGTTGATATCAGGGAGTCAAAGGTCACTTTTTGAAGCGGAAAAGCCAGTGGCATGGACCTGCTTCTCCAGTGGGAAAACATTACCAGGCTTTTTCTTATTTGTGTGTTGAGTCTATTTGAATTGGTACAAGATGCTGATAAGTTGTTCATTGTTAATATATTTGTGACACATTCAGTTCACAGTTCAAAGCGAGGAGATCATTGTCCCCCCAAATATCCAAAGAATAAGTCATAACATGTTTCAGATTCAGTGGAAGTTGGTCTGGTTATACTTCCAGTAAATGGTGGTTTGTGGTTAAGAGTATTGACTTTTATATGAGGGCTTGAGAGGATAATTAGATGTTTATCGGTGAATGTGTACTATTCAAAGTTTATTTTGCCCGCCATCTTTTGAAGTAAAAGTCAGTGACATTTTCATGTGTAAAATGTCCATTTGTATCCTCTCCAGCAGAGTGACTCTGGGGATGGCAATGTCAGTCGGTTGATCAGATCGGTCAATCACTTTGATCCACTCACTTTACTTGCGCCATAGAATTATTGTTCTGCACGTGGGATTAAGTGGATTATTAAAATATTTTGATAGTAATTGTTTGGGTCACGGAGCATATTCTTCATATGCCTACATGCACCAAACTGTAACGTCCATACCGTGATGGTTTGCAACAAATACATGTACCATTACACCCCTAGTAAACATCATACCAGCTAAACGTCATCATGTTAACATTGTCATTGTGAGCATGTTAGCATGCTGACATTAGAGTTTACCTCAAAGCATCGCTATGACTAAGTAACACGATACAACTACCACTGAATGGTAGTTTCACTCTCAGAATGAAACCTTACTGTGTGTATTTGCTAAATTTCATCTTTCCCCATTCTGTGGTGCACAGGAATTGATAAGCTTTACAACTCTGCCAGCACCAAAAGCACTTTGTGTTGAATTAACAGAAGAAAAAACTGAATAGTTAACATGACCAACAAAGGGAAGACATAGAAAAGACCAGGAGCTTGCTACAGAAATCAAAACAAAGATGCTGAAGCCCTGCATGGCTACACTGTTTGATTACAAAATGATCTCTGGGAAGTTCAACACAAACACCACAGCAATGACTGCTTGCTACTCATCAGACTTTTTTGAAGACGCCATCTTACAAATCACAGCTTTATCTACAGCAGGCACTGAGATCTGAATATTTAATGAAGCCAATTTTAAAATATTTTTGAGTATTTGATTTTACTAGTTAGTCTACAACTTGTGTTGACTGGTAGTTATTCTCGGTGGTATACTCTAGCACAGTTATCAAACCGCCCCTCTGTCTAATCACGGAAAATTTAGAAAAGCGATAATACAATTCAAAATCAAATCCTCCCTACCCTGTGATCAAACATATCAACAACAATCCACTTGAATGAGACCAAATAAAATAGCACAGCCATTATCCTGACATGTAAACAAACATGTCTGTTTCCCCCTCTGGATCCCATTAGGAATGTTTCAATGTTTGTTTTAGTCATTGAGCGAAATGTGTTCTTTCTTCCTCTTCATACTTCAATAGTATGCAAATCATAGCATTCATTCACAAGCCGCCATTGTTCTCAATCCAAACACAGCTTGTGTTTGTAAGTCTGTAATTGTGTGGTATATTCTGCACTGCTTATCTAACCTCCCCTCTTTCTAATCATGTAATATTTAGAATATATAGAGGTTACGTTGTCCGCTGGTTAAATCCCGTGGCTTTTACAGAGAGTGCAATGGCCGGTTTGAGGCCTTTATGGAATCCAGCTGGCTTAGACCAGCATTTCCAAAGTTCCACACTTGTCTGAACCAGATCAGAGCCAAACATAGTCCAGTCAGACACCCACTACAGCCTTGAGGACAGTGAGGGCTTTTGGAGAACATGGACACATTTATACAGATTAAACACTGGGACCGTATTATTGTTTTCATTCCAATATCAGATACTAGTCCTACTTTTTAACAACTTCTAATAACTCCTTGCGTCTTGTCCCCTGAAGCTGTCCATCTGTGCATCAATAACACTACTAAACCAGATCATTGCAGTGGACACCTAATCAGAGCCCATGCGTGTAGTTACTGTTGGTACCTATTTGCTAACAGCTAATATTAGCTCCTTGCTATTACTTTTAATTCTGTGAACCAGCAGTTATTTTTCTCTCCATAGCATGCCTCCACTTACCACAGTGGAATCTGAGCTGTCCAGTCTGAGATCCGAACTCCATTCCATTGAGAACCTCCTGTACGATGTCCAATCCCTGCTCCTCTTCCTCTTTGGATGTGCTGCAGCTGGACATTCCCTGTAGCTCTGGGAGTCAAAAGTGACACGCCCGGCCCATCCGTTGTCCATCCTTTCTTTTGGGTGTCCGTTGTGAATAGGGGGAGAAGGATTTATTTTCCTCTGTTCTCACCAGACAAGGATGACGACCCTGTCCTGGTGTCAAACTTCTTTGCTCCACTTGAAAAGTGAACTGAGCTAGTGGCTACACGTACACCAACTGCTCCAGAGAAGCCTGTCCCAGTCCACTCCAACACAACGAGAAAGCCTTGACTTCCTCGACGACCCTGGTATCCCATGGGAAACATTGCTGATACCTTTCCCCTCCTCCTTTCTCCAATTTTGAGTGCGCTCCTGCTCGCCTCTAGCTTCTGATCCACCTGCACAACAGAGCACTGGACACTGCTGTGGCTAGTGGCAATGTCATCTTCAGCGGCGCTATCCCTCTGTCTTCATTACTAGGTGAAAATCTGTCAGTTAATTCTGTTGTCCCTGATGCTGCTCTAACTGATGTGGCTAATGACAATCAGCTACTTCTTTCATCCAAACTCTCCGTCTACAATGGGGGCTGTAGGGACAGGCAATATGAAATCCTTATTATTGGTGATTCCATCATCAGATCTGTTGAACTCCCAGGTGCTATTACCTACTGTCTTCCTTGTAGCGAAGTTGCAGACATTATCGAACTGTCACCAATGCTCACAGACCTCCATCCCTCAGCTCATACACTAATTGTTCATGTGGGCACCATTGACATCATGGATAAACAATCAGTCAAACTCCGTAACCACCTATAGACACAGCTGCTCCGCTAATTCTACAATAAGAGCAACCTTAGTTTCTGTTCCACCCACTCCAAAAACAAAATCAGAAATATTTTCATCTCAGCATCAATTACACCCTGCAACTGTGTCTACTTCTGAATCCATCTACAGCATTTCAGCTGTGTTTAGTCTACTTAATGTGAGGTCCCTTGCAAACAAGTCTTTTTTTATGCCAAGATTTTATTATGACTAACAATATTGATTTCTTATTCATCACTGAGTTCTTGTTGAGCCCTGGATACTTTGCCCCACTAACTGAGGCATGCTCCCCTAACTACTCCTGTTTTAATCAACCCAGGCTGTCTGGCCGTGGAGGTTGGGTAGCTATCATTTTTAATAACCACTACAAATGTTCCCCTGTCTCTCTTAATATTTTTTCTTCTTTTGAATCTCTGTGTTTTCTTTTAAATGCCCAGCATCCTATACTGTGTGTTTTAATCTATAGGAGACCTAAGGCTAACACTGGTTTTAATCAAGATTTTTTTTTAAATTTCATTTATTATGGCCAAATATGATAGAGTTCTTATCCTTGGTGATTTTAATGTGATCACCCCTCCAAGTCTTGTTTAACTGCTTATTTTATTAATCTCTTTTAGTCTTTTAATCTTGAACAATTTTAAAAATCCAACTCATAATAAGGGACATACTCTTGACCTTGTGTTTCTCTAAATAGTAAACTAATATTGAACTGCTAGATTTTAATGTCTCTTATCACAAGGCTGGGATTTTCCATACCTTGCTCCCATTTCCTGCTCATAAGCCATCTACCTGTACCCGCTCTCAGTCTTTACATTCCAGGTCAGCTAGCAATTTTTGCAAAAAATTCTTAGCTGCTTCTGACAGTAATACCCTTAATCAGATGGGTCTCTCTGTCAGTGATCTACTAGATAATTTTAATAGAACATGTCAGACTTTCCTTGATGACATCACCCTTATCAAGATGAAACAAGCAAAACATAACCCTCTTGACCAGTTTCAAACTTACCTTTTTTATCTAAAATATTTGAAAAGTCTGTTGCCTCTCAATCCCACATATGAATAACTGTAGTATTTTTGAGAAATAATGATCAGGATTCCGTGCCCAGCACAGCACACAAACAGCTCTTATTAAGGTTACCAAAGACTTACTGTTCACTGCTGACTCTGGTGCTTGGACCACGATATCCTTTTAAACTGCCTGGAAAACTGTTGGCATTAAGGACACTGCTCTTGCCTGGTTTCGTTCCTACCTCTCTGACAGATCTTTCTCTGTTGTAATAGGAGAATTCTCCCCATCCCCTGCCGCCCTCTCATGTGATGTTCCCCAGGGGTCAATTCTTGGTTCTGTATTATTTTCCATTTATATGCTTCCTTTGGGTCAGATCATCCGTAGCTATAATATTAATTTCCACTGTTATGCAGACGACACGCAACTTTATGTTCCACTTACTGGTAGTGACATAGACAAACTTTCTGATGTTATGGTTTGTCTGTCTGATATCAAATCTGAGGTCCTTTTATTCGGTCCCCCTAACCTGACCGGTGCCTTGAAAAAGAATCTTGGCAACCTGTCCTCCAATGTTAAGCATTCCGCCTGCAATTTGGGTGTCATCTTTGACTCTGAGCTTTGTTTTGACTACAAATCACCAAGGTAGTAAAACCATGCTTTCTCCAAATTAGGAACATTGCAAAAGTTAAACATTTTTTAACTCAAGCGGACCTTGAAAAAGTCATCCATGAATTCATCTCGTCACGACTGGATTATTGTAATTCCCTGTATTCGGGGCTCAGCCAAAAGCCATGTCCTGTCTCCAGCTCGTTCAAATCTTGGCCAGAACAAATTGTTAGACAAGACCATATCGCTCTTATCCATACAACGCTACACTGGCCACCTGTTAGGTATAGAATGTAAACTTTTACTAATTACGCATAAAGCCCTACATGGCCTTGCTCTTACCTATATCATAGATTTACTTGCGCCCTGTGAGCCTAGCTGCTGCCTGTGCTCCTCAAATAGGACCCTCCTAAGTGTTCCCACAGTCCGCCTCATTACAAAAGGAAACTGGGCGTTTTCCATTAGAGCCCTGCAGCTGTGGAACTCCCTACCTGACAAACTTAAGTCAGTAAACTCAGTGGCTTCTTTTTTTATGGTAAATCTGTTGTTTGTCAAGTTTCTATCCCTTTTTATCACTGTTATTTCACTTGTTTGATTATACATTTTGTTTTATCAGGTCTTATTTTCTATATTTTATTTATGTTTTTGTTGTTTTTATCCTGACTGTGTGTACTATTCTATCTTCTGTATAGCACTTTATAACTGTGGTTTGAAAGTTGCTATACAAATAGAGTTTTTTATTATTATTATTATTATTACTATTGTTACATGGTGAGGATCGTTCCTGGAATTTGGAGTAATATTCGTTTTTAAATGTGAAAGTTGATCTGAATCTGTGAAATTACACCATCCATTAGGCCTGTGATTCAGCAGGTGGTGAATGTGAAATTGTAACCCCATCATTGCTGCACACACACAATCCTGTCCCTGCCCGTGGTAAAGTTCTTTAACTTTCCAACAATCCTTAGCAGGTGTGGCAAAATGTTAGTTGAACCTCACCCCTGTTCTATACTGACCAACCTCTGTTAATCTTTGTCACAAAATACCACCCTCTCCATGTGGGTCAAACCTATTTTTTGGACTATTATTTCTCACAGAGGATCTAAAAATAATAAATAATACAGTATATGACACTTTTACACTTGGAGACATTTATTAGGCTTTCTAAACTTAACTGCAGTTACCTTTGGTCCAACTGTACTACATATAAACACACAAAGTAGCTGGATAAAAAGTTGGATATTAAAGAAAGCATGCAGTTTAAAATGCATTCACTTATATACATCTTACTCCAACTATGAAATGCAGTATATAGTGTAGATGTGTTAATGAGAACACCTTTTTTGTCAAGTTCTTCTTGTCTTCTGCAGCAGCGCTCAGGAGCTTTATGCTGTGATTGAGCGTAACCACTACCAGGTGTGCTTGAAAAGGTTTTGGTGAAACTGGCACAGGGTCAAGACTGGGTGGAAGTAGGAGGGGTGAGTACCAGAGGAATGGAGTTGCTTAATGTGAAAACATCAAACAGCCTGAATCTGGTACCAGAGTGTTAGGCTAAGGTGTCTGAACTTGTTACGGTGTGATCGTGCAGGGCTGTTGCCTGTTGCCTTGTCTCACGCAGACCCAGAAAGCCCCCCCAAAAAACTTGTATTTTTTCTCTGCCGTTTTTTGGAGGCAAAGGGTGAACGAAGGAACGAGCATATATGTGGGCCGTGTGAAGTTGTATATTATTTTCAAGACCTGGCTCTTAAATCTGATTTTTAAGGGTAGGCAATGGTCAATCGAGATTAAAGACAAATGAGGTAAGTTTTAAGATTTACAATCCATCGTGGTCTCTGTACAACTAGCCCAGTGGGGCAAAAAAAAAAAAAAATCTCTCTACCATGAAGTCTTATATTTTAAAAGGCATCAGGGCTACACCCCACAGTACACCCACAACCTCATGCAAACCATACTGCAAAGGTATGTGTGGTCATTAACAGTCCAAACCCGGCCACTTTTGTTGATTATTTTAGCCAAGTTATTTTTTCTTTAACAATTGTCCAGTGAATTTGTTCTGAAGACATTACTATATGCACAACAACACAATGCAGCAGATTTGGGAAGATAGGAGGGTTATGTATCTTGAACCTGATTGGCAGCAACATCAATCCCTTGATTTTTCTTTGTTTCCAAAGAGCTTACCCCCAAGAACTTTTTTTTACTGGTAAAGAGTGTAAATAAAAGCACTTCTGAATTTACATTTAACATGAATTAATAAAAAATAAGGGTTGAATATACACAGAAAAGCAGCCTATAAAACAGTTATGTACAACTTCGTATGTGCACATCTGCCAACATATTGATACTGCTATATTTGTGATAAGCCAATATCAGCCAGACAGTATTTTGGTTAGACTATGCACTTTTTTCCCCTTGAAAGAGTAGAATGAAATTACCAACACCAAATGCCACCACACTGACCAAAATTATGCAAGAGCTTTTTTTTTTTCCCCCCCCCACTTTAGTTTCCATAGATGTAGATGCAGCCATGCGTAAAGCTTACCCCCTGCTAAGCAGAGAGCAAGGTCCTTCTCTCATTTTTTTCTCTGGCTTTATTACACTGGCCTCCTGTCTTGGTGGGATAGTTAAACCTGTTAACTCTGCTCTACACAGTGGTGCTTGGAAAAAAAACACCAGACAGAGACCTCTAGGGGCTGGGTTGGTAAAAACACATCAGTTGTGAACTATTATTACTAAGGTGTAACTGAGTCACTGGTGTTTTGAGAGGAAGAATTCATTTCATTCTTAACTTTTCAATTGAGGTTTTGAAGAATAAGTTCTCTTTCATTGTATTTACTGTAACATATTTAGTTCCCACTCCCATATGTCAGTACTTTTCCTTTTAAAGAATGCCAGGAATCTCTTATCTCTATCATCCTAAGAGACACACAAACAGCCAATCTTCACATAAAGATACAAGTAATAGTCCTGCAGAGGTTGTGTTAAAAAAAGAATTAAGACTTGGCAAAATACAGCAATAAGCTAATTAAAAGGTATATCAGATTGTGTCAGAAGTGAGAAAGGTTGTTTTAGCCATTAGTGTTTGAGTCTAATGTGTCATTAGCTGGAAAATAAACAAGAGTGGCTAAGGTAAACCACTCACTGTGTGTCTTGTCATGGTTGATAATGTCAGATTCATACACTTAGCAGAAAGCTACATTAATCTAGAATTAGTTTTTGAATAACTCACTTATTGGAATAACAAGCCATGCCGTATTATCACTGCATGTCACTCTTACAAAATGAATATGGAGACTCTCTTATCCTATGGCATGTGGTTCCTCCCTAAATAATTTGAGTGTTGGGCTGTGCACACCTCTTGTCATCCTCATACCATGAATATCTTTCATTACTTTGAGGTATGTTTTGTTCACATTGTTTTTCATAGCTTTAGACCATAATCTTGGCTATATCTCTCCCTTTTTTCCATTGCACGCTCTGTGATATGATGGCTGGCTTTGGCTAAATAAGGTAAGAGAACACTTTACATTCTTTCTTGCCAAAAGACGACTGATCCTCTGTAGTGCTGCGAGCCAGAACGCCTTTTTATCCTATCAGAAATTGAGGGTGCTTTAGGTGTGCCAGCCAATCCCTCTCCACCTTGACACTGTCATGCTGTAGGGATGCATGACTGGCTCCTAATGGTGGTTTTCAAAAATCTCTGAGTGTGATTTACTGTATATTGCAAGGGCATGTTTGTTGAAAGCCAGGTATGTCTCTCTACAAAATGGGCAGCAGTTGCTGGTAAAGCAGACCTTCTCTCATTTCACTTTTCATTGAGGCAGTAATTTTTCCCCTTTGTTTTGTATTGGAGATACGGGGTGTGTTTCATTTCCCAAGCATGCATATTTTTCAAAATAGTCATTCTGGGAATACATTGGTTGGGTTGTCAAACTGAGAAACTAATAAATAAAGCATCAGAACTCTCTCTTGGTTTAAATGTAGCCAGGATTTGCTGTAGTGCATGGGTTTGCTGTTCTTTTTCAGTTCAAGTTTTCCATTTGTAAACAGGAGACATAAGATTTTCTAATTGTTTAAAATATGACCTAAATATTCTGTGACTCATAGTTGAGTCAGTTTAGGAAACTCTTGCTTTTAGAGACATTTACTCTTAACTGTTTTTCATCAACATTATTGCAAACTGAGCTCCGTCCCAACAATGCAGGTCATGGTTACATTAGCTCATTAAGGATTAGGCATGGAAGAAGGGGCTCTCCTCCAGTTTCATCCAAATGGGTGAACAGCAGTTTTTGGAAAATGCAGTAGATACCCTCTCACGTGACAGATGAATGATGAGCAAGAGGCCCAGTGTATTGGTGAAAAATGTAGACAAAAAGCCTACTTAAATATACTGGACCGTCTCTTGTTGATTATCTTGGGTAACATGAGATCTCATAGGGCACTCAAATCTATCAAAGAAGTATTTTGCATTTTATCTCACGTTGGTGGAGTCACTCTGTATCTCCTTTCCTCATAATATGAATTAATGTCTGTTTGTGTGTGAGTGTGTAAGTGTTTGATGGATTTCTGCTGCACTTACCTTTCCTCTCTGAGACAGACCCAGTGTGGTACAGTCATCCAGGGTAGTGTATCACCGTATTTATTCAGACAAGTCAAAATATGTCAGGGGTGTTGTGAGGCCCAGTGACACAGAAAAATGACATTTGAACAAGGTGACAAGGAGGATGTAGCTGTAGAAAACTGCTATATAAATCACATTTTTCATGCCAGGAGTTGAAGTATATGTTGAGCAACAGTGCTTGTCTGTTATCACCATCAGTTTGTACAAGACGAAGAAAAAAAAAGGTTTTATTATGCCATTAAGCGGCCGTTGACTGTACTTATTTGGCTTGCCAAGCAAATATTTAAACCGTATCTGCCAGCACTAACATGAGTGGGAAATTTCTGATATGATCCACAAGTGAAACACATCAGTCATTTGGCATTGTTAAGTAGGATTTTGAAGAGAAAGCAGTCAGTCATGTTGATTGTTAGTTTGTTCCAGTTGGGCAAACAGGTTGGCCCCAGAGGACAAAACAGGTCTTTCAGCCCTGTGACTGTGCCAAGCATGGATTATATTCATTTCAGTGACACCTCTGAATAAAGCAGTGTCTATCCAAACAAAACACCTCCTTGACAACAGAGGATAATTATCAATTCAGTAAGAAACGGCCTCCCCTGATTCATATTCAGTTGGACTATAATTATATTTCGTCTTTAATATTTACAATTTCAGTTCTAGTAAGTCTACCATTAACAATAATATCATGCCTCTAATTACAGTATGCTGTTCATACAAGTCCACTCCATCTTTGATTGTCAATAATAGCTGCTGACTTGACCCTTTCCCAGAATCTGCCACCTGTCAGCAGTCAGATCACACCTCACACCCAGTTTGGCATAGCAAAGCCAGTGCCAAAGTGCAACAATCTGACAGGGCACTCATGCAAGGCCAAGAAAGTCGTCGTAACTGATGTTCATGATCACAGAGTATCACTTATGTCCCATTTTATGTCCATCTATATCCATTAAAGCTGGATAGCATTTTGATAAATCAAATTCCTCATTGTACGTCCTCCATGGGTTAATTACAAATCCTTCGACTGTAAAGACTTTGAGGGCCAGTTCCAAAAGCGAAAGATTACACACTATACAAAATGACTCATGAGCTTGCTTGTTTGATGATTGTATTGTAGGTAACATCTGTGCCAGTTAGATTGTGGATGCGGATCAAAGATAATGGCATAAACTCCACACAGCCAAGAAATGAGTGGTGTTTGGAGGTATTACAGTGTACATGAGAAAAATAGAGCTGTTGTTACTGTCTACATATCTAACTCCGTGAGGATTGTCCATAATTGTGCAATCCTCTGCTCCATTTACAACAGTAAAGTCTTTCTTATACATATGTTCTGCTCTCAGGTGCTGATTTTATTCCAGGTTTTCAGCTGTGTGACAATGCATTTTTTCTGATAATCCATTGGGTTTCAGATAAATTTATTTTAGTAGAAGTAGGAGAACTTTTTCAACCCATAAAGGAACACTTAATCATTCAATGTATGTGAACAATTCAAAATCACCTAATTTAGAGATACAGTATATAGTGTTGCTTGAAAGTTTGTGAACCCTTTAGAATTTTCTCTATTTCTGCATAAATATGACCAAAAATGTGATCAGATTTTTACAAAAATCCTAAAACTAGATAAAGGGAACCAAATTAAACAAATGAGACAAAAATATTGAACTTATTCATTTATTTATTGAGGAAAATTATCCAATCTTACATATTTGTGTGAGGGAAAGTATGTGAACCCTTGCTTTCAGTAACTGGTGTGACCCCCTTTTGCAGCAATAACTTCAACCAAACATTTCCGGTAACTGTTTATCAGCCCTGCACATCGGCTTGGAGGAATTTTAGTCCATTCCTCCTTACAGAACAGTCTCAACTCAGGGATGTTGGTGGGCTTCTTTGCATGAACTGCCCACTTCAGCTCCTTCCATAGCTTTTCTATAGGATTAAGATCAGGACTTTGACTTGGCCATTGCATAATTTTAACTTTCTTCTGCTCTAACCATTCTTTGGTAGACTGACTTCTGTGTTTAGGGTCGTTGTCTTACTGCATGACCCATTTTCTGTTGAGCTTCAGGTTACAGATGGATACCTTGACATTTTCCTGTAGAATTTGCTGGTACAACTCAGAACTCATAGTTCCTTCAATGATTGCAAGTCGTCCTGGTCCAGACAAAGCAAAGCAGGCCCAAACCATGATACTACCACCACCATGTTTCACAGATGGTTTAAGGTTCTTATGCTGGAATGCAGTGTTTGCTCTTTGCCAAATAAAACGCTTCTCATTCAAGTCGAAAAGTTCAATTTTGGTGTCATTCGTCCACAGAACATTTTCCCACTAGCCTTCTGGTTTATCCACATGGTCTTGAGCAAACTGTAGACGGCAGCAATGTTCTTTTTGGAGAGAAGTGGCTTTTTTCCTTGCAACTCTGCCATGCACACCATTGATGTTCAATGTTCTCTTGATGGTAGACTCATGAGCATTGACTGTAGCCACTGCAAGAGAGGCCTTTAGTTTCCTAGATGTTACCCTGGTGTCCCTTGTGGCCTCCTGGACTATTACACACCTTGCTCTTGGTGTGATCTTTGTTGTTTGACCACTCCTGGGGAGGGTAACAACAGTGTTGGATGTCTTCCATTTGTAAACAATCTGTCTGACAGTCAACTGGTGGAGTCTAAACTCTTTAGAAATGGTTTTGTAATCCTTTCCAGCCTGGTAAGTATCAGCAACTCTTCCTCTAAGGTCCTAAGAAATCTTTTTTGTTCGAACCATGACACACTTCCTGTTGTGAAGCTCAGACTTTGATGGTGAAGACCCAGATTTATCTTCTTTAAATAAGGCAGGGCCTCCCAGACTCACGCTTGATTGTCATCCCATTGACTGAAACACCCGACTCTAATTTCCACATTGGATCATTTTCCTCAATAAATAAACAAACAAGTGAAAGGTTTTTGTCTCATTCGTTTAACTGACGTCTCTTTATCTAGTTTTTGGACTTGCATGGAAATCTGATCATGTTTTAGGTCATATTTATGCAGAAATAGAGCAAATTCTAAAGGGTTTGCAAACTTTCAAGCAGCACTGTAACAAAACTGAGTGCACTCCTGTGCAGTATCACTAAAATGTTAAATGATTCAACACTGTATCGTCTTAGTATAATTGTAGTATTTTTAGGGTGGAGTGTAGGGTATTTGATCTTATTTCTAATTAAAAACAAGGTTAAATAAACAAAATTGAAAATACAGGCCTCAAAGTACATCCTCAATGCAACAAAAGTGATTACACCTGTGACCACTGAAACAAAAGTGAGTACACCTGTGGCTTTCAATTAAGACCAATTTCCTGAACAAGGTTATAAAAGAACCTGTGACCACCACAATTTTCTCAATTTTGACCTCGGTTGTGTCTAATGCGACATGGGTTTATGTGGTAAGGAATTGCCTGAATAAGTGAGAAACCAAATTGTGAGAATTCATAAAGATGGGTGAGGGTACTAAATCATCAGTAGGCTACTGAACAGAAGCCAAAACACAGTAGCAGCAGAGGTTAGCAGGAAGACCCATACTAGCAATAACAGGAGGTGTAGTGGCCTTCCTTGCATAAAGGCAGTGTGCACAATTTGCTATTTACACAACCTTGCATTGAAAAACAGACGATCAAGTGCTTCTGACTTGGCACAAGGATTATCTGTGGAAATTGGTGTTTTAGTGACTGCTCAGACAGTTCAAAGGACATTGCATTGCAACCTCTATGGATGACATCCAAGAAGAAAACCATTGCTCACAAAACAGCAAGATTAAACTTTGCCAAAGAACATGAAAAGAAGCCTGATGAATACTGGCAGCACATTCTTTGGTCAGATGAAACCAAAATAAATTAGTTTGGATCAGATAGGATCCAGCATGTTTGGCGTGGACCTGGCCAGGACTACTGCAGTGACTGCATAGTGCTGACCGTGAAAGTGCTGATATGTGGCTGCATGAGTGCAAAAGGTGTAGGGGAGATGACATTTATAGATGGCACTATGAATGCAACTTTGTACATCCAAATACTGAATGAAAAGATGACTCCAGTCTCAAGGAGCTGGGCAGGAGAGGAATCTTTCAACAGGACAATGATCCCAAACACACTGCAAAAATCACACACAAGTTTTTAAAGAAGAAAAAAGTGAAAACTATGACCTGAACAAGTATTTCCCCTGACTTGGATCCAATAGAACACCTTCGGAGTACTTTAAAGCAAAAAGTAGAGCAACAGAATCCCTCCAGCAAAGAGCAGCTGAAAAGAATCATCTGTGAAGAATGGCAGAACATCTCTCCCCAGATTTGTGCAAGACTGGTAGCATCCATGCCCAGGAGGATCCAATCTGTCATCAGAAACACAGACGGGCATACCAAATATTGAAAAATAAAAGAATGGAGTCTCGCTTACGAAGGGTGTACTGACTTTTGTTGCATTTCGTTCTTAAATATGGACCTGTCATTATAGTTTAATTAGTCAAACATTCTGTTTTTTTCATTATAATTGGCTTAATTCTTCTTGGGTTTTGTCTAAAAACAAACAAAATTGCATTGAATGGACAGGATTTGTTTTTTGTTTTTAATTACTTAACATTTTAGTGATATCGACCAGGGGTGCACTCAGTTTTGTTACATACTGTATGTACATTTCACTGAATAGCAATGTTTTGTAAAATCTAAAGATCAGATGTTTCTCCCTCCCACACTCAAATGTGTTTTTAAGCGTCCATCTGTCTATGACTGGTGGAAGTAATTACCCAGGGTCATTATGGGATGGGAGCAACACTGATGACAGGGGGCTTCTCTCATTAGACTGGATGTCAGGTTAACTAGATTGTGTCCTTACCTAAGGCACTGACAGACAGGTGCCAAAGGTGTACCTCCTCCTCACTGAGAAGACAGGAGGAAACACACTTTGCCCTGGGAGAAATTGAAAAAGACAGGAATTGGAGAGAGACGTACTCGTGCAGAAACCAGGTGTTTTGACAGAAAGACTATATGAAATGGGAGAGCTTTTTTTCCATTAAGTACAGTCACAGTGTGGCCAGTATGGAAATGAGAAGGTGTACTGTCACAGCTGTGTGTGCCTCCACATCGGTCTGCTTCCTATTCCTAGAGCCGAGTCTGAAATAGATGTGGTCTCAGCACAACTGTGTTTATTGGACGGAGTTTGCAGTGGCGCATTTCCCCACGTGTCAGGTTGTTGAGAATAGGAAGGAGCAGAGAAAGTCAGAGGCAGAGAGACAGCCAAGAGGAGTGAAAGAGTAAGAGGGGAGTGAAGTAGGTTAGCAGAGAGTCACTGAGGTCATTGTTCAGAACATTTTCCAGCAAAGAAAAAAAGACTTTAAAAATTTGTCGTTTAATTGCAGTACATGAAATGAAACGTTTTTGATTCTAAGGCTCATAAAGTCTAAATTGAGAAAAGCATTTGGCTTTGTGGAGCTGTCTTTTATGGATTAAAAGATAAAAATCGCAGGATATAAAAAAAAGAACTACAGCATATGTGTGCACATGTGATAGTACTGGAACATATAGACTGATATTTTAAATCTTACTCTTAAAGCATCTGGCCCTGCATCTATATGCACATGGCTGGTTTTACTGCAGTAAGAAAAGCTGTTTGGCTGCAGCAGCTGCCAAGTAACACATGTTGAACGGCCTTGACCCAACCTCCTTCCAACCCTTATATACAGAGATTATTAGAGGAGCTTTCACCAACAGAGTCACAAAAACAATGCTAATGACCAGCCTCACCTCTGTCAGCAGTTACCATAACTTGGTTTAACTATGTTACAGCTGGCCGTGCCCCACCCCCAACCAGACCCACTTCAATTGTTGATATTCTAGTTTATATCTGTGTCAGGCTTTTGTCTTGTCTGCTGAATGGGTACATGCCTTTACCCTACTCTCCGCTCCACTACGTATCTGTGTCAGTGGTGGTGAGTGTGGGGAAACCCTGCTGAGGAGGTGAAAGGGGGGCGATGGGCTACAAAAAAAAGCAGAGGGAAGAGAGGGGGGGTATTTGGCAGGGGGTGTATTGAGGGTCACCCCACCTGGTAGCTAAGGAATGACTCATTAGACAGGCAGGCACTAATGAAAGATTTGTCTGTCCTCACATTGGCCTTGCTGTCACGTCTCTCTCTGGAATTCTGTGGATTCCACCCTCACTTTCCTCTACTGTTTCTCTTTGACAGCATCAGATAGCATCTTGACGTGTGGTTAACGTACAGTTTATTGAAGAGACTTACTAGGACATAATTAGCCTGCGATGCCCTTTAAGTGCTCTGCAGAACATGTTCAACCTCTCAAGAATAATGAAAGGGTGTATGAAGCTAAACAGTAGGATTTTGAGTCAAACTACTTAACTACTCAAAGGTAAAAGACAAGTGCCACTGCTGCCTTCCAGAAGAATTATTGTGACTGACAAAAACATAAACTTTCACTGAAAGTCTGAAGTAAACACATCAATAAACACAACAATCCAATTTCCCCATTTCCACCGAGGGACAATGAGTACCGTTGAGCTCTGTGGTCCAGGTTGTATGTTTATTGGAACTTGGCTGTGGTATGTCTTGGTATCAAATGCGTCTGCCAGGATAGAGTGTCGCAGCGGAGAAATCTAATCTCTCCCCTGCTCCCTTGAGGTTTTAGACACCATGCTCTCTGCATGATATGTAGCGGAAGTCCAGGTACAACATCCGCAAAGGAAACAAAATCAGAATGAATTAGCGTGGTTTATTTGCATGTTCTTAACACTGTCATTAAAACATGTGTCCACATATATCCTATTGCGAACCTTACAATATCTTTTTAACAGCACCTGATATTGATAAGCAGTTCTGTTCTTTAATGTTAGCAAAACATGCACAAAGGCAGCACATATTTAACAAAAAGTTCTTACGGTCTTGCACTGTATGATGATGGTTTCCTTATTACCAGATTATACTCTGATTCAGTCGTTCATTTGATGATTTCGATCTTGTCCCATGCCTCAGCCTTTTGTCTGCTTAGAGACTTTCATGCCTTGTGGGTCCACGCAGGCATTCCTGTGAGGCCAGCTCCCAATGACAGAGACTTCTTCAGTCTGTGTGGCCAGGCTCAGTTTTCTCTAATCTAAACCAATCATCTCCATATGTCTTCCATCACAGCTTCCAAAGCATTTGAATTAACTCCAGGCAACAGGAACAAATTAATTAATGTCTTTATTCCTCTGTGCACTTTGTAAACGGCCTGTGCGAGTGTGCACATATTCTCGCATGTACAGCTACACATGTACAGACCTACACACGCATTTTTCTGTATAATTCTCTTGATCCACTTTTCATTTGCACTCAAAACCCAAACACATAAAGTGATCTCACTCTTACCTGCATTCCTGCTTAATGATTTCCACCTGAGTGCTATAATCTGCTTTTATTGACCCATCATTCACCTTATGTTTTTGTTGAGGGAGAAAGGGATAAAAAAGAGCAGAAGAAACCCCAGTCCACAAAGTAGCAACAAGCCGATGCACATGTTGGGAGGTCTTCCACCTTAATTACTTGTGTTTTCTCTTCATAAATTTTGGAACAGGAGGTTTCCTTTACAGAGCGAGAAAGGAGAAAAGGGGGGGAAAAAATGAGAAGGAAGCACTCTTTTTGTTGTTGTGCTGCTGTGTTTCGTGACTGCAGAGGGCCATTACGCGTACTGTAAACTCAACGGTTTCTCATGAAAATACCAGGGGCCGAAAATGAAAGATGGATCGCTTTATCCTTACACATGGCAGGCAGTGATGTGGCGATGCTGGCACACATGGGACTGTGCTCTCCCAGATGGCTACAGTTTGCCTGACCTCAGTCTGACCGCCATCACCTCTCACAGAGTCTGAGGCCTTTGCTGACCAGTGGAACAGGCTCCGGGCTCTCTGGGACAGGGCTAAATGCAGACATGGGCAGGGCACTGGCTTAGGACTGAAGTCCACTCTTAATGTCCATCTTTGACCAAACAAAAAGAAATTGCAACACAAACTGACTTTTCTTTTTCACATAAATAAGATACATCAGCTGCCATTTGATTAGTGTAGAGGAGCTTAGTTTAGTAGTCAGTTGCCTTAACCTTCACTTATGTGCTCTGATGCTTTTCAGATAAACAAAATTTTGTGTGATCGGCCCGAAGTGTAAACAGTGATCAAGGCAGCTTCGTGCAATAAATAGATCAATGCCTGCAAGCTGGCCCAGCTTCAATGCCACTGCTGCAGTCGCACATAACAAATTCTACCATCTATCCAGGATACCATTTGCTATAAGGAGATCTATTGAAGCTGACAATGCTTTTCTTACTCTTTTGCTCTGCTGCTCAATTAGGATTTAACAAGCCCCCAGACTTCAAACCCAGAATCCAAAATTTGTCGTCACTCTCCATTATTCTTTGTGCCGAGTTTCATCTTTGCTTGCCAGGAGTGATAAGGTCAGGGAAAAGGGTGTCATGGTGGTTGATGGTGTCATGACTGAAATAAAGCTTAGCTCTAAGCAGGTCAAATCAATGTTTTTGTATTTTGTTTGTTAGCCAGCTAGTTGCAACAGTAAAAACAACACAGCACACATGGATCAAGTAGCTGAGTGGGTGATGATAGACTGATGAGCCTGCATACTAATGACCTACATTAGTTAAAGTCAGTATCCTGTTGTTTTAGGCAAGACAGAAAGTGTTGAAGTCGCCTCTGCTTGTTGGGAACCACTGATTTACAGTATGTAAATCAGTTTATGTATCTCAACTGTAGCATATCCACATCCCACATGAATGTTGTTCTTTTGATTGTGTATTGTGAAAGTTTTACAGTATATACAATCAACAGTTCTATCCTCAGCTTCTTGTCTGACAGCTCCGCTCCTGAAAGCAAACACAGTTTAATTTACAGCAGTGTGTGCAGTGTTGTCCTGCCCAGTGGGGTCTTTGTGGGTTTCTTGGCTATGTTTTGGATGCGGTTTATGTGTTCCGCCTGCTGTGCAAAGCATGAGCCGTGGTAGTCATCCTTCTCATTTTATGGCACTCGTTTTAAATAAAGACATTCAAAGAGATGAGTAACTAAGCATGTTACATGTGTTTATAGACAGAAAAAGAGCAAGGTTAATGGCTTTACTGGCAAACAAATTTCTTGATCATTTATTAGCTGTCTAGCAGTGAGAGGTGAAGATTGTTCTTGAAATTGGCATGCAGAGATAATCATGACTCATAATAAAACAACAGCATTACTGGAATGTGCTGGCACTCACACAGAGAATCAGAAGGTGTCTGAAGTATCACTGGACAGATCTACTACTAAAAGTCGTCTTCTCATCAAAAGCGAGACCGTCTCATGAAACCCTGGCCTGTAAATGTGTCTGGCCCCAAAGCAGATTTTTCTTCACTCTCTCTCTTTACTGTGGATAGCTGAGCGCATTCCTGATGATTATAGAAATTCCGCTACTACTTTTATGATTGTTATAATTACGAGACCATTACCTCCCTGTAGCTGTTGCAGCTGAGAAAACGGGACTGTGTATTGCAGTTTAAGAGGAGAAAACAGCTGCTGCCTATGGTACATCAGTATGAGGCATCAAAGACACACTTCCAGTCTGTTGAGTCATTCTATTGTCATGTTCTTGTCGGTAAAAGCCTAAGGTGAATGTAAATATGACGGGACAAACTGACTGGTTGTCCTTAGCTGAACTCACGCTTTCTTTTAATGTGGCTTTTTTGTGGTATGAAACATGAGTGGAAGGCTCTGATTCAACTTCTTATTGACATTAAAAAGGTATTTTGAATTAATCCTAAAGTCAAGCTGTGGAGAGCTACTTGGCTGCTGCAGTTTGTTTGTGTTGTAGCTGTACTATGGCTCAAGTACAGTCAGAACAAAAGGCACATCTCAAGTGGCCAGAGGGAGTTTAAGTGTCCCAACCATGGTCCCAAATATGTGTTATCCATCATATCTTTCTTTGCTCTGCTAGTCGTAGAATTGCCTTGGCACAATGAAAAAATCCATGACAAATGTAGAGAGCTATTGGGTTTGAAGTTTCCGCTGTTTTCAGGGTTTCAGGTGATCATGACTGTGAGAGTTGGGGTTCACAAACATTTCCTCTGAATAAATGAGTGCCTAGGTTCCTTTTGTAAATAGGGAAATTCAGAAGGCCCATACTTTTGGGTGCATATCTGTGCCAAATGGTATGGAACTAATCTCCACTGAGCTATTTCTCATTAGAGATGGGCCTCTGGGAGGTTCATCGGTGTGCGGACCGTGGACAGGGAAGGAACTGTCTGTTCCTGCAGATGGGCTTCATTTAGTGTTGGGCAGGAATAACTTTCTGACAGTTTTATTGCAGCCCAAAGTACAGGGCTAAGTAGAGGATCACAAGCCCTGTGCAAATGGCAGTGGAACTCTGCATGGAAGAAATTCTCTGCCATGCTGTTGCTGATTGATGCACACACAAACACAAAACATCCTCCTGGGATTTACTGAAACCCAATCAATGGCAGGAAAGGTGCTGATGCATCACTGCCATGGTGCTGTGCTGTGATCTGGGCAGAATCATCACTGGTTGTTCAGCAGTGCTGGGTGTAATTTATCTGTTGACTGATTAACATTCAATGTCTATGAGGAAGTGTAGCTACAGTAAGATTTTGACAAGGAAAAGAGAACACCAATACAACTTGGATTTAAATGCTGAAACAGGGCCACAAATCAAGTTTGCTTTTTGTATGGAGAAGGTGTGATGAGTAACCCAATGTATCTTCCTCTGTCTTTCCACTCCAGTGATCAGAGAGCTTGTATGTTTAGAGACCCCTAATCTGAACTCTGAGTCATCTTCCTGAGTTAAAGAGCAATGAATATGGCCCTACCTTGACCTGCAGGGGAGGGTGCAGTAATTACAAAGCTGTAGTTCCTTTTTACATTGTGAAGAATCAACCACAACACCCTGAGCCCTTACTTTGTCCACAAGATATGCAAGACAAAAAGACTAAAAAGAAAAAGACGAAGGTTAGTTTAAGTCAATAAAAATGTCACCATGAGTTTAAAAAGGAGTACATAAAAGCAGGGAAAGATACAACTACAAAAATGTGTCAGTTTTGGGAAGAGATTTGAAAAAATGATGCCGACTTGGCAACCCCGAGATGCTCAGGCAGGGAGTTCCACAGCTGGGGGGGCAGAACCAAAAAAGCCCAGTCACAATTTCTTCCTGTTATTTATAAAGACATAAATCACCAACATCACAAAGCTTTCCCTCTTAATACCTCTGGACTTGTAGAGATTTATTCCTTGTGGATGTTGTTGCCAGTGACATGCTGGAACACTTTCCGTAAAAGACCAATACTCATGTACTCATTAGCCATCTGAACCATGTACGGCACTGAATGCACAAAACATTTAAAGGTCTGATCCGCTCATACCAAATACCATCACAGTCATAAATTAGAAACAACACATCCTCTTAAGATGAGTAACTCCGCTGGAATTGGATTGTGAGGTGTTTGATTTCAGTATGCAACCTCATCAAATGGGAGCCTTTCAACCACATATGGCCCAGTCCCAGGCAGTCTGCTTCACAGATGCATCTCCAGTGTCTTGTCTGTCTGAGGAAGAGTGGATTACATCAATGTTGTGTACAACTTTACCCTGCAATGACATGTCCTGGAACATACCAGAACGTTGTTTTAACCAGAACTTTAATTCAAGGCTGTACACCAAACTTTGACTTAAATTTAACATTATTAAGATGAATTGAGGGGCCATTGAGGTAAAATATAGTGTTAATCATTTAAAAGAAAAACCAGCTTGTTGACCTGTTTACATCCTTTTCACTGATAGAGTGCAGGGTTGGATTTTATGATGTTGCGTGATATCTATCTTAGGGGGCTTACATATACTAGCAGTATACACTGCGTGTGAAGTTTTATGTGTGTTGTGAAAATGTTGTGTGTCACTGGAAAGGCACCCAAAGACATCAGACCACGAGTACTCACTCTGTCTGGTCCAGTGTCTAGAAGTAGCCTGTGTGTTCCCACAGAACTGGCAGGCAACAATACACTCTGTCTCTCTCTCTCTCTCTGTTTCCCTCTGTCTCTCTCGCTCTCTCAGTTCATCAGCTGAAGGGATTTACTCTGCGGCTGAGGAGGCCAACAACAATAATGAATAGAAGTCTGTTGCTCTGAATCCCAAGCGTATGCACTCATCGGTGTGTGTTTCTCACACTTTTGAATAGAATTAGCGGCAGCTGTTTGTAAAGACAAGGAGCTCATGAGCACAAGAGATTTTTGTGTGTGTATGTTTATGTGTATGAAGGGTGTAAGAAGGCAACATAAGGATACATATGTTGTGGCTGCATATTTGTTTCTGTCACTTGCATGTTTGGGTATACAAGTTCTAACTCAAACACACTCATGCACCAACAGCAATAAATCATCTTCCTGCCCGTCCAGTCATGACTGCAACAGCTGCAGTGCCGCAACAGACAGACTAGAGTGACATTGCAAAGTGCTAGTAATGTCTGTGTGAAGGTTTGTGTTTGTGTGTGTGTCAGAGAGAGAGAGAGAGAAAATGCCTTGCTGTGTTCATGCCTGATTGTGTACATGCCTGTCAGATTTTTGTTAAGACATATCATCATGTCTTCAAGCTAGAATGTATCTGTCAAACACTGAAAAGGTAACATTGTGCATCACAATAAAAAAATCAATGTGTAAATAAAAAGAAACTGCTGAGAGAGAACGAGAGGCGGAGAGTGGGAGTACTAAAACGTACTGCACTGCAATGGATTTGACTGTATGTTGCTGCATCTGCAGCAGTTAACAGGCAGGTTTTGCTGAGTCAGAGAGAGCTCACACAGCAGTGATAAGTGAGACACTATGATTGCGCTCAACGCTGCCACTCCCTGGCAGACTGTGCAGACTGCATGCAGGGTGAAGGATTGTCAAAAGTAGTTGCAGGAAGTGTTTGCCTGCATCACAAGGATCTGTCATCCGTCATATCTCTCCTTTAGCAATATGTGGAGTTTCCATAACTGATTAATGGGTGTCTTGTTTCTTAGCCATTGTGGTGGCTATTGGCTTAAGTTTCTGCCATGACTTTGTGTTATGGTAAGCTACAGATATGGCTTTGTCAGCAGGAAACATCCACTGTTCACTAACTCTCCACAGATGTGCTCTGAGTTGCTCCTACTGTTCTTGTGCTCTCACTTTTTCTCTCACAGCATATTTTTCACATTTAGCTACTTGGGATAATTGTTGCCAATGATATGTACATTACAAGGAAGTTATTTTGAAGGGAAAATTTGTTGTTCATGGATGCATCATGTGTAAAGCAAGTGATACACTGATACACTAGTAGACAGGCACTGATTTTTTCAAAAAAATTCATCCTATACCCCTTGTCCATTTGTTTTATTCACTTTTTATCTGACAACATCATAGAAATATACTACATGTTACTGATTTTTAAACTCCCCCCTTTTCTCTCTCCATACAGAAAAACTCTACAACTCAACTGGAAGGGAGCTACGGAGAGCCCTCTTTTCCCTCAAGCAGATTTTTCAGGTAATTATTTTTCTCTCTTATTTTAGCTCTTCCTTGACCCATAAGAATATCTGCAGCTCACAAGATCCAATGAATTCCATTGCCTTTTATGTTTGTCATGATCTCAAAAATGCAGCATGAGAAGTATCCACTACTGTGTTGTGTTCATGGGCTTTGTATATGCACGTGCACATACACACATGCACATGCAAGAACTCCATGTAGACAAAACACATGCATCTGTGCACACTCACACAAAGCATTGTTTTCTTGAGGCAGAGTTGTGCTGCTGAGAGTCTGCATTCGTGGCAGCTGTGGAGTGTTCAGGTCTGGTCATACTTCACACACTGGGCTGGGATGGGCTGGCCTGGTGGGCAGTCGGCCGTAGAGTGGGAGGGATAACTGACAGTTGGATGGAAAAGAGAGCAACAGACTTTGATGCAGGCCCAGAATAGATCAGAAAACCTCACTATGAGTAGCTTTGTGGGGTTTTAGTTGTAGAGGATATTGGTCATTCTTGTTGTGTAATGAAATATCCACTTGACCTGATATCAGTATGACGTCTGTACGCTGCAGAACTGTAGCGTTCCTGTATGTGTCTCAGAACTGCTGTTCATTCTGTTTCTGTAATGCACTCCTGTACGTTTAGACAGTTTGCCAAATGACTGGAGTCTCCATCACAGATCTATGGTAAAACTGTTCTGGAAGCACTTACTCATCCTCCTGGGAGAGAAGGAGCCCTGACCACCCCACAGTGTTTATTACTGTCTTCCTCTTTATCCCATCTGAACAGTAGAGTCTATCAGAAAATGTTCAATCCTGCAAAAAACCTCCTGCTTGGCCTTGAATTAGGGAGTCATTGACAGGTGTGAGCGATGCAGGTGGTTTTGTCATCAAGGACGAAATGTGGGATGAAGTGGAGAGGCCACTTGCTACACTGCTCATTGCACATGCTGGCTAGGACGGGAAGTAGAAAATAGTGGATAGATAACATTTATCCAGCTGAGGATTTTGTAATAGGTGTGATGAGAAGTGTGCTCGTGCACTCTGGCAAATAGTACATCACATAAAGAAGTCTTTGTACCTACCTGGCCTCTCAACTTATTTTCATTTCTTAATAATACAGAAAAGCGGTGAAAGAGGTGTTGAAAACGGAGAAAGAGTTGTCTTGTTGCATGAAATTTTCTGCTTCAGGCATAACAAGTAATTTGTACAGTGTTTGTGTGTGTGTCTGTGTGTGCGCATGTGTGTGTTAACCTGTGTCTACATACAAGACGTATGTATAATTTATTCACATTGAATTTGGCATAAATCATATCAACAGTTCCTGGAGCTTTCTTGGACTGATTTAACTATTTTTCACATAAAACTCAAGTGTCACGTAAAAAGACCGAGCTACGAGACAACATGTTTCAGATCTTTATTTCTCTGCATGCTCTTTAATTCTTAGTCTATGATTTGCAGCCAGATGTTCATGCACTTAAAGGTGTATTTAACCCTGAGGATAGTTATGTACTGGAAGGCCAAATTAAATCCAAAAATCAAAGTAATGTTAGTTATAAAAAAAAAACTATTGGAACAGTGTTATCTTTGGCTCTGTCCATAGTGTATGATGCATGTTGAATATTTTTCTCTCTCTCTCTCCCACTTCTTTCTAGGATGACAAGGACCTGGTGCACGAGTTTGTGGTGGCCGAAGGACTGACATGTTTGATAAAAGTGGGAGCTGAAGCCGACCAGAACTACCAGAATTATATCCTCAGGGGTACGTCCACTGCAGAAAAGCACAGCTTTGCTTCATCACATTAACAACATGCTTTCCTCTTCTCTACTTTCTCACACCTCAATTTATAGCACCGCCTAATTGAGGATGTTATTAATCAATCCTGTAACACTTTTCTTTCCATAAACCTATCCAAAACCACATGTGTTTACATACACCATGTAAATTGATGATTCTGTCCGATGACCTTCTCACACTTACACACTTCCAGCACATAAACAAACTCAAATGTGTGCCACAGACAATGTGGAAGCTAGGCAAAGTTGAGCAGCTGGTTAATTTATCCGTCCCATGTCAGTGAGGTGAAAGATCATATGTGTTAAGGTCGATGAGGGGCGGGGGCAGCATGTTCGGAGATACTAGAGGACCGCTCGCTTCAAGGTCACTACCATTTAACAGCCCGCTGTGAGGGGGCAGGTCACACATGCTTAAGTAGCTAATAAAAGTTCTGTCAGGATATTGCAGATCATAAAACAAATTTCCCCTCTTCCCTTTATTTCCTTTCTGTCGTCTTTCTTTCTCCTTATGTGTTCCCTTATCTTTTTTTTTTTTAATTTAACCTGAGCCAATATGTCAGGTTTTATTAGTTGATGTGTTATATGTTTGTATTCTGTTATATGTACAGAACATGATAAACATGCACATAGACACAAACACATAATTTGATTCCAACTTTTTTAGTTAATTGTTTCATAACAGGAATTGAATAACCCAGACACCTCTTTGTTATTACTTCATTAAGCCTTGCTGAACTGAGTCACAATGAGTTGACCCTCATGATTTAAACATTGTAATCAGATGTTGGCCCCCGTCATGTTTATTCATTTAAACGCAGAATGTTCCTACATGCTTGCTCTCTAATTTTTCAACCTGCTCATTGTTGACCTTCTCTAATCAAAAAATCAAAGAGCAAAGGGCGGATATCTGTGACAGAGTACTGATGTTGCCCCCTGGGCAGGTTATAAACATGAACATGACCCCTGCTTGGACTACTTCTATAGGCTGATCTTTAATGTTTGATGTTTCATCTGGACTCAGCCTAGTCCCTGACTCAGACAGATAAATCACACGGGTTAAATGGCCAAACAAGGCAGAGGAGGAGAATGGCAGGCTTTTGGAAACTTAAGAGTTTACCACATGTAAGAGTTGTTAGTGTCATTGTGCTGTGAATGATGAGACCACTTCTCATATCTTTTCACCCCTCCTTATTGTCCTTTTTCCCCCTTCATTTCCCCAAGAGTTCTGATAAAACATCTGTGTCAGTGTGTTTCTGTGGGACTGTCTTTATTCTTTCATGTGTTAATTTATCGCTTAATCTTTGCAGACTCTACAGTTTCTCCTTGTGTGTTTCTACATCACTATGAGAAACTAAACCAAACTACCACTCTCCCAAAAGCCCCTTTAACCTGTTTCAACTCCTGACCTAATTTCTCCTGACCAGCTGAGGAAATGTGGAGTGCAGTAGATCACCCTCCCTTGTGAGCCATGTGTTGGAGAACACAAGTAGAGCATGTGCTGGAGCACAGATGCACAGGTCAGAAATGTATATAGATCTGGCTGTTTTACTGTTGATGACTTCCAAGAGGAGCTATGTCATAAGGATTCCCAGGAGAGAAGTAAATTAGATGCCTGAAATTTTCACACGTGCACACAGAGAGAGGGAGAGAGACAGAGAGCGCACTAAGCACAACAGCAGTAATTGTTTTGGTATCAAACATTGATCACTTCTCTTGTGGTCTTTTTTGCTGTAATGTCTTTCAAGTCGAGGCCAGTAAAAAAAAAAAGAAGAAGAAGTCGGAATGCAGTCTTGAACCCATCTGTCTGGAGTGCATTAAAAACCTCCCGACAAAACAATTTTGCTCTCTTTCATGAATAAAAATCAATCTTATGGGTCTTTTGTAGATAAAAAAGGCACAGTCGCACATGCGCCCCAGTCTGCATGCATTTTACAAGAACAGGTTCCCAGCCTTAGCTCTTTGGAACATTGCCGTCATTGTAAATGGCGGTTCCTGCCACTCTCTCGGCAATCTACACCATCTCACTTTTTTTCCCTTCTTCTCATTTTTTCATTCCGCCTTCCCAAAGCCCTGGAGGTGTCTGTGGCCAGTTAGTGCTCCCCCAGTGTTGTGGGTATTTTCTGGGTCTGCCTGACTCGGGTCTGGTCCCTCTCTGGGCCCCTCACACCTGGCTCGGAGGGCTTCCAGACCTGGGCTTAGCTTGTTGGAGGCCTGCGTTTCTGACCCAGGGGAGACCTTGTATGCCTTTATCACCCCATCAGGAGAATGGGTGTGAAGTCACTTTTTCAGAGGTGCCTATGCAATCTGGTCCTCCTGTAAACTGTACATGCAGTCCTAATGCCACAAATACTAAAATGCCACAAGGGTTCATAAGGGTTATTCATTCTTAATTTAGAAAAATGCATTTGCATGTTCATTTAAAAAAAATTAGATGAACACAGAAGTTATGTTTCATTCAATAAAGAACATCTATGCACATTTAGAAACTTTCTACAATAGTTCTTGAAACTATCAATCTTTGATGAAATGAAAAGCTGAGTGAATGTTGCATAGTGCCTGTTTTGTAGTTAAGAATGTTGTTTGTCTAACTGTAAGGTCTCATGGGGTTGTAAAATGTTTTTTTTCTTTTGACATTTTTATTTATTACCAATTATATATGAATTATTGTTAGTGCTACATTTTAAGCTACTCCCGGGCTCTTTGGTCCTTAATTAACAACTCTGTGCTCACCTCACAGTTATAGAAAAGTTACTTTTTTCTGCCTCTTTTAACATCCAGGTAGTAGGCAAAATACTGTAACTGGATCTTTTTAAAATAAAATATAATCTAATTATAAGAATGGATTAAATGTAGTGTGACAGGGGGTCGCTCATAGTGTGAAATCCACTGCGAATTATCACCAGACTCTGCACTTTTCCTCAGGTCTATGGAGTATCTTATCTTTCTGCTCATTGTTTAGATTTTACGTCCCATAGGTCCACTGTTTGTTCACTCTCACTGCTCTCATCTGTTTCATTTCCAGCAGCAACAGGCAGCTGTTTCATAGATAAAGCTCTGATAAACCCATAGCACACTACATACCCAGTATCAAACAACAGACAGACAAAATTACCGACTACCCGGGGATGAGACTGAAACATCTTGCAGCGAGAGACTGATTTTTTTCAGGAGTTGGTAGAGACCAAACCAGAGCTGGAATGGGACTGGATAATAGATTTGCATTTTTCAAGTTGCCAGAAATATGACTCCATATGAATGCTAATGTTGCTCTATGTCTCCTGGATGTGTGAATAGGCAAAGGTTTGCTAACATGTTCACCAGAACAACTTTATAAGGTGGTGATGTGTTAATATTGTGTTTACAGCTTATTGCACTGCCCCCAAGTGGCCAAGAAAATAAATGAACGCAGGTTTGATATCACTCATACTGCACGTATATGTAGCTACCTAATCGGCAATGCTTGTGTTGCACATGTGAGCCAAGGTCTAATAATTACAATTCTTAAAACTGAGTCATCAAGCCCATATTAGAAATTCTACAGTGTAGAGATACAAAGAGACTAGACAGCCATCCAGATTGCTGTTCACAGAACACTACATGCCTCAACAGCCTTAAAATGAAACCAGCTTGTGCAAAAGGTCAAAGAAGTTTCAAACAAGTTCAAACAATTGCATTGTAGTAAGAAAAATAGCCCTAGAGTAGCCAGGTCAGGTCAATTTTTTTATATAGCGTCAAATCACAACAGAAGTTATCTCAGGGCACTTTTCACATAGAGCAGGTCTAGACTGTACTCTTTAATTTAGAGAGACCCAACATTCCCCCATGAGCAAGCACTTGGCGACAGCAGCAAGGAAAAACTCCCCTTAACAGAAAAAACCTCAAGCAGAACCAGGCTCTAGGTGAGCAGCTATCTACCTTGACCAGTTGGGTTGAGACAGAAAGAGGGAGGGGGAGAGGGGAGAGAGAGACTCAGAGAAGCACAGCAACAACAATAATAACAATAACAATAATCATAATAGAAATATGACTAATATTAATAGCGGTTGCAGTGGGCAAAAATGACTAATAATAATAGCAGCAGTGGTGGGCGTCATTTGGACAGCAGTCAGTCCGTAGCCGGAGGTCTCCTGCGAGACAAGAAAGCACAAAAGAAGATGGGAAGATGCCAAGTTAGTAACATGCATTAATGGTACATGAATGCATACAGATGGAGAGGAGGAGGAGGAGAGAGGAGCCCGGTGCATCATGGGAAGTCCCCCGGCAGTCTAAGCCTAAAGCAGTATAAGTAGGGGCTGGTCCGAGGTTCCACAGGAGAGGAGCCTGATAGTTGAAGGCTCTGCCTCCCATTCTACTTTTGCAGATTCTGGGAACCACAAGTAAGCCTGCATTCTGGGAGCGCAGTATTCTAGTGGGATAATAGGGTACTATGAGCTCTTTAAGATATCATGGTGCTTAACCATTAAGGGCTTTGTAGGTGAGGAGAAGGATTTTAAATTCTATTCTGGATTTTACAGGGAACCAGTGCAGAGAAGCTAAAATGGGAGAAATATGATTTCTTTTTCTCGTTTGTGTCACTACACGTGCAGTTGCATTCTGGACCAGCTGGAGAGTCTTTAGAGACTTGCTGGGGCAGCATTATAACTTTTTTCTGCATCTTTTTGAGACAAGGTGTGCCTGATTTTTGTAATGTTAGGTAGGTGAAAAAAGGTAGTCCTTGACATTTGTTTTATGTGGGAGTTAAAAGACATATCCTGATCAAAGATAACTCCCAGATTCCCTATGATGGTGCTGGAGGCCAGAGTAATGCCACCCAGAGTAGCTTTATCATTAAATAATGTGTTTCTAAGGGCCACGCACAATGAGGCTGAATTCACACCAAATCATGGGTTGCAGTGAAAAGCCAGTCCTCCCATTCATTTGAGTGGGGGTATTGCGTTTAGGCTGCAAGGGTCGGGGTGGCAGGGGTGCCACAGGCCGCTGCAGCTAGAAAGTTGAACCAGAATCAACTTTTGGAGAATGCAACCCGATGTTATGCTGTGGTGACCAATCACAGCCAACGATCAGACTGATCAGAGCTATACAACCCTGCCATGAGGGAGGACAAATATGTTACTAGGAGGAGGGGAGGACATTTCTCTTCATTTGATAACGTTAAAAGTAAAGTTAGGCTTTGCTTACAGCTTCCTGACACATTTTTAAAAAGATGTGAAAGAAAGGGTCTTCACCAACCTGGTGAAGATACCTCCGCACAACCCTGTGGAGGTGTGAAATACGGCCTAACTTCAATTCTGTCTGAGTTTAGTAGCAGAAAATTGCAGGTCATTCAGGTCTTTATGTCCTTAAGGCATGTTTGGAGTTTAGTTAACTTATTGGTTTCATCTGGCTTCATTGATAAATATAATTGGATATCATCTGCATAACAATGAACATTTATGGAGTGTTCCTATGTGTTCCTGATTCATCGTTAACATGTACAAACTAAAATCAATCTGATAAATAGGACTTAAACCAGCTTAATACAATTCCTTTGATGCCAATTAAATGTTGCATTTAAACTTCCTTAAGCAGCCTAGTTGGGATGGGGTCTAAGGGAGAGGTTGAGAGGTTTGTTCAGACAAAGAAATCATTAAATTTAGTTCAGGAAGATCAATTGGAGAAAACAGTCTAAATATATATCAGGTTTTACAGCTGTTTCTAAGGTTCCTGTGTTTGGGCATAAATCGGTGCCTGTTGAGGGTTGGAGGTGATGAATTTTGTCTCTAATTGTTAGAATTTTATCATTAAAGAAGCTCATGAAGTCATTACTACTGAGAGCTATAGGAGTACATTGATCAATAGAGTTATGACTCTTTGTCAGCCTGGCCAAAGTGCTGAAAAGGAACCTAGGGCTGTTTTTATTCTCCTCTATTAATGAATAATAGGTGGCTCTGGCATTACAGAGAGCCTTCCTGTATGTTTTAAGACTATCTTACCAGACTAAGCAACATTTTTCCAGTTTAGTGGAACACCATATCCTTTCAAATTTTCATGATGTTTACTTTGAATTTCAGGTGGTTGGGTGTCATTTGCAGTGAGCACTACCACTCTATCAACAAGATGGTCAATTTGAAAGGGACTAAACTTAGCATAAGAGTCCTCTGTTGTATTGAGACATGGCATTGAATTAAATGCTGATGGAATTGCTTCCTTAAATTTAGCTACAGCACTATCAGATAGACATCTGGTGAAGACATTTTTGTCTAACGGCATGTAGTCCAGTAATAGGAATTCAAAAGTTACTAATAAATGGTCTGATAAAATAGGATTTTGTGGAAAGAGTATTAAATGTTCAATTTCAATGCCATATGTCAGAACAAGGTTGAGGGTATGGTTAAGACAGTAAGTGGATTTATTTACGCTAGGTGAGAATCCAGTTGAGTCGAAGTGCTGATGCTATCGTCAACATCCACATGAATATTTAAATTACCTACTATAATTACTTTATCTGTACTAAGGACTAAACTTCATAAAAACTCTGAGAATTCAGATAAAAATTCAGAGTACGGACCAGGAGGACGGTGCACCATAACAAATAGAATTGGCTGTTAAGTTTTCCAAGTTGGGTGTGAAAGACTTAAGAACAAGATTTTCGGATGAGTTTTAATTAAAGTTGTCTCTAGGTTGTCATGCTTTTGGTCTAACAAACTCAGCCATATTTCTAAATATGAGAGCTGAACCTTCAAAAGTGGGATGTACGCCGTCTCTCCTAATCAGACCAGATCTTCCCCAGAAAGTCCACCAATTATCTATAAAACCCATGTCATCGAGGTAGTGTCATTTGCTTGACACCACCTCGACAGCCAGCGGTTGAATGAGGACATGGCTATAGTACCAATTATCATAAGCAAAACTAGTACAAATAATCATACAAACAACAAGGTTTTTCCTGGATCAAGGTTCCATTTCTAGTATTTACAAAAAGAGCGCTAACACATGTAACAACTGTGTTTAAGTGGTAACTGTAAAAATGGGAGCGGCAGACAGAGGGCAGATTAAAAACAAACCAATTACAGTCAACTTGAAGCAATTATTCCGGGCTTTGAAATGTTCACTGTTGACATTCCTCACCATAAGCTATGTTTTTAGCTACACTTTCTCTGTTTTGCACCTCTTGAAGGCCTTGCCATTTCTGTCTGCACACTATTGTTTACAAAACACTCACCATCTCTAAGCCTCGGTGGAATAAAATTGGAAGTGAAGCTTAAGTTTTTGATCTATAGGAATTTCGAGAAACAATCTTTTTTACACCTTTCAAATAAGTCTTGGATACATTTTTGGAAAACACATTCTTAAACATTCCATAAATTACTTTTATACCCAGAAGGCCATATCTCATTTCATGCTGTATTATATTGTATATACACAGGCTTACATGCTATAACTTATACTCATGAATTTAAAACTTCCACAGAAATGGGAGTCATGTTGTGAACCGTCCAAAAGTATTACTGTATGAAATAAGTCATGCCCATATTTCACTTGGTGCTTTTATCTCATCTTTTCTTCCTCTCTCTTTCTATCTGTGTATCTCTCTCTCTCTCTTTCTCCTGCTACCATTTTGAGGTCTCCTGTTTTTAA
Organism: Thunnus thynnus; assembly: GCF_963924715.1. Classification (NCBI taxonomy): domain Eukaryota; kingdom Metazoa; phylum Chordata; class Actinopteri; order Scombriformes; family Scombridae; genus Thunnus; species Thunnus thynnus. Next base: position 18,694,922 of record NC_089526.1, read on the forward strand.
TGACACGGTCGTTACAATGCCACAAGTTAAAGCACCTTGACTTCCTGGTTTCCAGAGGGAGCTGCTCAGAGAACCTCAGTGAGAAAGGGAGATGTGCTCTAGTCAAGTGTTTCATTGCCTCTTAAACTGTCTGGGACCTGGAACAGCGCTCAGTCCAGCTTTTTTAGTGTCACACAGCAGTAACTTTAGTGGGCAGCAGTCTTTCTCACAAAGCTACAAATGCACCTGAAACACAAGACCCTTTTGTTGAAATAATGGTTGGACTTTATAGTGTTTCTCAGTGTAGTGGCATAAAATGTTGTACTAAATGTGGCCGGTCAGCAAAGCAGAATATCCAGTGACACATCAGTGAAGTGGTTTTCAACTGTGTGCCAAAAGTGTGTGATCCAAGAGGCTCTTCACTGTAAACAAACAAAGCAGCTGCTAATTTCACTTATTCACTTCTCCTTTTTCAGCAGGCGGTTTAATTGGTAAAACCAACTGCTGTAGTGCTTGGTTGGATTGATAACCTGCAAACTGTTAGACCTTCATGACACCAATATAGGAATAATTAAAGTTCATATCTTTTGACAAACTAGGTAAGTATTGTTGTAAGTATTGAATCATTTGTTCACGTAAAAAAGTGAGTTGGATGCTGGACTAACTTTAAATGTGTTATTGTGTTGAGATAATAATGCACTCATAGAAATGAATCCCTTCTAGCTAATGTTACTACTACTCAGATTTCTAAAACTAGGTCAAGAAGGAACTTTCAATCTCAACTTTTGTGTCAACATGGACAAGACTAAAAGTTTTCAGAAGGAAATGGAAATTTTAGCATCTACAATTCTGTGACAACTAGACAAACTCCATCTGCTGAGGAAAATTGTGTGATACGATTCAAAGCTCAAGAACAGCTGCCAAATGGATGTTGTCATAATTTGTGGCATTCATCAATTTTCTTTGTCATACGTGTCATGAATAGATCATCTCTGGCTTTCTTCACAGGGGAGAAACACTTGTTTGATTTACAATCACAATGTCCTAATCTGAATTAATTTGGAGTGTATAAAATGTATATAAGTAAAACAAACTTAAAATTTATTTTCTGTTTATATTTTCATCATCATGGCTGCCAATTAATTTGAAAGGTTTTTTTAGATTTTATGATTTTATGGCCATATTTTGGCAGAGCAACTTCTACATTTCAGTATTTGCTAGGAAACTTCTCACTCCCAACAGCTGCCTCGTTGTCTTTCTGCAGGTCTCTGTCCAATATCATCTTGTGTTGCAGCTGACAATGTAACATTACCTGCAGACTATAATATTCTCTCTAATATCTCTGGGACTACTTTGCTTTAGAAAGATGTTTTTTTAGCATCTTACTTCACATCAAAGTGTTCCCTCTTTACATTTGTCACAGCGCAGAGCTGCTTCGATGACATGTTAGCTGAATTCATATTTTCTCATTCTTTCAGGACTCCATGTGTTTGTCTTCTGATTTCTGAAAGTAGGAATTGAAGCTGTGCAGTGTTTTCACACTTTGGGAATTTTTTGTGAATGAAACTCACCCACAAACGGAGCGGAACAAGGAGCCTTATATGGCAATTTTAGGGGCGTCAATTATACCAATGATCAAGTCTCACGAACGCGCACCTCCTCGTGAACAGGTGACATTCATCAGGCTGAAATGAGTTCAGGCAGTTAAGAGAGTTTGTTGAATCCCACGTAGGATTTTCTTATTTTCCTCTTGCTTTGTGCAAGAACAAATATGAGAGGAAAATAAGAAAACATACGAGCCGGAGGCCCAATGTTTTATGTGTAATCCCCTGACCTGAGTTTTTTGTATATTTAACTAACTGAATTCTAACCTCTCTGGTTTGACCATTTTGCTGAGCACTAAGTGAAAGCCCAGGCACGGTTGGGTTAACAGTGCTGTTGGAAGCTCTTGTTGGAAACAGTGTGTATTATGTTGTCTGGCTGTGTTATAGGTCGCCTGTTCTAGAGGGGGGAGACCTTTACTATGGCCCATCGTCTGGATAAACATTTCCATTCTGTCTACGCTGGGCTGAGCAGCTTTGTGCAAAACTGCTTATTATAGGTGCAATGTTTTCCTTGTTTTTCTGATCAGGCAAGAATGATGCACAGGAAAAGATGAGGAAAGTCTCTGGTAATTCCTCAAGGATAAAGGAAATGTGAGAGAGAGAAAACAAAGGAACTGCTGACACACATATGTGGACAAGCTCTGTGTTTGGAGTGAAAAGAAGATATCTAGGAATGCCCTTGTCGTACCAATAGAAAGTTGAACTCCTGATCTGTAATGAGATCCCATGGGGACATATGTATTTTTTTCACCCCATCTCCTGCAACTCACTGCTCCTGATGGCCTTTTGTGCAAAGCTCTTCAATATGCAAAACACTCACTCTCTCTTACGCATTTGTTTGCATTTATCTTTTACAGGTGCAGGTTTTGATCCAAGGGCCACTGACAGTTTTTTGTCTTAGTTTTAGTTTTCATTTTATGATATAAATAATAATATTCCCTAACCCTAACCTGGTCCACCCCATCTCCCCGAAAAAGAAAAACATGAATATAAAGAATCTCATTTGGAAAAAAAGGTATCGTCATTGCTCATCAGGTTTTTTCCTGCTAAAAAAAAGCCGATAATATTTTCATACATAATTCAGCCTCCTGTACCTGTCTGAGACTTTTGGATAACAGGAATGACTTCATTTAGTCAGAGGAAATTTGGGAAATGAGCGCGACACATGGTTTCAGCCCACAACTTCTCAACTCCACTGGCAACATTTTGTCTTTGCCTCCAGCGTGGCCTCTTTCTATTTAATTAAATCACCAGCTTACATACAGGCTGCAATGAAACATACACTATACTCCACTGAAAAAATAAAACAGCCTGAAATTTTTGAAATTTTAAAAATCCTTTACCTACTGTACAGGTCAAGTTTTAATGAGGCAAAAAAACTTTTGACCAAGCAACCTTTAACTGAATGGAAAACATAACCTGTTGTCTTGTTTTTGGTTAAGCGTACAGCCATGTTCCTGCCGGATACATTCCACCCTGTCCTCCCCCTCTGTCAGACCCCCACAGACCCCTTCAGATCCCCCTCACATGAGCAGACAGCTTGCATCTGAACCCAATTCAACCCCACCTGCCTGACCTATATTCTTCCTCCCCCCTTTTTTCTTCTCCCTTCATCTGTAGAAGTTTTCAGCCTTCGCAAACTCACTGGCAGTGGAGTTACAACCCTGTGATGGAGCCTTTTATACTGTAACAGAATTCACTATACAAGCTAATTATATTATAAGAACTGTTTGATTTGGTTCATTTCTCTAGCTCTTATTTTATCATCTCTGACCTTGCAGACTAAGATACATAAACTATAATTTGGAAAAAAAATAAATCTTTTACAGAAATGTAGCACACAGGCATAGACTCAAATGCTCTGCATTCAAGTGGGTTTTACGGCTGATTCCTGTGAGCTGACTGTTTTTTGGGACTGCATTCAGCATATGGCTGGCCAGAACCAGAGCGAATCACACCACTATTCTCTCAAGAGCAGTAAGAATTTACAGCAGCTCATCTTTCAGTTCACTTTACAAGTGGGTGGATGTCATGCGGTAGCTTTTCTCCAAAGTCTTCCCCGCTTGGATGAGATGTGGAAAAGCTCATCAGCTGGGCTTTCTCCACTTTTTCATTGTCCTGAAATGATTTTCTAAAATTTCTGTAGTAGCCCTCTAAGCGATTAGCTTTATACTTCTTTGAATACAGAGGAAGTAGAGATGTATAGAAAGTAGTACATATTTTAGCATTTGAATTTTTCTTACAGTGCTGTAGTCTACTCAACTCAACTCATTGTGGCCTGCTTAGCACTGCAGTAGTTCACCAGGTCTGCAGTGCCTGTAGAATTAGCTCAGCCAAATAATGGCGAGCCTCCCCTGCCTTACTTCATGCTATTGTTCCATTAGGTTTGTTTGTTTGTCTTTAGGGAATTTGTTTGGGCTTAGGCCCACGGTAAATTGTGTCAAATGCTGGCAGACATGTATTCAGGTCTGAAATCGAAGCATCCCCCTGTTGTTTTACTGTATGTGACTTAATGTAAGTCTGGCAGTCGGCTTGGTGACTGAAATAGGTTTGGCAGACACTGTTTGTCTGGCTCTAATGGCCTGGGTGATTAGCTGAACAACAAATGGAACGTAACCCATGAACATGTCTTATCCAGTTCATATACAGTAAGAGCTGTTTAATTGGCCTGAGTAATAAACTTGTCTTTTTATGGTAGACAGACTCTCAATCTGAATCTAGCTTGAAGCATGGATGCAGTAATGATAAATGCCAGTAACAGAAGGAATTTTCAGCTTTTAACATGATCAAAGTGCCATTAAACACAGTTTCACTACTTTTTTTCAAGACACTAGATTGTGCAGAAAAAAAAAACAACACAAAAGGAATGTATTTTTTTTATTAAAAGCTGCTGTAATCAATATTTTTGTATTAACAATTCATTAAATCACTGTGTGTACTGTGAAAGGAGTCACTCTTTGTGATGAAGCCACAGAGAAGAAAAAACTCTGCGGTTCCCCTCAGTTTACGGAGCATTTTAGTGTCTTTCAGCTTGTTTTGGTTTTATGGCTTGAGACTTTACTGTTTAACTTCACTGTCACGGCTCTCATCAACCCTGTTTTCAGCTGTTTTCAGAGAAAAAAAATTGATAAACCCACTTTGCATACTGCACTATGCAACGTTTTTGACTAGCAGGTGAACATAATGGAGCATTTACCAGCCAAAGACTCAGATATTTCCCTTAAGAGTTGCTGGAGGCCAAAGAAGAGCTAAAGAAGAGTGAATATGGACTTACTTTCATTGAAACACAACTCTAAATGACTACTAATGTTGCGCCATGTCTGCTGTATAAATAGGTACTTGTTTGCTAGCATGTTGGCCATAACACTTTATGAAGTGATAATACTGTGTATCCATTTGTGTTTACAACTTGTTTCACTGCCTCCAGGTGGCCACAACATTCATTAATCATCAAATACTGCTCTAAATATTTACTTTTACAGAGTGGGCAGAACCTACAGTATATTAAACATTATGTAATATTAAAAATGTTTGTCTTAGGCCGGTTGAAGCAAGGTTATTTACAGTCCCCCTCCACTCAAAAATATGTTTTTCTTCTTGTTCCTTCAGTTGGATGTTTGAGCTTCACTGTGCAGAATGATGTATGTGCAGTTTGACACTAGAAGGCTGTTTTCACATTCATCTTCAGAAAGTGGAAAGTTTCTCCGAGCTCACTTAAAATCAGACTTTAAGGGGTGGACCTATGAGCATGATTTGTGAGATCACAACTAGTTTGGAGCCAATCGTGGTCCAATATTCAACGTACAAAAGTGTGATGTGGAAACTTGAAGCCTCCAGTGCACAAACACTGAGAATTGACTTTTCAGTGAAGTAGGAGACATCTTGTGTCCAGCAGGAAAACTTTAGAAATTACCAATATTTACACACTCAGAGATTCTTGAACTTTTAATGAGTTTGATGCAAGATGCCTTAATGTACCTGATCACTCGTTATCAATATTAACTATAAAGAGGACGTGAGAAGCAATAAATTCACAGGTCAATTTTGAGTGATTATCCATGTCACTTCCCGTATGTTCCTAGAATCCAGTGAGGGCAGTAAAATCCACATTTTGAAATTTAAATAATAATAACAGTGATTTTAGTGACATAATAGAACAAGAATCTACGTAAAACGTCTTTGCCAGACCTCGCAGTAAAGCACCTCCGGCTCACGTGGATACAGGGGGAGACCTGTGAGTGCAGCTCCCAGCTAATGCAGAGCATAACAAGATAAGAGGCTCTAAGTTGCCCTGTAAGGGTTGGAGATTTGGCCCCTCTCCCAAAGTCATGGTAAAATAAATGTTGCATGATGACTGACAGTTTGGCTGACCCAGTTTTGATGAATTCCAAAATGTGGTGGACGGGGTTTGTAGAGGGGAAGCTGTTGAGTCAATTTCTTGCATCTTCACAGATAAGGTTGTCTTTATGTTTTTTACAACAACATATGAGTCAGCTGGCTCGTGTTGGTGCTGCCACCCAGACCTCAGACTGCTTCTCACCTCAACAGTGGTCAGGGAGCAGCCCTTCCTGCACATTCCTGGGGCTGTGGAAGATAATTGCTGTGGTTTATGAGAGGGAGAGGCCCTTAAGAAACACTTCCACTCAGTTGCATGAGTTTTCTCTTAGAGTTTCTGGTTCAGACACAGGAATTGGGTCTGTCTCTTCCAGTCAGTAGGTTCTCTTCTGCATCTTGATACCATTCAAATCTTGTATTTACTCTCAAGGCAATGTATGTTAAGTATTGAAAGAAATTGAGTGTGAGAGTGCTGCACAGCTGCCAGACTCCTCATTGAACACTTCCAAGTTTCTTTTAAGCTAAATCTTTCTTCCTCAGCTATCCTTTCCCATAATGGCTTACATTTAAATTCTAATCACTGTGCTTTGAAGGCAGCTCATTGTCTGCCAACATCTCATTACGTGACATACATGCAAAAGGACTGAGCAATGTTATTGTTGTACTTTGTGTGAGGTATTTTAGAGCTGCTCATGATTACTTGAATGGAGGCCCACATTTTTGGCCCCAGATCAGCGCTTGAAGTGGAGGGTGTCCTGTACAGACTCAGCACTCACATGCTCTTCTTATTAACCCTCTTCCAAAGTTATTGATGACTGTCTGTTGTAGAGTTTAAAAACAAATCCCCGGTTCTGGAGCCACAGTCTCAGCTATTTGCTGTTATCCACAAAGGTACAAGGGGGGGGGGGTCGTACACTACGTTATTATGATATGATCACACATTTTAAAGCCTGAATTGCAACCCACAGGTAACTTTTCATTTTCCAGAGCTCTTTCATGACTAATTTAATCACAAGTGTGTGGAAATAAGTTCCATTCGCAGTTCAGAAAAGTGATTGCTTTGAGAGTAATTAGATGTTTCCTTTAAACTGTTTCTGACCAGACTGGTTGCAGTTTCCCATAATGGAAGGTAATTTTATTTTTTTGAAACAGTTACGGTATCGTTTTACCTAACTGTTCACAGGGTAACTGCAGTCCATGTGGTTTCTGGTACTTAAAGTTGAAATGTACATAAATGGCAGCTGGCACTGAATAATTCCATGAAGCAGCAGTTTTAATGAATCTGAGAGAAAAGGTAATGATTGTGTGGTTTCTGGCGTGTTTGCATACCGTATCTTTTCTGTATCTTAGCTGCTCACTAAAATTAAATTCACATATGATATAGACATTCATTCTGATTTTATTTCACTTGGCTGCATGCTCAAGTAAAAGAGAAAACCGTAACCTATCTGTAATATCTTTAAATAACGTCTTATGATAATATGTCAGAATGATCTAAAAGTCATTTCATTATGTGGTAGACTTTGGGAACAATCACTAATGTCTCATCTGTCAGCAGCTGAACATTCATGTTGTGTAATGACACATTTAAAAGCCTCATTAAGGCCACCTATCTTTTCTCACCCCTGTTTTCAATAGACATTCCTCAAAACCTCTGCACACCAGGGCAGATACTGTACACAGGTGCAGCCAAGAGATAAAAGTCTGCGCAGTGATGATACTGCAGGTCAGACATCGGCTACCAATTCAAAAAGAAGCATGTAGCTCATTACTCATCCGGCAAAAGTCACAGCTGTTTGTGTCCTGGTTAGAGATACCATTACTTTTCTCAGAATCCTGTATTAAGAATCACTATAACTCCTTATTTCAGCCACTTTTTAGATGCTAGGAATCTATAGGAATCCATTCTGGACTCAGTAGAGCAGCTGTATGTCATTTCATTACTGCTGTCACTCATCTGTCAGCGGTGGTCCCATACAAAGTGGGGGAGTTACGCGAGAGGGTGACACTCTAGTCTGCACTGACTGAGGGGGTTAATCATGTTTTCATAAACACACTCTGATGTGGTCTGCTTTGATACGCCATATTGTCCGTGCTGCTCACTGCTGTGACACCCGGCTCAGAGCTCGCAGCAGGAGAGGACTGTTAGGAATGCTCTGGCCTGACATGTTGTGAGTAATTAACCCTGATTGATAAAAGATGAACTGCCGCTGCTGCAGCGGGCCGTCAGCATGGGACGCACACACATGCACTCATGCATCTACCCACACACTCTCACGCACCATGCACACACAGCAGCTGCACCTGGGAATTTTGGCTTATCTACAGCGTATTCACGATTTTCATGCCCCTCTAGAGAAGAGGAGAGGAAAAATATATGACAGAAGCTGCAGCCTCTCATCATCAGATGTTATAAGGAGTTGTTTTAAACACAGCAAGAGGAGATTAGATGGGAGTCTTGAAAGGAATTCTCTGCAAGTCTGTTTAAGTATTTTATTTAGTTGTTGTCAGAGATGAAACTTTTGTCTATTGCTCTGTTTTTTTCCAGGATTTTTAACATTACAAAGCACCTGGTGTTTCACCTTTTGCAGCCCATGAATCCTTCAGCTATTAATACATCTCTGAACTTGATCACTATGAACACATCACTTTGCTCATGTTTGTGAAAGGAATTTCATGACTAAACTCTCAGGTGTTTTAGCCCCCTATTCAAATAGGCCTTCCAAAACTGTTCCACTCTCTTATGTTTTTTGCATGTTCATAGTTCTTCTTTTTTCACTGTCAGCTTATGTATCACATTTAGTCGCAGCGGGGTCAAGCTGAGCTCATCCTGTTCATGTGGTCTGCTGAATGCAGTAACTCCCTGTGTGTGGACGGCCACTGAGATGAAGCACTGACTGTAAAAAAAAAAAAAAGGCTACATATTTAAAGGGGCTTTTGTCTGTCCAGCAGTGTTTCTCTCCCTTCCCCCCAGCTCCTTCTTTAACAGAAGCTCTACACTTTTACTGCCCCCCACTGAGATCCCTTGGCTCTTATTTTGTTCTTATTTATGTATCCTGTTACAGATGGAAGTCATGTCAGCATCCAGTGAGGTAGTCTGCTCAAATATTTTCCCTCCAGTCATCTCCATTGACTTGAGGGATGACTGGACGGGTGCTGTTTTTCTTTTTTCTTTTTTTTTTTTTTGGTCTTTGCCTTAAATGTTTTCGAAAAGTTTATCTCCACAACAGCTCCAGTTTCTATGTAGTTTTTAATCATAATGGGGAGAGGACTCTCATTAACACCTTTCACAACAATACACATCTGTTTGTGTGTAGTTGTCTTGGCTACTATGTGTGCATTTGTACACAGCACAGGCAGAAGTTATATAATACATGTATATTATCCTCTTACACACAGTGTGGACTGAATTCTCCCAATGATTTGAAATGAATATTTCATATGTTATTAATTTTAAATTATCTTTTATTTTTATCATACCAGAGATACAGACTACACTCCCTCCAAAACCTCTATATCTTACCTTTCTGTCTGTACTAGATCATTCTTCACACACATATTTCACAATCTAAAGACAGAGAGACTCTGACATTCATGAACAATGTTCAAAACACACAAAAACATGCAGAGTTTACTGTTTTTCTAGTTATTTTGGGTGTTGAACAAGACAAATGTGATGGTCAGTTTTTATAGACATAAAGAATATAACAGAACTGGAACGGTAGATGTTTAACCAAACCCTATCTCTGTCTGTCGATCTCTCTTTTTTTTCTCTTTCTCCAGCTCTTGGACAGATAATGCTGTATGTGGATGGGATGAATGGCCTCATATCTCACAATGAAACGGTCCAGTGGCTTTACAGCCTGGTCGGGTCCAAGGTAAAGAATATGAACATTAATTTTCACAAAGCTCCTCCAGTACAGTAGATGTACTGTAAAAATCAACTCAGCAACACCATCTGTGCACTGACAAATCTGAAATAATCATATACTCTGAAATTTCATACCTCACTGCTTTGTCAACGTGAGCTCATGTCACTGTGGTGAACTCAGCCCTCTAGTGGGCAAATTGTTTCATGTGCAGCAGGCTTGCAGCAGATGAGGGAACTGCATAGCTTCTCCTGCCTCTCCCCAATGTCAGTCTGTTTTGTTTTTTGTTCCTACTAATTAATTTTCTGCCTTCCTGTGTACATTTTGATATAATGTTTGGCATCATCTTTGTTTTTTTTAATCAAAACCTCGTCTTTCCAATCATTTTATGTGGCAAATCTCCATCGTTAACAGTCATTTCGACGATGATGATTTGGGTGTTGCTTGTCTAGTCAGTGTGCTGATGTGGCGGCTGCTCAGAGGCATTAAATTACTTCTCATGGTTTTATTGCCTCTGACATGATGCTGATTTTCACTCCTAGGCAAATTAACATTGACAACTCTGGTTTGTATCAGGCCTTTTACTCTCCTACTCATAGTATTTCTCTCGTCTTTTCACATTTTAGTAAATTTGGGAGTGTATATATCTGTTAGAGGGCTGCTTTAGTTATCTCGCAGTATTTTAAGACTTCTCTCTGTTCCCTGGTCATCATTGCTATGTTTTTATTTTATTCTGATTTCAGCGCTTTTTTTTTAAACTTTTGTGCTGTTGTCACGCTTACAATATGGAAATGCTATGTTGTACAGTGCGTTCCCATGAGCTGTAAAAGGTCTATTTAGTATTGCCTCAACGTCACACATGGCTCTTATCAAACCACTCCAGATGGTTCAGACAGGAAAAGCTTTTATAAGACAATACGATACCACTTAGCATTTGAAATTTCTAAGGCAACACATATTCACACGTGCTGTGTCATGTAGGTCCATGAGTGTGAACAAATACACAAAAGTTTACAGTTGGAATCAAATGGATTGTGTGTTAAGTGCTTGGACTTAGAGGCTGAACTGTAGTTTCTGTATTAACTGTGTTTTTGTTTTGTTTTTCTTTGTGTAGTTCCGTCTAGTGGTGAAGACAGCCCTAAAGCTTCTGCTGGTGTTTGTGGAGTACACAGAGTCTAACGCCACCCTGCTCATAAAGGCTGTGAATGTTGTGGATGCCAAAAGAGGTAAAAGCACACGCAGGCAAACCAGACAGTGAGCAGATAAACAAACTGGTATACCGAACACACTGGTTGTCATTTGTCTCACTGAAAACAATTCAGACGTCTAGATCCATATCTGCAGACAGAGACATCTGTCAACTTTTCAAGACTTTGAATTGATAATTTAATCAGGTGACACTTTTTGATGTTGATATTACATCCAAATGAGTTTTATTTGAATTGTGGGCCTCCCACTGATCAGAAATGATCCAGGATTTGTCTCTGCATCACATCATCAGACCGGTTTTAATCATCTGTTGTTCATCTTAAGAGGAGACTTGTTCAAACTCACCAGTTAACCCTGAGCAGTCAAATATTATAGAAAAAACATGTACATTTCCTCTTTAGGGTAGATTTTTCCATTCAATTCCACCCTTCTAGCTATCCATTTTGGTAGTGCTGTGGTGCTCTTCAGGTGACCGCAGATCACAGACAGTTTCCCATTACACGGTAGTCAGATCAGTTGCCCTGAGCAGCTCCCTGGCCATGCATGGAACGAGGCTTATTGAGAAAGACTGCAACTCTCGCCTGCACTGGGGTTCAGTTACCTGCCACTCTAAAAGCTCCACATTGTGCTGTGGCGTACAACAGGGGGTTGAGCATCAGCGTGCAGGGGTCGGGTATCCCTCTGTCTCAGCTCTGTCTTATCCCGTCACTTCTGCTGTTGCGTAAGAAGACTAAACCTGATCCCCGGTCTCCTGATGAAAAGGAGATGGACTTGACCCTTGTGGCTCAGGCTCAGAGCAGCTTCTTTCTCGTTGGAGATCAAGTCGCCTCTGCTCTGTTTTTCCATTTCCACTTTGCTAAAGACTTTGCAATTCTTTTGATTCCTTGGTGTTGGTGGAGCTACAACAGTTTTTTTACGCCGTAAGATGAGCACATGGACATTATTCAGCCTTTACTATTATCATTCAGTGTCTTTTTAAACCTTGAAGTAAAGGTAGCTGTGTCTAGCTGTTTCGTTTGAAGCTTGTCTTGTGATTTATAATGCGTTGTATGTGTTTTGCTGGTGCAGGCACAAAACTGTGGTCAAATGTCATGGAGATTTTGGATGAGAAGGATGGAGTGGATACAGAGCTGCTGGTGTATGCAATGACACTCATCAATAAGGTCAGTAAATCATTTGCAGCCTTCCTTACATTACTACAGTATCAACAAGCAGTATACCAGTTATTTTCTAACATGATTTGCTCTATTAGCTCCCTCTTTTAGGCCTCTAGCTTCAAGACCCAATTTTCACATTAAAATTAGATTGACATCTGAATATCTGATCTGGATGAGGAGAAAAGTATGCCAATATAAGGTGTAAATGCTCACAGCACAGCAGCATTGTTTCCAAAATGTGATAAGGGGTCTCATTTCTAAAACAGTGCATAGGATCCATAATAAAAGTGCATGCACACAAAAGTGCGTCAAAAAATAATCAGATTTATAAAACCGTGTGTACGCATGAATGCACATATTTTTCCCTTTATAAATCACAGTCCACCTGGAAATATGCGCACCTGGATCAGCCTCATATCTATCCCTCTACACGCCCGCATTCAACCATAAATTGTCAATGCAAAAGTATTCGTGAATATTGATGTACATGTGTTTCTTTAGCCGCACCAATCAGTCTCTCTGTCTTGAGACGGCTGACCAATCAGTGTCAATGGTCAGTGTACGCACCCTTTCGCTCATCACTTGTGCTTGGCCAGCTGCAGAGGAAGGGCCGCAACAGCCGTAAACTGACTTTTACTGTTTTATTTCCACGTTTTTGGACTTCTTGAAGTTATGTAAGGTTGCGTAACACAAAACAACCATGTACAACTTCAATAAACATTCCTCTGGATCATAAAGTCAGACTTCTTTGGTTAAGTTATTACCACACCCTGCAGCAGGCCAGTTCCCAGCTAACCAATTTTAAGTAGTTTTAAGTAACACTCAATATCTACAATAAAATAAACACTGTATTCATTTATATTTACTCCAAAATCCAGCATACAAGTGTTTCTCTAATCTACACAGTCCATATATGAGTGCAGGTAGTGAAGATGTGCTGGGTTAGCTGACTGGAGAAGGCAGCATGTGTGTGGCAGCCATCGTTGTGTCTCCAGTGCACTCGTACTTGGTGATATTTACACAGTATTAGAAGATATTATTAAAAATCTATCAGCACTGTGTTCTGCAATGATTTTTAAGTTACATTTGTTTAAGTTATTTGATGTCACCTTACTACAACTGACGATGACAAGTTCATCAGTTAGTTGACGCGGTTGAGGTGAAAAGGAATCAGTATATTCAGGGTTAATATCGGGGAACAGCAAGCCAGACTTTCCAGGATCCTGCCACCTGCCACATCATTCATTTCAACAGCTGCTATGCTGCTCCTCAACTGACCCTCTCCTCTGTGCTCCGGGTGAGACAGCGCCGATGAAAGCGGACTTTGATTTAAGATTTGAGTTGGCTCATATCTTTTCAAATTGAAAGGTGCTTATGGAATAGTTATGTCTCACTACAAGCACAAGTACAGATAACACTGCAGGTTTGAATGTTTATGATAAAGTGGATCTCTGGAATCAACGCATGATATGAAGTGAAATTAAATGCGTGAGAGGAATACTTATTCAATTAAACACCTCACCATCTGTGACGCTAATTTCCCCCTGTCTCCAAAATGTTCGTACGCATGGGTCAGAGTTCACGTACAGGTGCGCACATTCTCCCATCAAGTTTGTTTTTGTAGATCGCAACTTTTGGGAAGTGGCATATGCCTCTTTGGAACCCCATTTCTTGTGCGAACGCAACAGATCTGCCAGCCCATGTCAACCAATCTGTAGTGTGTGATTGCATTTGAGATGTGTCACCTAGAATAAAATGTTGATGACTGAAAAGTTTTCTATCCATTCATCTAGTGAAGGAGGCAACAAAAGAATCCTGAAATTACCTTCATTAACATAAAAAACTATGTAAAAACTCTACAATATCATTCACATCATTCACATGCCATGTTTTCATTAGTTGACTGAAATTCTGATCTGATTAGACTTGATTCAAAATACAAACATTATAAATCCATTTAAATACTACTGAATGAATTTTATTTAGATAGCATATCTTGCTACAGATCACATTTTCAATACAAGGTTTAAAGAAAACAGATTTAGTGTTTTTACTCCATTCTGTCTCTCAGGTGATCCTTCTCTAACGTTCCAACTTTTCTTTTTCTCTTAACAGTTAATCTGAAACATGACAGAGACATGACAGTATAGAACTTATGTGTGTGCTTATGTTTCAGACTCTGGCAGGCCTCCCAGACCAGGACTCCTACTACGACATGGTAGACTGTCTGGAGGAGCAGAGCATTGAAGCCATGGCCCAGAGACATCTGAGCAGGAAGGGCACTGACCTCGACCTCGTAGAGCAGTTCAACATCTATGAGGTCAGGAAGCCTACACATCATATAACAAACAAGCTTAATGTGGTGTTAACATGCGTCTCATAATAGAGCGTAGGCCACATGACTTCTGACGGGCTGCCAGATGTGCAGTATGTACCAAAAAGTGATGTTCAAGGTTGCTGTTTATGAAGTTTATAAAGCAGTTTATTTACTCAGTTTCTCTGTTCGGCTTCATTGTCCCAGATGACTCTCCGCCATGAGGACGGTGATGAAGAATCTCAGTTGCCTCCTAACGCCCGGAAGGACCGACGTCGGGCTAGTGTCGGGGGCTCCAACGAAAAGCGAGGCCTGGAGAGAAGACGCAGCCGGAGACATTCGCTCCAGAATGGCAGAGGTCCCGCCTCTGCCCCAGCATCACCCAGCAGCCCTCATACTCATACAAGCAGCTTCCTGCCCTTTGGCGGCCAACGTGTTGAAGACATCAGTGAAAGGTGAGGTGAGGGGAGGACAGAGATGGATGGGAAAGTGGAAAAATGGAAGATATCCAAGAAAAAAAAAAAAGACACTTGATCCTTGCTTCCATTTTAGCTTGAACTTGGTTTGATGCTGGTTTTAAAGGGTTCAGCCAGGAGGATTTGTTTTGATCTTGTATATTTTAAACCCTGAGAAATAGCTGCAACAAAAAAAAAAAGGTATCACAGACTATTCCTGCGTCCATGGAGTATTTCGTTTTTTCACTGGGAACAGCTTAACGGCAAGTGTTGTATTATATTTCAGTCTTGGAGAGATGCTTTCACTCTATCCAGAGCCAAAGCAGAGAATTTAATTATATAGTCATTTAAAGAAAGGCGAAGAAGAAACTGCTGCTGCAAAGTGACATTTAAATTAATTTTCCCACTGTCAAAGACATTCTTCTGCCACTGATGGAAATAGGAAGCTTCTGTAAACACATGATATGAACTATCTGCGATCTGTTTCAAGTCACGCTTCCTTCATTGAGAGCGTATTGAACTTAAACTCCACCAAGCCATCAGTTTTATATACCGTCAACCTTTTGTGACTAAACAAACTCAAGGGAAACCGCAACTGGTGATTCAGGCAAGAAGCTAATTGCAATCTCGTTTAATTATACAGTAGCTTGGACTCTGCCCTATAAAAACACCGGGAAAACCTAGTCAGACAGTCCCTATTCATGGAAATTATATTAACCTGTTATTCTGCTTTTTATTATAGGTCATGAGTCATCAGACAAAATTTGGGTTTGAATTTTAAACAGGGAATTACTAAAAGTCTTCCTTTTTGTCTTTAAAATCACCACCGATCACAGCCTTTCCTAGTACCACATTTTCCAATCCCCTATAATTAATAACAAACAGCTTCTTTTTTTTTTTTTTTTTTTTTTTTTTTTAAGTGGCATACCTACTAAAATTTGTGGTAGTATTCAGGTCTTCAGGTATACTTAAATTCAATCCAGCAGGTCATATGATACCAGACTAGTTTCGTCCAGCCCACCACAGGAAATTCAAGCCGCCTTTGAAGATCACCATTTTCCATATTGTTAATGAAATCCAGACAGCCAAGAGGGATGGATCCAAGTAGCAAACCGGCCACAGACTCATGTATGACGATGTATCCCAGACTATCAGTTCAAACACAGAAGATATCTCCTACAGCCCTAACACTGCTTATTGAAATGAATCTTTTTTTTTTTTCTCAATTAGAAGAAGTAGAAGTAATTTTTATTAATGTGACTACAGAAATGTCATTTATGTGTAGTTTGAACTGTTGCCTGTGCCTGTGCGTTGTTAACATTTTGAGATGTCAAGAGAGATTGTTGTAAAAACCTACTAACCTTCTCAATCTTCCGCACTAATAGCCTCTTGCTTTTCTGACAAGCATGCACTGTGTGTGGTGTTTGTCGTTTCTGTGTTGTCTCTCTGGGCTCATTTGCCTCTGTGTGTTTTCATGTTGTCTCTGTCCAACTTCTCTTCCCTCTTGCCTGCCTACATCCTCCCTTTCCTCCTTTCAACCCTCGAACCATCCTCTCGCCACAGAGAAGAGGAAGAGGAAGAGGAGGAGGAGGAGGAAGGAGATGAGGAGGAGGAGGAGGAGGAGGAGGATGAGGAGGACGAGGAAGAGGCAGATGATGAAAGTCATCCAGTCATTGAGTCCTCTAGACAGGGCGCTCACAGGTATTTTAGGATAACTAGTTTGCTAGGTGTGAAACAATCCCCCATTCCCTTTGTATTTCCATAGTTTCTCTGCCATAGTTTCAAAGTATAATTCTGTCCTTCTACCCATCTGGACTCCTGCTCTCTTGTATTTTGTCATCCTAGTGGGGCACCAGCTGTAGCAGACACCCCTAACATGTGTTTGAACTTAAAGTGTATGGCCAGCGTCCTCCCTAAAGCCAGTGACCCTGAAGGGCAGAGAGAATATCTCGGCTTCAAGACCAGGACATCTTCTCCTGTGTCCGTCGCACCTAAACAGAGGACCTTTAGTCCTTGGTCTGCACCTCCCCAGCCACCTGACAGTGTCTTCCCTGTCGCTCTGAGTAAAGTGCCAGGCTCTGCTCACCGTCTGAGCCAATGTCACTGTCAGTCTACCCCAACCACATCCCCCTTTCCTCTCTCACCATCCCCTGACTTGAACCAGAGCCAGGTGTCTGTTGGGTCCAAGGAGAGTGAGACGGGCTCGAAAAGAGAAAGGCACTTCAGGTAGAGCGTAGGAGCTACAGTTCACCTACATGTGTTGCATACGGACTCCCATTATATCTTTTACAATGTCCAAACACACTGTCCTCCCCCCATCACTGATGTCTGTGTCTCTATGTAGCTCACTGTACACTCAGCAGAGACACCCACAAGCATCATCAGAGTAAAAACAGAAATACAAAAATGCTAAAATTCTAAATATTATTTTAAAATGATGCTCTTCATAAGTGCATACCATGAAGTTATTTGTGGTGAACATACTATAGCTTAGTCTCCTCTCCACCTCCTTCATCCTTAAAAAATGTTTTCTTCATCATAGTGAGCATAAGGTCTTTATTTTCCACCAAAAGTGATTTATGTGGCATCTGTCATCTCCAAAGACACACGGTACCAGAAAAAAGGAAAGTCATAATTACTTCCTTTTCTCTTCTCAGTTGCTGGAAACAGTTATTTTGCAGATACTGTATTTACTACTCATCTGTCTTTCATTGTGGCTCTGCACCACACTTAATCCAAGACAAGTCAATAAATTAATTCAAAGTATTAAGGAACTTTTAGTATTAGCATGAGTCATAGTCACTCTTAGTTGTTCACAGTCCTGCAGAGATCTGTTGCAATGGAAACAGGATGGACAGCCACATCTAAACTGGCACAGTAGTTCCTCTGCGTGTGTATCCCTGATGCCATCTAAGAAAAAAATGATTCCCTGTTTTTTATGCAACGGAACATAAAAAGTGATCTAGTTTACAGTAGTTTTCTTGCTTTCTAAATAGCACATGGAATGGGTAAGACTAACAGAGATAATGTCTTGCCCCTGTCGTCTCTGTCGTGTGGTCTTGCAGCCCTTCAACCTTCAACTACTACCTTACTATCTTGTCTGTGTGACTAACACCTTATTCTTTTATCTTTGGAGTGTCTGACCTGACTGTTACTCTCTTTTTTTTTTTTTTACTGTGCCTTCCATCTTCAGTCTGACAGACACAAACAACTCCCCTTCATCTTTCACTGCTAGAAAGCCCTGCTGGGCTGAAAGGTAAGGACAGAAGTCAACAGGTCAACTGTTACAAGAGTGTGCAGAGGCAAGACGCATATTATTTATGAAGCGAAGCCTGCGAGCTAGTTCAAACAGGGCGTACTCCTCTCACAACAGCCTGTATCCAACGCACAGCATCAGTGCTCTGATTGCTCTTTTTCTGCCTGCTTGCTGCCACACCGCTCATCTGAAAGCTATGCTGTCACTTGCTGCTACGGCTGCTGCCACTTCTGCTGCCACTTCTGCTGTTCTTATAGCAATTCAAAAGCCCTGCATCCACCTGTAGGCTCTGAATCTACTTTCCCCTAGGAGGCAAGTTAGTGTCATCGTCCCCACTCCCTGCTGTCCTGAGCATGGCGTTTGCTTGTGGGAGGAGGTCCGAGCCTAGATGCCAAACATTAACATTAACCTTGTACATGTTCTACATTTACATAATAATCTATTCCACATGAGTTGTTTTACTGAACTGACTTTTGAGATGCATTAGTAGTTTCAGGGAGACGTGGACATAGTGAAGTCCACATAAAAGTTTTGTAGCTGTAGCACTAGTAAAAGAACACTAGTTTGTTTTCAATTATTATTCTATCATCTTTGTTAACTGTTTTTATTTACACACAATGTATTGCACAACTTTTCTAGGACAAAATGTGCATGATGCAAATTCCACAGAACAATTACAAGGCCTCTCATAAAAGACTAGGTCTGGTAAAAAGATGAATTTATGAAAGATTGCCCCCATGCACAAGCACGGATAAGCAATGCACCTGCAGGTACCCTTTCAGGGTTTTTGGCATGGATTTCTTTACAGGAAAGTTGTTTAAATTCCAAAGGCAGAGTGCTTAGCAGCATTGTTCTTTTATCCAGCACAGTCATATCTCAGTGTAAACTGCCCTGCAGTATGGCATTGGAATTCACATCGCACCTCGCAGATCCTTGAAGTAATGTCCAGCCCTCTTCTCTGTCTTGGAAAAATATGTTAGAAGAGAACAAAGCATTTATTTTCCCCCTTTTTTATTTTTCCCTTTTTACAGAATAAGTGCCAATGGCACTCCATACCCTGGCAGGCACCAGGCTCCTACATCACCCATCCATCGTTTCACTAGTTCAGCGACTTCCACAGCAGACACCAAACCTGACAGGTTGGCATGTCAACTGTTCCACAGCTAAGGCAGAACATTTTTTGGATATGGCTGTTAAAATGTTACTCACCCCATCTGTAAAGTTCCCTTTGAACAAATGTGAACATATTTAAATGAAAACACAGACTCATCACTCAATGTTATTCATGTTTTCACATATTTTTTGTCTCTTTTGCATGCAGACCTTCCTTAGGGGGCTTGCTAACTTCATCTTTCAGACAACATCAGGAGTCTCTGGCTGCAGAGAGAGAGAGGAGGCGCTTGGAAAGAGAGGAGCGTCTGCAGAGGATCGAAAGGGAAGAGAGGAACCGCTTAAAGTCAGTCTCAACTTACAAATCAGACACAGCTACTGTCAGAGCACTGTATGACTTCATATCAGAGTGGCAATATTATTTCTTTAAATTGTATCATGGGTAGCTACACAGCCAATGAAGACATTCGAATTGACCTTTGAAATTTTGAGAAACATGTGGCTCTAGTCTTGAGTCAAACTCATGAGAGCTGGGTTGTGTCTCTTGTTAAGGCTCATATATAGATAGTGAATCATGGCAGGAGGACCTGGGTAGCAGCTTGGTCAGCTCAGGTGTATTGCCTTAGCATATTATATTGCTCAGTTTTATTTCTTTGTGCTTAAAATATAATTTTCAGTTATGCAATCATCACATTTAATATCCACATAAAATGCAAACAGATATAAAAAAAATAATTTATCCATATTATGTTCTAAATTTTCTCTTTATCACTCTCTTCTGGCTGTTTCTGTCTTTCTACATTTTTGTCTCAGTCAAGATTATGTAGACAAGAGGGATGAAGTAAGACAAGCCAGAGAGGAAAGGTGAGTAAACTTTCATAACTTTCATACTTTCACATGGATTCACAATAATGCTCCAGTTGTGAAGATACATAAAAAACAAAGGAGATTTGTAAATGCTTTGAGATCCTCTTCTAAAATTGATAGCAGATGTAAAGTGCATTACACCCAGCGTCAGGCTGAATTATAGGTGTCAGGGCCCCTCTAGGCCTGCTCACCATTAAGATATCCCAACGTTAACAGGACAAGTGTGTAATTGTGTTTTGGCTTCGATCTGGTCCAGTTGTCTCCCAATGACTTCATCTGTATGTTTTATAGCTTATTCTTACCTCCATCACCTATTTCACCCCTGTGAACTGGAATGTGCTTCTGGTTCAGTGTACTGAGATCAGAAAACACTAGCCAGAAACGTTTAATGACACTTTGGAAACTTTGAAAAAGGATTTCATCAGTCATCATTTGAGTCCCTCCAGTAATGAGATTACAACTCCGTTTTTCCATAATTACCCAGGAATAAGACAAACCTGTCATGACTGTTAACAGCATAAATGCCGACATCATAGCTAGTGTTCACTAAAACCCAACTGAATTTTTCATCACTGTTGGATGAAATCCTCATATCTCTAAAAAGTTATCTTCTCAGGAGGTTGAATTTTTTGAATTTGTGAATTTCTTAGAAAAAAAATCATAGAATGAGGATGGTATAATCCCTTCAATTGCAGTTGTAATATTTTCACATGATAGTCAATAAGTTTCTGTTAAATTATACCACAACTATCGAATTGGCTGAACTAAGATTTGAACAGTTGCTAACTTTTAGTGCGGATCAGCACACATCTAAACCACAGCGCGCAGACATCTAGAAGCTACTCTTTGCTGTTGCAGGTACAAGGCTGTGGAGAGGCTAGCTGCAGAGGAGTTTGAGCGGGAGCGACCCAGAGCGCCAACAAGAGGACGGACAGAGATCACTTTGTGTTTGAGTTCCAACCCTGCCAGCCGCTCTGTATCTCGCTCTGCCACACCCTCATCCATCATCTCACAAGAAGACACGGTCGCCAGCGCACAGCAGACATCGGGTAAATGGTGTTTGCCAACCATTTATTCATCATTAGCACTTGAGAGATATGAGCATGAATGGACTGTAATGTTGGCTTACAGAGCTGGCAGAGACAATACAAACTGTCAGTGCACCTGTCACACACACAGGGCTCGGCATTAACACTTGCAGGGTGATTATAGTGCTGAAATTTGATTCAGCTGCACTTCTTATTATTGAGAATAACTCCCTGTGTCTAGAAATACAAGTCAAAGTGTATATGTGAAACAGGGTTATTGTCAGAGAAAAGATACAGAGATTTTGAGTGTGTAAGTGTGTCTAAAGAGGGTGAAGAGTGGTTATGAGGAGGTGGAGGTGCACATATACTTCTAAATTTCCTACATTTGAAATAGCTTTAATGAGATCCTGATAAAACAGCCTCAGTGACTTAAAGGTAATTTGTCATGGCTGCAATGAAAAAAAGCTTTGTTTCTTGTGTAATTCTGGACATTTTGCAGAAGAAAAAAAAGATTTTCCTTTTATTTTTTACCTACCTATCAAATATAGTAGCTGTTTTTTTTAAACGTACTTAGTTGGTGTCTACTAAAGAGAATATTTAAATATAACTATTTTTCTCTCAGGAGTTGTAAACTCTCTCAGAGCCAGTAACGCTGAGAGTTACAGTCATGTTGTACGGTCATGAGCCATGGTAATAGAATTTGATTGCTTTTTGAATTACTTTTAAAGTCTGGAACCGTAAGTTGAGTTTAGACAATTTCTCACTGCAATTAAGGACATGTCAGGAAACAATTTAAAGCTCTTTTAATCATAAACGAAGAATGTCTCTGAAGACTATCAGATAATGTACAGTCACATAACTGAAGTACTTAAAGTAACTTTTTTTTTTCCACGTTCTGATTTCTCTTCCAGGAACAGAACACATCTCAGAGCCAAACCTTGACCCACAGACCAGAACCAAAAGCCCAGCGCCAGAGTTAACAGTATCAGAACCTTCCCCCACACCTCCTCCTGAGCCAGACAAGCAGCAGACTGAGACTGAGTCGCCTGCAGAGACGGAGGATGTTGATGAGACTCAGTCTGACCAGAGTGTAATTGCGGAGCCAGCAGCAGACGAACAGGCAGGCACAGAGAAAGAAGAGAGGCGAGAGCAGGAGAAGCTGGAGGAACAGAAACAGTGCATGAATGAGGGAGACGTAGAAGAGCAGGTGGAAGAAGCGGAGGTAGCCGATGTAGCGGAGGTGGCAGAGACAGAAGTGGAGGTGGATGTTGAGTTAGAGGAGGGGTTAGAGAAGGAGCAGCCGATGGAAAGGGATGTAGAAGACAGTGTAATGCTGAGTGAGAAGGAGAGACAGAACGAGGAAGTGAATGAGAAGGACAACTGCTCCGCATCCAGCATCTCCTCTACGAGTAGCACTCTGGAGAGGGAGGAGCGGGAGGAGAAACTCACCAATGACATTGAAGCAGGTATGATTTGGTGCTGATTTCACATGCTTTGATAATCATCCATGTATATCTATCAAAGGGATGTTGAATGAGAAAGTGTGTCCAAACTTTTGACTGGTACTATATGTCAAATTGTTTCCACAACAACAGGCCAATGGACGCAGTGCATTAAAGATGCAGATGTGAACGACCAGTGCAACAAAATACTCAATAGCAAGCGCTTCATGCTGGACATGCTCTATGCTCAGAAGGCGACCAGCAAGGATGAAGAGAATGTAGGTGAGACAGAGAAAGAAAACTGTAAATGTGAGAAGGAGACAGAGGTCAGTGACTCTTCTGTGGCGAGCCTGGCCAGCAGGATCTCCACACTGGAGGCTCACAGACAGGCCAGAGAAGAAAATGTGAAAAAACTGGAAGTCGGGCATCTGGACAACCAGGGCAGTGTCCGAGCAGTGGCGGAGAAATTTGGAGATTTGGTCAAAGGCCTATCATCTCCTCCTGAGGTGGAGGCCTCAAAAGAGCAGCAGCAGCAGCAGCAGCAGCAGCAGCAACAGCAGCAGACTGACAAATCATCAACTGCTGTCTCATCAGCTTTACCCCCGAAGAAAGAGTCAGACTATATCTGGGATCAGCTGATGGCCACACCCAGGGAGCTACGGATCAAAGAAATGGACTTCACAGACCTGAAGGATGAGGATGACATGGATATTTTAGATATGGACAACGTGATGGGGTCGGGCGATCTTTTACCACCACCTCCTCCTCCCCCGTGCAACGCTGCCCTACCGCCACCCCCGCCCTTGTTCGGGTGCCCCCCACCTCCTCCCATCCTCGGCAAAATGATGCCCCCACCTCCACCATTCATGGCCCCCATCCCTCCACCTTCCCCTCAACTGAGTCGAGGGGAGGTGCCTCTCTTCCAGAAGAAGAAGAAGACCATCCGTCTCTTCTGGAACGAGGTGCGTCCCGTGGACTGGCAGTGTAAGAGCCATAAATTCTGTAAGGAGTCCCTGTGGTCCAAACTGGAGCCAATTAAACTGGACACGTCCAAACTGGAGCAGCTGTTTGAGTCCAAATCCAAGGAGCTGCCTGTTACAAAGGTAACTTATTGTCGAACTTACAGTAGAACCATGCAGTATTAATATATTTTTCATAACCAGATTAATGTTGCAGCTCTGATTTGTCAAGGTTCCTTTCCCATAGTTCAGGACTTCCTGCTACCAGGAAATGTATTTGAAATGGATTATTTTGTGAATTTAGTGTGGCTAAACTACTGGTGTCTTACATAAATGAGGTTATCCGGTGAGCAAATAAGCATGACAATATTAGGAAGAGGCAGGAGATCACATCAGGATACAGGAATGAAAATGATGAATTGTCTTGTTTTGTATGTGTTTGTTGTCTAATATGCACCATTTAACCCTTGTTTGTCTCATAGAAAGCTGCAGTTGATGGCAAACGACAAGAAATCATAGTCCTGGATTCCAAACGAAGCAACGCAATAAACATCGGCTTGACTGTCTTACCCCCTCCTCGCACCATCAAGACAGCTATCCTCAACTTTGATGAGTACGCACTGAACAAAGAGGGCATTGAGGTAAGCAGTTTTTAAAGAGATTTTGTTTTAGGATGAATACAGTACAACTAAATTTGTGCTCCATATTATTACAGTAAGTACTGTCTAGTGTAGTCCCATCAAATAAAAACCCATTCAAGCTCACAGGATCCAAAGTAAACATGGTTTTCTTGAATGATATTTACCCAGCATGGGTTGACCACAATGTTGACATATCATGTGATTTTCTGGCTGCACGGCTGTTTTCATATAATTAATCACAGTGATGATTAAAAGGTAGCTCCACATGCATATTTTCAGGTCTTTATAAAAACCATACTGTAGGCTTTTGAGGGGCTGCACATCAGCAGATAATGATGAATGTTGCATCCCTTTGGTATTATATAACCTGCCGTTTTCAGAGCTTCTCCTTGAGTTCAGAGGAGAGGAGTATTCCTTTCCGCCTTTTGCCTCTGGAAGTATTTTCAGCCAGACGACAAGCGTAAGGTTGAAAGTTCAGATGTCACACAAGTCTGTGGGAAAGCTGGAAACATCTTAGATAAACAGAGCTGGAAATGTCAGAATCAATTTGTTTCCTCTCCCTCTTTATGATTTACTCCCTGACATATTGTGTAAAAGTTTTGCGCAGGCATTGAAACATTTTTGATATGCTGACTTGATGAATGAGCCGGTAAGACTTTCCCTTCCCCTCCCCTCCTCTCATGTCTCCATCCCACCCCTAGAAAATCCTGACGATGATCCCCACAGAGGAAGAGAAGCAGAGGATCCAGGAGGCTCAGCTGGTCAACCCTGATATCCCCTTGGGCAGCGCTGAGCAGTTCCTTCTCACCCTCTCCTCCATCACAGAGCTGTCTGCTCGCCTGCAGCTGTGGGCATTCAAGATGGACTATGAGCTTATTGAGAAGGTTATTCCTGTTCACTCTTGAGTCCGTGCAGATTAGGACTGAACTATTTTGACTGATACTGCATGATTTACATTATTAGAGGGAATGATGATTTATACATCATTATTCTCATTTAAAAACATATTAAAATGATTACGGTGTGATCTGTACCAAAGATGTTTTCTTAAGTCTGTAGAATACGATGCACAAATGGTATTTTGACACACATTTCTCCTTAAATTTTGCGCCTCCTGCAATTTGAAAATTGCAGTAGGCCATATTGCGATTTCGATAAAATTTGGATTAATTGTTTAGCCCTAATGCAGATACATCACACCTTGGCCAGCTATATAAGTAAGTAAGTAAGTAAAACAATTAGAATTGGACGCTTTAAATTGAATCATGAATTAAAGGAATAGTTTGATATTTTGGGAAATATACTTATCCGCTCTTGCAGAGTGTTAGATGAGAAGTTTATCGCTCTGACGTCTGTACGGTAAATATGAAGTTTGGAAACAAATATGAAGGCTGGAAACAGCAAGAAAAGGCAAAAAAATCTGCTCACTAATTAACACATCATGTCTCGTTTGTTTAAACACTTATTGTGGTTTTATGGGAGTTTATGTGTGGGACCATTTCTTTGGCGGGCGCAATGACTGTGGGCAGAGTCCGGCTAGCTGTTTCTAGTCTTTAAGTTAAGCTAACAGCTGCTGGCTGTAGCTTTATATTTACCGTACAGATGTGAGAGAAGTATCAATCTTCTCATTACTACGTAATCAAACATCCTCATCAGGGAAAAAAAAGAGCAGAATTCTTTGGAAATATATGAACTAGCAAATATAGATAATGTGTGTCTTTTTATGCTCTTTTAGGAGGTAGCGGAGCCTCTTCAGGATCTTAAAGAAGGGATGGACCAGTTAGAGAAAAACAAAACACTCCGCTACATCTTAACCACGTTGCTGACCATCGGCAACTTCCTCAACGGCACTACCGTGAGTAACCCTCAAGACATATATACGGCTTAGAGGTTCCTCTTTTTTTTTTCCACTTTCTCTCCCGCTATGTCTCTAACTCACTTCCTCTGTTTCCTTTCTTGCTCCTCCTCCTCCCTCAACTCCCCCGACAACATATTTATTTGGCAAGGATAACAGTGGACTCTCTGTGTGTTAAAGAATGTGCTGTGTGCTGCCTGACTGTCTGCACCGGACACTGTCCTTCTACAGTAAAAAAAAGCTCGTCCAGGCCTCTGCTGAACCTGGCTCTGTCTGTCTGAGAAGAAAAAAGGAGGGAGATTGTGTGATTGTGTTTTCTGGAAGTTTGTGTTTGGTTGTGTGGAACTTGCATCTGTGTCTCAGACTGCTTTTTTTTTTTTTTTTTTTGTCTCGCTTTGTGATGGGGGTTTCTGTGGCCTTGCGTGTTCCCTTTGTGTGCATGCATCTATGTGTTAAGTCTATGAATGAGTGTGTGTGTGTGTGTGTGTTTGAACCTTACAAGAGCCAAACATGCAAAAGGAAAACATAAGTCATCAACATCAAAACAAGTAGTTCCCGTAAATAATGGCTGCATTTATATTTTGCAGTAAGCCATTTAAAACTGGCAGAAGAACAAGGGAGATCCTGTTAGGATTATGTCTTTCATGATATGTTCTGGCTTTTTTAGCTCCGCTGTGGTGAGCAGAACAATCGGTCGGGTCTGAAGTAGATTGTGGTTTCTGATAATCACAGCCTAATGAATCTACATATCTGCTCGGCGCACTCCATTGAGTCCCTTTTTCTGACTGTGCCAGAAAGGAAATTCACCGCAATTTGGTCCTCTAGTCGGGGCTCTTGATTGTTAATTTCAGACAGTTGTTTCTGCCGCTCTTCCTGAGTGTGTTGCTGTGTGTGTGTGTGTGTACATCTGTAGGCTAAAGGCTTTGAGCTGAGTTACTTGGAGAAAGTCCCAGAGGTGAAGGACACAGTTCACAAGCAGTCCCTGCTGCACCATGCCTGCACCATCGTGGTGGAGAAGTTTCCAGACAGCACTGACCTCTACTCCGAGATAGGAGCTATCACCCGCCTGACAAAAGTTTGAATTATTCACTTTTTTTTAAAAAAAACTCATGAAACGATTTCTGCAAAGCGTCAGTTTGTGTTTTTAAACACATTTTTAGTAGCAGCAGTCGCAAATGTCACCAACCATCTGTAGTGAGTTCTGTTCTGTGGTATTGTTGTCAGGTGGATTTCGACCAGCTTCAAGACAATCTGGCCCAGATGGAGCGAAGGTGCAAAGCATCATGGGATCACCTCAAGGTCATTGCGAAACATGAGATGAAACCAGCATTGAAACAAAAAATGTCAGACTTCCTTAAAGACTGTGCGGAGAGGATTATTATTCTGAAGATCGTACATCGAAGAATACTCAACAGGTACGTTCAGTTATAGACCGAATGAGTCTGTTTTCTTGCATTTTTCCAGGATTAAATACACTGTCAATCTATTTATTTCTGTTTCAGTGTCAGTGCAATTTCTTTGTGTTTGTTCATGTTGACAGTGATGTGATTTTTCATTACACATCTGCAGGTTTCACGCCTTTCTGCTATTCCTGGGTCATCCGATATACGCGGTACGTGAGGTCAGCATTCATCGCTTTAGCAAGATCCTGAGTGAATTTGCCCTGGAGTATCGCACAACACGAGAGCGCGTGCTACAACAGAAACAGAAGAGGGCCAACCACCGAGAGAGGAACAAGACCAGGGGAAAAATGATAACAGATGTAAGTGGTCTTCACCACAAGCAAGGGTCACATGTACACTTTCTCCATTTCCTGATCCTCGTCTTTGTTTGGTTTGTACTTTCTCAATTTTATGAAACAATATGAACAATCCCCAGATGCTGGTTATATCCATAATCTGGTTAAGGCACCAAATGTGGCCGTCTCTGACAGACATGGCATACATTTGTGATGACATCAGCATAGTTCCTCTGTCTTCGTATGTATAGGTTACTGTAACAACAATCAGTGAGTTGTTTTTAGTGTATCCCATTCTGTAGCTGCAGCAGGCTAAGAAAGGCCAGTGCAAACACCTCCCTGTATGATTAAAATCCCTTAAACCCCGAGGAGTCGGCTGCTCAGAGTGGACTCCACAGCGAGCCTTGGCAGGGGCCCCTCTCTCTTCAAAGGGACCCTAATTCAATCACTGTGTGAAAATTCAAACCTTTGGATGTTCCTAAAGGAGAAATAACAAGGTCCACACCTTAACCACACTCTTACAAAGATGTTCAATCAAATGTGCTCTCTTCTTCCACAGCTTGCATCCATTTTCAATGTGTTTTATGCTATTACACATTTATAGTATATTGCTGATAGGGGGTGTAAACCTCATAGCCGTTTTGAAGTTTAAAGGAATAGTTAGACATTGTTGGACCTTTTTTTGCTTTCTTGCTGAGAGTTAGATGAGAAGATTGATTCCACTCTCTCATCTCTCTATTCACTATGACGCTGCAGCCAGAGCCAGGCTAGCCGTTTCCCCCTGTTTTCAGTCTTTATGCTAAGCTAAGCTAACTGTCTGCTGGCTCCAGCTTCATATTTACTGTACAAACATGAGAGTTCTATTGATTTTCTCATCTACCTCTGGCATGAAAGCAAGTAAGAACTATTCATTTAATGTTTACAATACAAATCAAAGATTAGGTGCCTCTTTGTGGTTTGAGAAACAACCTCAGGGTTTGTGAGACCAACTTTGTGGTTACATTTTGTATATATATGATAACAGCTGTATACTGTTCTTACAACACACTTCACAGCATTTTTCCCCATTTCCCTAATCTCTGTAGAGTGAGGATGAAGATGGTGAGGTAGGAGGTGACTTTGTGTGCAGTCAAGTGCATGCAAACCTCGTGATTAACATTCAAACAGACTTTGTTGTTGTAACTTTGAACAATAACGGGTGCGTTTACATTTTGTGCATTAACAAAGGACGTGTCATTAGTCAGACTGACGGGTTCTGTGTGTGTCTGCGTGACCTCACATGAATGAGGAAGCTCGACAGCGATGACAGCGAGGTGTTTGCATGCTGTCGGCAGGAGTGTTGAGTGAATCTCACTGGAAGGAGTCACAGCTACTTCCTGGTAGAGATTAATGGACCTCAGGAGGACTCAAAGTTTGACTTTTGAACCTGAATGAGATTCATATGTCCAACATACGTAGCTCACACTCGCATGTCTGCATTGTTGAAAGGTACAGTCATGGAGAAAAGGGAGATTGTTGCCTCGTTGTTTACTTACAGAATAAACAGTGTATCTGGAACTTGTGACTCTTTGAAATAACTAACTGTTCTTATTTTAGGCTGGAAAATGCTGCGTCATAGTAAAAATTAACCAGTGTAACCAGAGCATGGCCGTGATTCGCACCATCTCCTACTAAGAAAAATGTCAGATATCATAATCTTGTGTCCTCCCCGCTCCCCTACAGAGTGGTAAATTCGGCAACGGCCCACCAGACGCACAGGAAAGCCAGCCTCAGGGTATCCAGTACGCTGAAGATGCAGCTGAACACGAGAACATGAAGGCCGTGCTGAAGAGCAGCCTGCAGGGCGGAGAGAGCGGAGTGTCAACGGTGCCGGGCCTCCGTACACGCACCAGAGCCAGCAGCACTAGAGGTCAGCCTCATAAACGTGCTACACTGTTACAGCACCTACGTAACTTTCATATATTTATATAATCTCATCATATATCCAGAACACTGAGATTAGTTCTCCTATGTGGGTGTACAGTAACAGCTTCAGGAGCCCTGAAGAAGCAATCAATCTCACCTCAAGGTCCATTTAGTAGCTGTTGCGGAGCGTTCAGTCATATCCCACGAGCTTCATTATTTAGCCTGCTGTTTTCTTATCCGTTCTGTCTTTATTTTATTTTTCAGGGCGTGTCCCCCCATGGTGCACTAGCAGTGACGACCCAGTGAACTGCACAGATGATACAGCTGATGAGATCATGGAGAGGATAGTTAGGTCAGCCACTCAGGGGCCCAGCCAGCGGACGCAACCTCGAGAGAGGAGGCGCTCCCGAGCCAACCGAAAATCATGTGAGTTACGAGAAGCATCGGACGAGCGCCTTAATTCGTTCTCACGTGCAAATTCTATAGTAATATATTTGTCTTTTTTTGTTTTCTTGCTGCACAGTGAGAAGGACACTGAAGAACGGTTTGACGACAGAGGAGGCCAACGCTCTCGGCTTGTCCAGCGGTTCAGAGATGCAGGTGTGAGCAGAACCCGGATCCCATCAGACACGAAGACGTCTGCAAGCCCTTTCACTGCCCCTCCACTGCCTTCACTCATCCTGGCAACCCACTACTCTGGCTTGGCGCTAAAATCCCCCCCCCCCACACCGCCCCGCCCCCTCCCACCCCTTCCCCAGCTTTGATGAGTTGATCTCATCTTTATGCGTTCGGTTTACACAGGCTTGACACAAGCGCTTCCTGAGGAGAGTGGATACAAGGCTGAACGAGAGTTTTATTCACGGGCAGAGCGCTGCATTCAAACCACTAAGCTTTGCTGTTAATGGATAAACATCGACGATCTGCACTCATGAGGCTAAAATCACAATCATCCTTTGACATTGCACACAAACACCCCACGCAAAAGTGTGTTTTGTTTTTTTTGTTTTTTTAAAAGGCCGAAGGCATCAAAAAAAGATGGCAGTGCGTATGCTTCAATCTCCGTGGCCTTGACTGAATCCAGAGGGCTGAAAGGTGTGCGGCACGAAGCCTGATACAGACACTAAACTCTCCACTAACTGTTTGCTCGGGTTTAGTGTCAGCCCTGCAGCTTTTAGTGACAAATTCAAAGACTTTTTCATCTATTGAGTAGATGTCTGCGTGCAGAGGGTTATTCTGTAATATACTACTGTGGTAGTTTTGTGTTTCTAGTCATTTTGCTCAAGGTGCTCAAAAAAGGAACAAGTGCACTGGATGTAAAAGTTGGGTATCAATGGAATGTGAAATCCTTGACACTGATGAACCACTCTTGACATCTGAATCCGAAAAAAATATACTTTTAACAGATCAACCAGCAGTTCAACAGTAGCACAGTTATCTTCACGATGTCTGATCAAAGAGTTTCATCACATACGTGCAACTAAATTTTGTGTAATTTTAGTGATTTAAGAAGGAAATTAGAGCAGGAAACAGTGCAAATGATTAACTACAGTTCAATAACTGTGGATAAAACTGGTGATACCACTAGATTCAGACTAATTAATGCTCATCATGCTCATGTTTTTAGCTTAAACAAATAGAGATAAATCGCATCATGTGACCTGTTCTCACTGATGCAGTTCACTGTCTTTAGTGGCACCGACTGGACGGAGAAAAGCAGGCACAAATGTTACATGTGAGCTATCTTCATTGAGTTATTTTGTAGAAACTTATGAGCTGCACATTTCAGAGTGCCTTTCAGAGACAGTTATTTATTAAGACGTTTTCAGGGACATGTAATCAAGAAAATGTTAATACAACAGATGTGCAGTCTGTGAGGGGTGAGGATGATATTGCATCATTCACGAGCTGTGATTTATTTTTAACCAGTGTTTTTAAACTTGTCCTGACAAAAAATTTCTGTTTTTTTTTTCTTTTTTTTTTTCCATGTTACGTCTCGGATCAAATAGTTTGTTATGGAGATAGCTTTAAAGTATTTATGACAACTCGAGGATCGGTTATGCACATTAGCTGTATCCTGTTGCCTTACTGTAGAATACGGACGCGCGTTGTTCCACTCGAGTCAAGATCTTGTTGAAATGTTTTAAAACGGGCCAGGCCAAATTAATGTGTAAGTTCAACTTGCATCACTGGAGATCTTTGTCATTTGCAGGAGACGCTCCTTTCTTTAACTTTGAATGTGAACATCAGGGGTTACATGATTTATTAGTAATATGGACGCACATAAAAAATCTCCGTAACTTATCGATTTTTAAACATGTAAATCTGTATTGAAGTGAAGAAGAGAAGGAGTCCGCGGTTGATTTTTTTTTTTTTTTTTTTTTGATTATGTAGGCCTGTTATTTGTTTTTTTTTTTTTTTTTGACTATTTCTGAGCTCATTGTGCTATTAATTAATTTGGAATGGCTAAATTCATAACATGCGTAATTTCAGTTTATGTCTTGGCTCGCAAGTTGCAAACTAAATCTATCCGCTCGCAAATTTTTCACTGTGATGGAAACATAGCCATTGAAACAAGAATCTAGCGCAACATCATGATAAAGCTTCATAAAACACCACCAGCAGTACTTTTTTTTTTTTTTTTTTTTTTTTTTTGTAGAATTTACTGAAAACTATTCAGCACCTTAGATTCAATGTGTAGCATGCAACTTCTAGCTGAAGAAAAGTAGAACTGAAGTTTTGGGGGAGGAGCTCATTGTTTTCCCAGATTGTACTGTTTTTATCAAATACAAGACAGAATAGATGTGTAAAGTAATATGGGGGAATGCTGTAAAATGATGTATATGTCATGACAATGTCATTTATGTTCTGTTTTTTTTTTTTTTTTTTTTGCTCCATGTGTAGAATAGTGTATTATAGACTAAAAGCAGTATTATTCTAAAATATAATTTAAGCAAACCAAGCCATGCGTGGTTTAAAAAGGTGTCACTTCTGCTAAATACAACGGCAGGTTCACTTTTGATTCTCAGAGCTGTAGGTTTGTGTGTGCGTGTTATTAAAATCTTTTTACTTCATGTACTGTTCAGTGAACAAATGTGGTGAAACACGCAGTGGTCACATTTTTACCAGCGAGTCCTGTGGAATTCCTTAGAAGCCTTTTTGATTTCATTGCACTCAAAGTTTTTCTTCTTTTAATTTAATATTTAGCCCACCACACACACACACACACACACATACACACACACATTGCTGCCTGTGCCATAACGTCACTGTGGAACTTGGACACAAGTGCTATACAAACCAAGGCTTCTATTGCGTCTATGCCCACAGCAATTCCTATGTAACGACAATAAAAAGGCTCATAAAAACACATTTGGACTAATGTTTTTATCATCTTTCAACTCAATTTCCTGCAGAGAAAAAATAAGCGTCACATCAAACACTTTTGGAAAAGAAAAAAAAAAAAAGCAAACAAAAAAACTTAAGCCTCGTTTATTTTTTTTTAGTCCACACAACCCATGCTTCAAGTCACTTTATATTCATCAAGAGCATATTGAGGTCGATGACAGGTTTATCAATACAGCTCATCTGGTGTTTACACATGGCCATCATACAGACCTCATTTGGTCTTGTTTAAAATTCCTATATGTCCACAGGTGTTATGGATCTAAATGTGATTATGATTTGCTTTTAATAAATTGCAGAGACATTACAATGAACAAGACAGCTACCTAAAAAAAGGGAGGAAAGGTAGGAAATACAAAAAAAAAAAAGCATTAAAAAAAAAAATCAGCTGAAACACTGTCAGCAAATCCAGTGCAACCCAAGACACGTTCTGCTTAATACTAGCTGAAAACTAAAAACAAGGGCACATATTAAGAATTATATAATTTGTATCTCCTGATCATAATTCAAATTTATCAATATACATTTTCCCTGAACAATTGCTTTTGCACAGTACCTTAGAATTGTATAGATAAATTACAAAATGGAGTATTCCCTTTCCACCAGACATGATTTACTTTGTAAAACCCCTGAATGACTGACAGGCAGAAAGCTCTTATGCAGTTTACATTTTATATTGCTGCAGTTTACATCTTATATTGCTACATTTTTTTTAACAAAGATTAACAAAGGGATTTTTCATTTTTGCATATTTTCTTAGGTTTGTGGTTTGGTGTGCGTCTGCACCAATAATGTCAAATTATCTCTGAAATAGCACCAAAACACCAAACGCCTGACCATTTAGCGGCCGGGCGTTTGTTAAAAGTAGGCTTTAGAAATAGTACATAGCAAGTGTGCAGTGCAGTCTAATCGTTAACCACAAAGTGATTCGATTTATAAAATGGCAAAGAAGTAAACAACACTAACTGTATACTACCAGACACATAAAGCTGATCCTCCGTCCAACACAGACAAGTCGGACCTGACAGTTTCACCCACTGACTCGTCTTCTATACCAGGTCACTGTTAAGATTTTATCTTCTGCAATGGATACAAGTACACTCTGAACTGTTCCCAGAGGATGTTTGGTACAATTAATACACTTTTAGATCTGACTTGAATTAAAAATGATAAAAAGAAGACTGTGTCTTTAACGCGTGCTCATGATCCAGGTTGACTTCCGTTTAAAAATAGGTTTTAGGGATCCGTTCAGTTGAAGAAACAACTGAAACTCAATGTTTGAGGTGTCTAAAAAGCTTATATAAAAATGTATACCCAAATTATAGCTCCTGTGAGGGAAATATGTAAATGTTTACATTTTTAAAAATACTTTTTAACCATAGTTACTCATGAAGTTATTTCAACATATAGCACCAGCTTGTAGATCATGCCAAGCCTTGGGTTTGGTCTAAAGAGCAAATCTGTGCTGCACTAAGATAGTGTAACCCAGACAGCAGTGAGACAAACTGACAAATCTTCAAAGAACTTAAAGTGCCACTCCAGTCCCACTCCAGCTTCCCAGACTTCAGCTATCTAAACCTAACCACAGTACACATTTCCTATCTAAGACAACTGATGGGGAGCTTCAAGCATTTCCATGAGGAAAGTGTCAATAGGCGTGTCACCGATCAGCTTGAAGAAGAAGAGATGCTCCAAACATTTCAAGCCAATGGATCGCAGTGCTGGCAGTCGAAGAAGGAGTTTAGCGAACCTGCAGAGAGGATATCATTTAGTTCAACGAGATAAAAGTATTAAAAGATGTGTGTTCAAGATTGATATTTTACATTGAAAGTAGCGGAGGACATTTACCTTCCCTGCTGCTCTGGGTATTTCTGTTTGCAGTAGGCTTCCAATGATGCATAGACCTTTTCTCTAAGGAGCTCCACCTCACCGGTGTTGGAGAGCCCTTTAGCATCTGCAGAAAAATGTAGAAAATATTTGCATCTAGTTCATTTCCTACTTTATAAAAAAAATTCAAATCTTTCTTATTTAGATATCAGCAGTGTCAGGCACCTGGGTTGAAGAGGACGATGGCTCGGAGGCAGCCCAGCTCTGTCTTGTCCATTTGCATATCTCTCATTTTATTGACAAGCTCGGTAAGAACCCTTAATAATGACAATTATCACAAATATTGTTCAGAGATTTCAGAGTGTAAAAGTAAAACAGTATAATCAGACATTTCCTTGACTCAAAAACACTCAGATTAATATCACAAAGAATAAAATTACCTGTCAAATATGGCACCGACCTCTGCACTCTGCACACTCTCCCTGAATTAAATAAAACTGGTTACTATGCAGAAACTACACAAATATAAAAATATCAGAAGAAAGATATCGCAATTAGGAACAAATCATATTTTTTTAAAAACTGGCAAGCGTCTGCTTCTAACGATATACCTGTCAAAAATGGCTCCGACTCCTGCACTGTGTGCGTTGTCGCGCTGCAGCTCAGAAGCCAGAAGAACTCCATCCTTCAGACCGATGGAGCGATGAGAGAACGAGGCAATAAGGAGCTCGTTCCACCCTGAAAAAAGAAACACAATTCAACACTGGTGTCTAATGATAGCAGTGAAAACATTATCATATACAACACAATACTACACCAAGAAAGTTACAAAATGAAATGAAGTCTCTGAGCTTTTATTGATTTATGACACTAGATACAGTATCTTTTTGTCTGAACATGTTTTAAAGCCCCTGGAGAGGAAAATCCATGTTTGTCTCTTAATTATGTAATTTGGGATCAAACGTGCATATAGTAAACATCTAAAAAGTATGAGAACACAGCCTTTGACATAGCCTATGTAATTCTTTAGAAAGTCTCTCTCCCTTCCCTTGTTACTGGGTTGCAGTTGGGCGGGGTTACGCAAGGGAATTTATTACGTAATAAATACCTGCCTGATCATATTTAGGAGAACGATGATTGATGTGGCTATCCGGCCAAGCTGACTTCACAACACTTACTATCGTCTTCCCCATGAGAAACAATGCACTGCACTTTTCTTTGCTTTTAGCTAAACTGAGAATTCAAATTAGACTGACATTGTTTGAAAGTTACTGTGTTAAG
Source organism: Thunnus thynnus (assembly GCF_963924715.1). Classification (NCBI taxonomy): domain Eukaryota; kingdom Metazoa; phylum Chordata; class Actinopteri; order Scombriformes; family Scombridae; genus Thunnus; species Thunnus thynnus. Next base: position 18,731,155 of record NC_089526.1, read on the forward strand.
CTAACTAGCAGACTTGGGTACACCATCCAAATCTGTATTAATCACAGAGTGGATAAGGAGCTAAAAGTGTAGCATAGCAAAGCTAATGCTAACCATTTCATGTAAGTGAATGACAGATGCTAAAACATTTAGCTTCATAGTCTGGGAGGTATAGTTCAATAAAAAACACATATGTGTGGTCTACACTAGTCTGCTAGTTAGCTGATTAGTCAAGATAACTTGCAGACTACTGGGGTAGTTGATACTAAGCTCAAAACTTTTGCATAGAAAAGCTAATGCTAACAATTCCATGCAAGATGCTAAAACAATCAGCACCATACTCTGGGGGGTATTGTTAAATAAAAACACAGATTTGGGTGGTTTAACCTATTTTGATTGTTAGTTGATTAGTCAAGCTTTCTAACCAAGTGGGGTCCATTTGATAGATGTGGTAGTTTATTCCACGACAGCAAAACATTTTAGTGATTGAATGGAAAATATAATGGTACTGGAGCTGAAATTGAGCTGTCAATCAAACGTGATCTGATCACACCCCCACAGTCCTCAGAAATGGTTTAAGCAGCCAAATGAGCTGTTTTGGAGCTAGGTTTTCTAATAGTTATGAAAGTTTATTTTCATTCAGATTTTTGTGGATGCTTAATAAGACAAGCCACATTTCCAGAGGCTTTAAATTTGGAGAATCAAAAAAATCCAAATTAATATCTGTTATAAAGTGAAATTCTTTGTTTTGTGTCCAGAATTACCCTCTGTGATGAAAACCAGCACTACAAAAACACTCTTGCTATTGTAACTGCTTGCTAGCCCAGTATCACCAGTGCCACTGTATCACAAACAAACTGGTGTCATTATTCTCAGCTTTCCCTTGGGGTTTGCTGGGTTGGGAAGAAGCACCTTTGGACAACATCGCCACAAAACACACAACAAGGACCAATCAGCACCGACTACAACATGGTGTGTGTTCTTGCAGTCCTCGGGTCTGTTTCACCAAAGTTGCAAAATGCGAGTTGCGACTTGCAGCATGAGATAATTTCCACTTGAGTTCATTTTGACACATTTAACTTATCAAAAGAAACAGGATACTTGCATTAGCATGCAGGAGGACTGAACTTCTCATAAATGTATCTGCAATTTGTGAGTGACAGTCATTTGTGAAACAGGGCATTAGCACAATTTGGGATCTGCGTGTAAGCAGATTGCAAATTATTTTTGTGAAACAGGCCTCTGATTGAAAAGATTATGTTATACAACAGTTTGCATAATGAACTGGTTGTAGAGGCTGCTGTTATTTCAGTATCTTGACTCGCACTCAATTGTACCTCTCCAACTACAGCCACATGAAATTATGTGTAAAGTGTTTAGCATCTGAAAATATTTCATTTTGCAATAGTTTACAGTGTTTTTTATGGTGTATTAATGTACAAACACCAACATTCAGGCTATTAACAATATAAACAAAGTTTTGGGTTTTCACAGAAGTTTGCATGAAAATTCCTTTGTAGATACTTTTTATCCAAGAATTGATGTAAAGAAGCAGCCACATAATAAAACCAAATGTAAAAAATAAAGAAATTATTGTTATTATTAGCTTTAGGACATAACTTTTGGCATTAAGTTTAAAAATGAAAAGAGGAGATGTCCTTGTCCTTGCCGCACTCTTTCAGAATTTTTACTTTGTAACATTGCAATATTCATTTGCTGTAGCCTCAATTTCCCCCCTAATAAACATGTCAATCTGATCTCAGTCTTTCATAAATCGTAAATGTTCTATGTGTTGATTTTGAAGGCATTGTTTCATATAAACCAATCATGACTGAAGGTGTTCATTCTCACCTGCACGCAGAAGGATGACCTGGTCATCAAGGGGCAGTTCAGAGAAATGAGGGATTCTCTTTGCCCACTCCACCAAGGCAAACAGCTGTTTGTCTGCAGTCTGACAGATGTTGGTGACTGCATCATGGGGCTAAAATCAAATAATACAATGTCATGATTACTTAGTGATACATCCAAACTTAATACTTCCAGGAATTACAGTAACTCTGTACTTGATAGCATGTTATGATTAGAATATGCTATAAAAGAAAAAGAAAAAAAAAAAGGCCCCAACCCCATCAAGCTGCCGTGAGAAAAACACTAGACTGTCACAGTTAGTAAATCTATTGATTACTTTGTTCCAACTACTCACAGAGTTGCCTACAGAGCCTCCGTCAGAGGAGTGAAGCTCAGTCTTCTGCTCCACAGCAGTCTCTGCTTCCAAGATCTTCTCCACTGGCATCTCCTCATTAACTCCGACACTGAACTCCAGCTCTCCTTCACGCTCTCGGTTCCTCTGGCGCTCCTCCTGGACCGCTGCACCAGACAACACAGGAGGGAAAAGTGGTAGGGAGGTGGGTGGGGGGGGTGGGGAGGAGGAAGGAATGACAGGGAGGTTAATACTGAAGGATGAATAGACTGTTTGGGGGAAAAAAAAGGTGAACTGATGAATGTATGGGTTAAAGTGATATTATGCAAAATACTCTGCCTAATTGCAGTGTTTTGCTGCATTGAGAAGCCCTGTTGGCGTCAGTAAAAACACGTTTCAGATGTTGCATTCAGTTGATTGCTGTCAATTATTACTAAAATTTAGAGCTGAGAATCTGTAAATTTGATTTCAATTAAGAACCAATTATGAAATGTTTCTCAATGCATCTTTGTACTTCTCAAATGTTTGCAGATTTTTTTTTCCTACTGTAAATTCACAACGGCATAATAATATCCATCATGACAAAAGTCAGCTGAATTTACTTCTATCATCAACAGAAGTACAGCAACTGCCAGGTTGAGGTTACATGCGTGAGTTTGTTATCAGCGTGCTCTGATGTCCTCCAGGTAGCTCACATGCATTAGCTTAATGTTACACAATCTAATATCTAATTATTAAAGACAGAATCACAATGCATCTAAGAATCAATGATATTTCCCACCCCCCAATGAAATGGCAGCATTATTACAGAGAGGTGCTGTCCTCGACATTACAGTGCATCATGAGGACAACTGAGCTTAGAGGCTATTATATGAAGTTTGTTAGAACTTTATAGCTGGGAAAAAGTGAATACAAGTTGTCCTTTAATTGGGGGGGGGGGAACATCAGAATTGTCAGAACATCTTGGAAAATACTGAAACTGTAATATATAATCTGCCCGTCTCACTGGCAGATTAGACATTGACAAAAAGTGCAGCCATAGGAAAGAGAGATTGGAAGGTGTTTTAATTAGTGGTGAAGGAAAGTGTAAATGTGCCTAAATTAGAGCTGCACAGATTAAGTTAAGTCACCGCTAATGCTACATGTACAGTAGTCGGTTATGTATTCAAGATACTTAAAACTGACCTTCTTTAGAAAATGTGATTCATTATATTCTTTGCCTCTTCAACACTGAACCACTCCATCATATTTTAAATCAATTTACACATATTCAGCAAAGAACTACGACTGGCTGACTGGAGGATTTTATGAAGCAGCCTATCGTCACAAGCAGGGTGGGAAATTAACTTTTTTAAATATGAACATCTACCAGCCGCTAACAGATAAATGTTCAAATTCAACAGCCACTCAATAGTAAATCATTATTGTGTGTCTGAAATCCACCAGCCACTTTAATATTTGACCAGCATCTGGCTGGTGGCTGGTGCTAATTTCCCACCCTGATCACAAGGCAATACGCCACAGCAGCCCTCGATCTCCAACTCAACACCACAGTTAAACATTTCTGGGTAGAACCTTTTCTCAGCCCAGTCAACTTTCCACACATTAACCCCGAAGTTTATCAATCTATGCATGTTCAACACAACAGGCTAATTCTCTACGCAACATTACAATACAATATCCTTAAAATTTCAATGTCATACTCATCCATCCCTCATCTTTTCCATCTTCTTTTATCCACCTTACATGTTTGATCACTATTGAAAGATGGAGAAAGGGTAGAATAGGAGAAAATGAAGGGAAGAGATGGAGAGGGGTTAGTTATATGAACCGGCCCCAATACACCAGTCTCTACCCCTTTTTAAATTCTAGTCTAGCATCCACCCTCACCTGCCACAGAAATACTGTACTAATCCTGTCTTACTTTATCAATTTAACGGAACAACCTTTGGCATAATTAATCTATTTAAGACATCTAATCTGTTGCAAATATAAGTATTCAACTCTTGCCTGTAGTTAAGTCTAATGTATGGCACCTTTGGGTTAGGAAGATTCTCCCTTTTTTTCTTTCTTTGAGACAATTTACAACAAAAGAAAGTTCCTAAACCTCCATAAGGCAAACAGGCTCTACGTATGAACTAAAAGCTCCAATACGACGCTGCTGCTTGCATACCTTCCCTCTTCATGCCCATGGCCAGGCACTTCTGGTAGCGGCAGTACTGGCAGCGGTTGCGCTGGCGTTTGTCAACCAGGCACTCTTTGTTATCCCTGCAGGTATAGCTCAGGTCTTTGCGTACAGTTCGTTTGAAGAAACCTTTGCAACCCTCACAGCTGTACACTCCATAGTGCTTGCCTGTAAATAACACAAATGAAAGAGTTAGAGGTTAATGGGGACATCAGATCGAGTGTCAAATTACAGTCAATGCTGCGGTCTACAAACACTTTTTGTGTTTCTATTAACAATGACTCAGATTCATTTTGTTAAAATGTTGAGTAAACACAGCCACAGACATCTGATGGTACAGGATTATCCACACTAAAATTGCCATGAGTTAAACACTCCCCAGCTGATGTTTTACTTCTGTTAATCCTGCTCTTAGTGCACTCACTCACCAGAAGAGCGGTCTCCACAGATGACACACATGCGTTTCTGAGACAACATTATTCCAGGACTGTGAGCTGGCATGGGCCTCAGGCCAAATGGAGGTTTGATATCCTCTGAGCTGCTGATCGAGTGCATCCCTGATATAGGCGCTGAAGAAGAGATCTGGATATACAACGTAACCAAATAAAATATTTAAAACATTGTTGTGTTGCATACCAACTGAGATAAAAACTGAGATAAAAAAGTAAGATGACAGAGATAAGTTTATTACATATGATGTTAAAATACTACTACACACATTTGTGTGTTAGTTTGACACATTAGTCACATAATTCGATGTATTATAAAATTACTGACAGTGTCTAGTGTGCATGCAAAATCTTCTGGCAACTGGCGTTATCTAAATGATATTATCATCTAGGTTTTTGGGTAACACGTCTAGCATGCCACAAGATCTTCTGCCATTCAAAATTGTTCCTGTTTATTTCCTGCAAATCACCTCAACAAGTCTGACAAGTTAAGTCAATAGAATGTATAAACAATCCTGACTTAAAATTTGCAACTGCAACTGCCATCATCGTCCACTGGCCATTTTAATTCATTATGCCCATAAACATCTGCCCAGTGCTACTAAATATTTCCATACCAGTGTAATTAGAGCAGTGGTTCTCAAACTTTTTCACATCAAGGACCCTAAAGTGACACAAATTAAACCATGGACCCTCATTTAATAAGATTTTGTCCCAGCGTCCCTCGTCTGATAAGATTTTTGCTTTTAGATATTTTATTACAGAAAGTGTATGAAACTCATGACCAAATTATTCATTCAATCTGTCATTGTGTTAATTATGTATGGAATTATGGTGAAAATAAATTATTTCCCTTTTTGCTGGGGACCCCTTGGAACTCCCTCAAGGACCCCTGTGGGTCCCCGGACCCTGCTTTGAGAACCACTGAATTAGGCTGAATTCACACCAAATCAGGCAGGTAGTGCATTTAGGCTGCGAGGGTGGGGGCCGCAGGGGCGTCGCAGCAGCCTGCAGCTAGAAAGTTGAACCAGAATCAACTTTTGGAGAAATGCAACCCGATGTCACGCTGCAGTGGCCAATCGCAGCCGGAGATCAGACTGATCAGAGCTGTCAACACTGCCACGAGGGGAGGACAAATTCGTTACTAGGAGGAGGGGAGGACATTTCTCTTTGTTTGATAACATTAAAAGTAAAGTTAGGCTTTGCTGGCGGCTTCCCAATTCAAGACAAGAGAAAAAATGAGAGAGCTCAAGTAAGCAGAGAGCACCAGCGAGAGAGAGAGAGAGAGAGACAGAGAGAGCAGTGGTGATTAAGCGAGCTAGAGAGTAAACGAAGAGAGTGAGCAGTGGTAAAGGGAGAGCCAGTGAATGAGAGGAATAAAACATTATTTTCTGATTGTGTCACGGCGGTTACAGGCAAACACGCCCACAACCCCACCCTGCACCTCCACACAACCCTGCATGGGTGCGCCACAACACCTAATTTGGTGTGACTTCAGCCTTTGAGTATAGTTCAACATGTAACTGATGTCTCTGCATTGTTCATTCATTCGCTCTAATGGGTGCCAATTACCTGACTGTTGCTGATGGGTCCAAATCCAAGAGAAGGTGAGACCACTGGGGAGTTAAGTGAGGGACTGATGACTGAGAAAGGAGAACCCAAGATGTTGGTGGGGCTGTTTGAGGCTGAGCTGTTGGGTTGCTGTGAGGACATGGCTAGTAAACTACCCAATGGAGAGGATGATGTCCCGCCTGAAGGATATCAATCTGAGAGTGACACAAAAGGACATCATTAGGAATGCAATGTTTTTGTTTTTTTGAAAACATTTCCTGAATCTGTCTGCGTGTCTTGCAAGACTAAAATTGACTTGGCATTAAGTGTTAGCTGAAGCAACTAATAATCAAGAAGGAAGAATCACTAATGTTAATGAGCCAACCCATCTCAAGCTAAAAAAAAATCATAGTTTTGGTTGCTTTTAATCATGGGATTAATGGCAACCAAAACGCCAAATGGCAGCAACACATGAGGTAGAAATGGTATTTGGTCTTCTGTGCAAGCAAATAAACTGAAGCAAATAAAATCCCCAACACAACGTTAGCGAAGTTACCTGCTAACCTACCGCTAAACTAAAACTCCAACAATCTACATGACATGCGTAAACTAACGCTAATTATCGCAGACAAAGAGTAATTTAATGGCTAAAAAAATGAAGGAAACCACACCGTTCAGTACGTTAACTAAGTTAGCTTAAATCAAAACCCCACATCCAAATTGGTTTCAATGAGTCCCCCAAAATCAAACTGAACAAGTAAAAAAGGGAAATACAACCTTTATGTGACCGTAAATCTTCGTTTAAGCGGAGCAAACCACTAATTACAGTAACATTTGCTTACGTTAGTCAGTGTTAGCTGGCTCCGGTTGGCATCGCAGTAACGTTAGTCTTAACGTTACCGCTGAGTTACACGTTTGCTAGTTAAACGCTGCTAACGATACGCAACAACGTTAACATTAACTTGCTCCTTGAGAGCCGTATTTAGTTAATGTTAAAAGCTCACCATAAATGGGACTGCTAATGCCCATTAGTGTGTAATTAAAGTGATATTGGTGCAGCGTATTACTTATCATAACACGTATCACTACGTTTGCTGTAGCCGTTAGCTAGTTAGCTGCAAATCCATAAAAGCTCGAAGCAACCTGGCTAGTTAATACGAGCTAGCATTAGCTTTGGTTACAATTCGTCTGGCTGATATTGCTTCCTATAACGCTGCACTAAAGTGATAAGTGAACATACCCCTTAAATCTTTATCAAATATACAGCTTTTAAGTCCGACAGTCATCAAACAAAACAACATATCCGCACAAGTAGCACAATTATATCTGCTTAGCGAAGGTGAGCTTACGGCTAACTCAGCCAATATAGCTAACATTAGCTCCAATGCACGGTTCGGGTTGCTAAGTCTGAAGAAGCAGATGTTAACAAAAATAGCTTACGGTCGTTTGAAGGTTGGAATAACTTACCAGACACACCATCGACGCATTGTTGTCTTTATATTTGTCTATATATCGGTCGTGCTCAAACAAGCAGCAGACAAGAGGCCGATACTCAGATCCAGTTTACTTCAACTTGACGCTGTTGTTGTTTACAGGCCATGATGGCTCAGTGCCAGCAGTCTCCCTTGAGGCAAAATGTCTCATGGGACCACCCATACCAGCACTGTCATATGACACTCCTACAGTAGATGATCTTTATTGAGTATATAATCAGGCTCATATTGTTGATTTTTAACAGAGTGTGTCTTTTCTCTGCAACCGTTTAAAATATATGCATGGTTTGAAAATGATGGTCAATTACACCTACTGGTTTGTTCTAGTACACTGTACAATTAGACTATTCTGAAATTCAGAAAATTACTTTACAAAACCAGTCTACACATGCACACATCAAACTGAACACACTGTCATAACACAGATGCATCGATGGGGAAGTAACATATGGGGAAGTTATAGGAAAATGACTAATTGCAAATTTGCCTGCATCTTGAACACTTTTCTACCTGGACAACTGGGACATTTTTATTGTGTCAGTTATGACAAGGTAAGTGTAAACTAAAATTCAAGCATGCAAAGGTAAATCACAGCTAAATCATATATAAATGTGCTATTTGTTTGGACTAACTATGACACAATAGACCCAACCTGAGCAAAGCTCATGGACAGCCACACCTATAAGAAGAGCTGGAATGCTTTTGTCTTTGGCAGGAGGGTATATACAGCATTACACAACTTGTTCTTGCACCAGGGAGGTTAGTGTTATTTTCCACTATCAAAAATATTTAACACATTGTTCTGTTTTTTAATCTTTTGAGCTCAACTTTAAACTTCCCTGTTCTCCAAGGTTGTAAATTACTGGAAATAGTTTTTAATCCTATCAGCACATATTAATTTGTCACAAAAGCTAAAAACTTTTCACAAGAGTTGCCCTTTGTTACATGCAGTCATTGCAATTACGTTATCACATTTTCAGTGTTGGATCACAGTTCCTTTTATTTAGATTGATTAATATGTTTTTGGTTTTGTTTATTCAATTATTAAGTGGTTTAATTTGACATTTGAATAGATTATCTGAAGTTATTTATGGCCAGTACGATTAAATATTAACTAAATATCAGTATTTGTTTATCTTCAGTATCGGACAGGAGAGGGAGACATAAGAAAGTGGTTTACCAACCACGTCACAGATGTAAAAGACTGTGCCAAATTATTAATCATCATTAATTTATCAGCAGTTTCCTATTTGTCATTGCTGTATTTCATGGCAGGTAGCTGATTTCATATAATTTAATCTCAACAAAGCAGAAAGCCATGTGCTGTATTGTATATAGAAGAGAAAAAAAGAAACTTGAAAAAGTGCTTTGTCTGCGGGTTCTCCTGACGAGGTGTCTCTTAACAAGCCAAGTGGCATTCTTGCTACAAACACTGTCACTCACAGCTGCTAGCACCTCATGTCAGGACTAACAGCTGCTTACAAGAGATCATCCAACTATATTATATACAGTGTATATATTTTTTTATTTTTGCACTGCAGTTTCGCCATCATGACTCAAAACAGATCCATCATGATGAAAAGGACCCCAACTCTCTATCTGCTGTTCATCTCAGGTTTGTACCTCATGTTTTTTTTTCCTACTGTAACTTCTTTTTGTGATATCCCATTTATAAATGTATAATACAGTGTAAATGCATTACTGAAGTTGGCTATTTGTGTAGAAGCCTTTTTAATAGTGAAAAAAGATGACATTTTGAAATAAAATGGCATAAAAGAGTTGGAAATGATCCACAGAATCACATTTTCTTTTGTTATTGCTGGTATTCAAACTGCTGCGACTAAACACGCTACCTGTAATCTTACAGGATTTTGCCACCTCACAGTGGGATCTTCAGACTTTCACCTTATTACTCTTTTAAAGAACTACCAAGAAGCGAAGAGCCACTGCAGAGAGATGTACACTGATTTAGCTACAGTCCACGACGCGACAGATATGAACAATTTGATTACTTTGGTTTCAAATACCACTCCCAGAGCCTGGATAGGACTGGAGAATGACAATGTATGGATGTGGCACTGGTCTTGGCCTGATCAAAAAGTGGATTTTTTTAAATGGAGGGCAGGGGAACCTAAAGAAAAGAATGAAGATGCATGTGCAGCAATGGATGAACGTGGTGAATGGTTTGAAAGCAGCTGTGGGACTAAAAGAAGGTTTCTTTGTCATGGTAAGTAAAATGACAATATTGCAGTCAAAGTTATTTCCAATGCCACAAATAATGTTTAATTCCACTATGTTCTGTGTGATAAAAATATCAAACCCTGGGATTTGCAGGCAATAGTGATACCGGTGGTCACATGTTTGTTTCTGATACCAAATCATGGAGAGACGCTCAGAATCATTGCAGGGGTTTATCGTCAGATCTGGTCAGCATACACTCAGAAGAAGAGAATGAGGCAGTACGTAATGTGTCGGTGTCACGAGATGTGTGGATTGGCCTCTTCAGAGATCCATGGAAGTGGTCTGATGGGAGCAACTCGTCATTCCGTTACTGGAAACCGATTCAACCGAACTATCTTGAAGGTCAGGATTGTGTTGCTGCCATATTCAAAGACAATGGGCGTTGGAATGACCTGAGATGCACAGGCAAACGCAATTTTGTCTGTCATGGGGGTAAGTGGCTGTTCTCTGTTTGTGGTGTTAGATGCTTTCTCTGTCAGCAAAGTGACTGTGTAGAGTGTGTTTAATGCTATATGCCAATGTAGTGTAACGTTATACAGCACACAAAAGAGCTACATCTATCTTTGTCATCCTCTCAGTGTCTATTAATTCATTTTTTTCTTACAGCAAAGAAATCAATTGCAACAACCACCGATCAGACAAGTACACATGAGACTCTTGTAACACATAAAGTGCCAACCAATCTGACGATGCCTCCAAACAGTTCATCTCAAGGGGTCATAACATTTCATTTCACTGAGGTCGCTGTTAGCCACCAATCAAATAGCAGTAATTTTACCACCAAAGAAGCAACAACAGCCAGTAACCTGCCAACAACAACAACAACAGCAACAGCAGATCCTTTGTCATATGTGAACTCTACTGTGCTCAACAATGCAACTACAGAAATGTCAAGTATGACAGCGACACATCTACCACCCACAACTACTGTGCAAGTCTCTGCTTTAACAACACTGACGACTTCAAGCCAGAACACTACACAGTCTTCAACTCTACTGCCCACTGAAAATAATCAAGATTTGACTTCAGGTACATTTATCGTTATTTTGTGCAAAGTGTTTTCAACAGTCCTGTGTTCATTTTGCATAAAAATGTGCACCATGATATAATAAGTACTAGCTCTTTATTTTCCTTTCTATTGTCCTCCTATAGGAAACCTGATATTAATCCAGGAAAACATGACATGGACTGAAGCTATGAGTTACTGCAGGGAGCATCATTTTGACCTTGTCTACATTACATCCAGAGACATTCAGAAGAAAGTGGCTGAAAAGGCAAGAAACGCCACATCAGCCCATGTCTGGCTAGGCCTACGCTACACCTGTAACTTTGACTTTTGGTTCTGGACCAGTTCAGCCACAGGCTGTTACCAGAACTGGGCCCCAGGACAAGGATCTGAGGTTAAATATGACTGTGGTGTTACTGGTGCCATTGAGGCCACTGGGAGGCAGCAGTGGGTCGGCTTGCCTGAGACAGAAAAACTGAATTTCATCTGCCATGCATGTGCTGGATAAGTGAGGAGATGCTTTATTTGTGCTGGTTATACTTGCTTTGCTTATACAGTTATGGGTTTAACATTCAATACAGTATTTTTGACTACTGTAACGTTAAGCTAGTGGACTCTGCGTGAGAAGAGATATGATGATTTTAATTCTCACTTATGACATCACACTTTTACTTTTGTTGAAATACAGCTGCCTCCTCTATTGTTGAGACTGAATTTCATTAAATATGAAAACCTCATGTGGTGCGTAGGCGTGCATATTCACAGTCATGGGCAGCAAGAGTAATGTGAGAAGATTGATCTGTTCCATGCCTTTCACTCGGGGGTTACTATTTGCATGTTGACCTCCTGGGTTGGGCCCCTAAGATTGTCTTTTTAGACCACCAAAGTACGGCCCCGATCCAGACTGCCTGCTGCCCTCACTGACCTGACCTTCACTAGCAGCCACATGGAGGACAGAGCACACAGACGCTCACCTTCCTGTCTGCACCCTTGAGGTACACGGATCATATATAACCATGGGAACTGGCAATGATAAAACACTGTCAATATTCAAAACTGGATTTTATTGATCTCTGTGACAAACTGTATGACATAAATGCTACTCTTAATTAACTGTCTTTACTTTTGTTCCATAGAAGTAGTGGCTGGAGAAATATCATCAGTGTTTGTGTATTTTTATTGTACTCCTTTCACTTTTCACAGCACAATAGAAACTCCATTCCTTTCCTCAAATGAATGATTTTACATGAATATATAAATAGGTTCTCATTGTCAGTTAGTACATGTTAAAGTCTATGTTCGTTGTGGTAGAAAAAGGAGAAACTATGTGGAAAAACATTAAAAATTGTTGCAAAATATGTGTTTATTACTGCATTTGATTGTGACTGCTGTCAGTTTCAACTCTTGAGAAACGAATTATGAGATTTGGTGGATATTGAGAGTCCTTAAACCACAATTTAATAATAAAATCTTCTCGTGTCTGCATCCCACATTCCTATGGCCAACTATTTAAGAGGAAGTGACCTTAATATTTTTCAATACTTAGATATATCACCCAGTTTTAAGGATAATACACATAAGCTTTTTATTTGTATCTTTGCACGATATAATTAAATATCTCCATATAACTGCTGAATACCAATACGTATAGCTTGTAATCCGCTGCTGCATTTTGACAACTGCTTTTGCATCCACAATGAGGCTCTTGTCACTTGTCAATTACCACGGACCATTACACATGAGTGTGTCATAGCTTAGTTTCTCCCTGAATAGGCATTGGTCAGTGAGCCTCCCATCAGTTCAATGTTAATGTCTCATTGGGTCCAGTCAGTCAGTCCCTGGGCTGCCTCCTTTTCTCACCCTCATCTCCTCTTGTGTGCTGTCCAGCTGGCTCTGACCTCTGACCCTTTCACCCTCACTCCTGACCCCCGGGGACATTCCCACGCCACACCCTTTTGTGTACATCTTTCCATGGTAACCTGATGGTCACTCCCTCTGCATTTTTAGAGATTATGGTGATCGACATAATTCACTTTCACTGGGATCAGTGTAATGCAACCTAATTTGGCCTAATCCCAATTCAAGTATGTGATGCTACAAGACTGAAACATATATGTTCATTAGAGGTGTGTAAACTCTTTTCAGTTCCAAATACAGAATAAAAATATATCCTTCACTGTAGCTCATATTTTAAAAATTATTTAGCCTCACTCAATACCACAGAGAATATGTTTATTAAATCACAAGATTGGATTAAATAGTGCTGTCCAAGGCCACAACACTCAACTAAAATTGATCTATAAGTGTGGTCAGCAAGCACACTTTTCATTATAGCTATTTATTCTAAAATGTCTAAAGTTAAAACTTTTGAATTGAGTGCAAATATTAGTTTGTAACTTTACATCTCTCTACCTGTCATGTGCACTTCTGTCATCCCCTCTCTCCTTTTCTTCTCTGAGTCTGCACCCCTCTGTAGATCCCTCCCTTCTTTTCCTTCTGTCACTTTCACAGTTAATTGTAGAAAAAGAGATTTTCTCCATTGAGGCCGAGTCTCTTAGGTAACCCCACTCCTGCATGAAATGAGATGGATAGAGGGGAAGAGCCGGAGAGAGGGACATGAACGGACAAACTGAACAAGCAGCGGTTGAGGACGGACGCAGGGTGGACTTAACAATATTTTTTAAAAAGTTAGACATAAATAATAATAGTTTAATATTTAACATGCATAGGGACACATGATTAATAGCTGTTTATCTCGGATTATTATCACTGTATTATTGATGGTGCATGATGTAAGTATTTAAATAGTTTACATTTTCACTTGTAAGTACAAGTTTATTCTCTAAAGAGTCAGTTTATAGATAAGGAGTGAAGCAAATTGTTAGATAAACAATATATATAATAGAGGACTCATGGATAGTTCCTTTAAAACATGGATTACTTATAATCTAGTTTAAGAAAGCACTTCTCTTGGTGTGTAGCCTGCTTTCTTTTGACATTTAATTAATTCGACACTCTCCTAACCAGCAGCAAATGCTTGAACAAAAGCTTTGAAGATTTGAGTATATTTTATATTACAAATTTTTGCATTTGTTTCAATTTAACAAGTTATTGATTTCTTCATTGCAGCTTTTACTTCCAGGGCCAGGAGATGCAATTTCAGTTCATCCCAAGTTTGACAGGGAGTTTGGTGTTGATTGTCCAAACGCAATTCTTGTATTACTTCTCCACATCCAGGAGTTGTGGATGGACATCATGCGCCAGACTCTCATTTACTTCCTTTAACCTCTTACTGCAGAGATCGACACAGGAATAAATGTAGTGCAGCTCTGTGCTAAGGAGAGACTGCATTTAAATTGTTGTAAAAAGTTTGTCTTTGGATTTTTAACTCTTTGCTTAAATTGATATATATTGACATCTGTAAGGTACAATTCAAATTTGAATACAATGATTTGAAAATTATTGTGATTACTATTGAATGTGATTTTGACTTAAAATTAGGTTTTTCAAGTCAGTTTCTCAAATCAAACTGAGCTTCCGGTGGCAGGACTTTGATATTTCAATTGTGTGTTGGCCTAAAGGCTGCGAATACCTTCTCCAGGGCCGCAGCAGTGGACTGACATTTTCAATTTTCTGTACACAGTGGAAAACTTTGCAAACTGTTTAATTTGTTTTAGGTGTGTGAATATCATATTGAAAAAAACAAGTGGACTGTCTAAAAACATGAACATGTGGCCTAGTTGCTTATCTAGTTTGCTTGACAACTGAATATGAAAAAGTTCAAATTTGTATCTATTGTATTGTTATGTGAGGAGAATAAGATTAGTAATGGAGGAATAGATGATATGGCACAAGGCCACATGGCTTATGGTTGGCTACGTGAAATGGAGGCTGACAGAGATGTTTCCTCCATGTGCCAAATGTGTCTTTGGATTATAAATTGTAGGGCCATGATTTACCCATTTCTGTTACATGTGTAACTGAGTTTGCTTGAATGTAACTTTACATGAGACAATATTTTTGTTGTTGTTTGAAGCTATTTTTAAGGTCAATGTTGATATTACAGCTACTTATTATCTAATCTGACACTTCTGAAGGACATTTTAAAAATGCAAATTGTTAAAAAAAAAAACAAAACATAAAATAAGTTGTAAAAAGATACTTTTAACATCAATTGTGTATAGACATAAGAGTTGAATGGGTAAATTTTACCCCACACATATCTACTACTAGAGCATGTCAAAGGAAGGTGGAAAACTGAGACAAGATTTCAGAGTCATGACGGATCAAACCTGAAATCTTGAGAACATAGCTGGGATAACAATTTTGACATTTAAATTCGTCCAAAAGTCTTGACATAGCTCTCTATGGGTGTTAACATTCACATGCAAGGTATTTGTATAAGTAAAACTGTGTATAAGTGTATAAGTGAGTAAAACATATGCACATAGAGACAGAGCGCAGTTAAATCCCGCCCACCTGCGAGGGGAAAACAATCACTACTCTCCATTGACTTTGTATTGAGTGAAGGTGCCTCCTTGTCACTTCTGTCCGCTAGCAAACAGAAAAATACCCTAAAAGCTGTTGTGTGGTGGTTATAAGTTTTTATAAGCTGCGGAATAGAAAAACCGGGCCTTTAAGAAGACAAAAGTGGTTACAGGGCTGTGCGCTGTGCGGTGGAAGACACAGACCCGACCTGAGCTGCAAGGACAGCCTGCAGCTCAAAAACCTCCGTAAAAATGTCACGTAAACCTGGACACGCTGCTACAGTCACAGACAACACGCATGAAAGTCAAAACAGAACAGCTGTTTAATTGAAAGGTAGTACAGTGTTTGTAATATACGTTTAAATCACATAATAGCTAACCTGCATTTAGCTGAGATGCTAACTGTAAAAAAGAGCCTGAACGGGAAATAACTGCATGTCAGACTCTGTTTGCAAACTGTAGTCGCCATATCAGCTGTGAAAAGTGTCATGCCAGCCTGTTATGTAGTGGAGTTCGCTATTCAGTTGTGCTATCTCTTCTGTAGACGTGATGTCAGCCCTTGCATTCATATATTGCATCTTAATGTAAAGGGTTTCAACATATGCTATAACTCTCTGGCAGACATATCATATGGTGCTAAAATAGTCCGTTGACATGCTGAAATCAGTCATTTTGTTCGCGTTTAAGCTTTTGGCTGCATATTATGGCGCTGACTGTTTGTCCTCCGGTGGGCGTGGTTTTAAGAGTATGACCCTTTTGTCTCTATAGTGAGTTAAAGTCTACTGTCACATCTGTAAACATCTGTTGCATTCACTTGCAGTGTTAGTATGCTTTAAATGTACATTAAAATAAATAGGGGATTGTCTGTCCCATCAGTGTGTTTAATGATGTATCCTGGTATGTACACTTGGAAGACAGATGCGCTTTTATTACTCTCTTGACTGCATCTTTCCTTGATCTGTTCAAGAAAAAAAACGTTTCTGTCATTGTCTTTGTATATCTTTTGTTACTTACTGAGATCAAAACCTGATCATAGTCTGTGTCAATTAATCATACTGTTCCATTTTGCCAGATCAGAACATATTTTGGCAGCCTTTTAAATTCCATTCAGTGCATGATTAGTTGAATACACACATGATAAGGATAGAAAAGTTATAAATAAACAGAACATTGACGTGTGTGTCATCATGTGTCAAATAAGCAGCTTTAGTAGCTATAGATAAAATATATAAAAAGATTGGATTCACTAAACTGAAGAAATTGTTGTAGTAGGGAGTTTGCAGATACACTTGACCTCTAAAAATGGCCTTTGAACCATTTGTTTTGGAATTAGAAGTAGCTATTCCAACCAAAACGCAAACAATCCAAACCTGATTTCTTGTAAATCACATGATTTGGGGGAAGTCTGGCTGGCATGCTGTGACCAATGAGGTGACAGTTACACATTGTGAAACAGAAACAAACACTTTCCATGCTGCAAGCCAAGCAGTGATATAATAATGACTTTTATAAAAATGAAAAACATGCTGTAGTATAAAATACATTCATCAGTCCTCTGTGATCTGATCTGCATGTTGTTAACCTTGTGTTTTAGATAAATATGTTTAGATTACATAGTTTCATCCATATATACATGTACACACTACTAAACCAAGAAGTATGGCACACATCTGTACACATCAGTACACATGCTATCTGACATACACATCAGTATACATGCTATCTGACAGTATGAGGATTTTCTTAGTTTATTTATTGCCAGTTTGTACATTCTACATGAGGAGTGGTGCATATTTCTCAGTTGTCCAAGAAGAAAAAAACAGAGGGAGGGCATTTAGACATTTCATGATTGAGAAATACAGGGGAGGATGACCTACAAAAACCTGAGCTAATCAAAACCCTGTGTCAGTACAGGAAAAGAAGTAGAAGCTGCACAATGAAGTGCTACATCTTTTCGATACTGCTTCTGATCTTGACTGTGGACACGGAGTGTTCAACGAAAAACAGGTAAATGTAGGAATAGCTGCATGAATATACATTATGTAGTAATGAATTGTAAGCAAATAAACTTAAACCAGCAACTTCAATAACTGCTAATAATAAATGTAAGAGAGATTTAAAATATTCTTTCTGTCTTCTAGGATGTGATATCCACATATTAAATAATATATTTGAGTGTCATGTATGTCTCATGATTATTCTGTCGAGGTAATAGATTAGACAGAACATGTCTGTATATGCTTATATGTAAACTTGCTGTTTATGTATAAGCATAGAAGTATATGAATGCAAAAAAAAAAAGCAATGTGAAGGATACAGTAAAGTGCTATTTTTTATCTTTCGGTGCAGATTCTTCATCTCAGCCCCCTCCGTGTTTCATGTGGGTGTTAATGAGAAAGTGTTTGTCCAGATGGGATGGGGTCATGTTAATACTCCTGTTACTCTCTATCTGGAGCATGAGAGCACTGGTAGTGTGGTGTCTAACAAGGTTTCAACTTCGTGTGCCAGTGAAAGTGACATCAAACAGGTGGAGCTCATGGTATGAAAAACTTATGTAATGCGTTATTTTAAAGGTCCCTTAATTATGTACTAATTTCCTGGAAATTTTCAGGGTAATTTGCAGGTATAATGTTTAGGATATTTAACAGAGAGGATGATGCAATTTGGTACAAATTATAAGAAATAAACAAAAAGTGTTAAGTTGGTTTAGTTGGTAAGTGACCACTCATATTTGGGTTCATATGTAATTGTTAATGTGCAAAAATTCTTTATAAATTAGATTCTTAAAGGTGCAATGTTTAGAATTTAGTGGCATTTAGTGGAACGGACTTGGCATAAATGGAATATATGTTTCAATTAGTGTATAATTATTCTGAAAATAAGAATTGTTGTGCTTTTGTTACCCTAAAATGAGCCCTTTATATCTACCATGGATGTATAAAGAGAACTGGATACATCGTGGAAGGCTGGGCCCCGTTCATTCCTATGAAAGGCGCTCAGTGGCGCCACTTCCCCACTATAAAGAAATTACCCAGATGAAAACATATTGCACATGCTCTGCCAGCTGAGACAGCTAACTTCTGGTTTAGCTCAAATTACCAAATTGCACTGCCCTTTCTGTAAAATGTCCTATAACTGTTAAATACCTGTAAATTACTCAGAAAATTTCCAGGAAATTAGTATAAAATTAAAGATCATGCAAAATAAAGTGTAACCAAAGCTTCCTCAGTCATACAAATTTAGACAGGACTGAGATGTCATAAACCAACACTTCTTGTTTGCATCTTTACAGATAGACAACGAAATTATGTCAGAAATCCCTCCACCAAAAAATCTACGCCCCTACCTTATGCTAGTGGCAGAGAGCCTCAATATCAGGTATAAAACAAGGGTCCTGGTATCAAAACGCAGAGGGTATGTCTTCATCCAGACTGATCAGCCAATGTACAACCCAACACAGACAGGTAAAAAGAAAGTGAACGAATGTGAATAGAAGGGTTAACAGTGACTATTTTTTAAAGCCATTTTATGTTGGTTTACTCTTTTTTAGTTAAGTTCAGGATCTTCACTCTTGACCAGACATTAAGGCCGGTCGACGACATTATCCAGATATCAGTGTTTGTGAGTAGATGCATTTTCTGCACACATCTGTAGGCGTTATTTTAATGGTTTAAATCTCACAATTCATGCTTTTATCGTTTCATGATAGAATGCTGCTGGAAACAGAATAATGAAATCCCTTAACACTGCCAAGGGAGGAATACTCACTGGCACATTCCCCATACCTGACGTCTCTAAGTATGTGAAAACAGATTTGCAATAAACGGTGACTAACACAACAGCACAAGCAACTTACATATGATAAAATATGTTTTGTTTACAAAGAATGGGCACATGGAAAATTATAGCACACTATGAAGATGATGAAGCACATCCTGCTTCCAGGGAGTTCAAAGTCCAAAAATTTGGTAAGCTACTAATCTGATGAAAGTATGTTACTTTTTTTAAACTAACAGATAATATTCCTTCCCTTTAAAAACATTTCCATTCTTACACATCCTAGTTTTACCAACTTTTGAGGTGAGCATCACAATGGATGAGAGCTACATTTTATTGAATGCTGAACAGTTGAGTTTCACCATCTCAGCCATGTAAGTGTTGATTAATTTCCCAATAAATCTATTGTTAAAGCAATATTAATCCATTTTTGGCCAGTTGGCAGGGCAGTTGACAAATACACAGCCCTGACATTTCTTTATGAAGTTTGCTTACATTGTCTCCAAGGTTACAGCTAGTTTAATGTTAACATGTTAGCAACCAGTTGTGACATTACATTACTCTCATCTGAGTAATGTTTCTGGCCATATGATGAGCAGACATCCATCAATCTTTGGCCTTTTAGCTCTGGTTTAGTCCACAAACTCTGAACTCAAAAAAGATATTTAGCTGCTAGATGCTAAACTACTGTGATAAACCTCAAAATAGGCAAAGAGTGGCTAGAAGCATTGTGCAGTTGCAGAATGGGGTAATAAATGTGTACAGTAACCCCAATGCAGTGTTTTTCAAGAAGGAAAGCTTAATATTTTGTTCACATATAGTTATGTTGATGTCTTTGAGTTAATTTTCTCTCTCATTACATTTTCAGGCTTTTTTGTCTTTATTTCAGCAGTCATAATGTTACAATGATTTTCTCTAGGTATTCATATGGTGAGACAGTTAGAGGGGCCTACCACTGCCAATTTGGAGTGGTAAAAAAAGGCACAACCGATGGTCAAAAAGAGACACCTATCTTTATCAAGGGACTGGAGTTAACTGATTCGGTGAGAAAAAACAGATATCTATCCAAAATGTATAATGCTGTTAATCCCTAAAGTGTTATAATACTTGAAAAACAACAAAAATGCTGTTTCTTGCAGATCCAGGATGGAATTGCAAAAGTGTCACACAGCACAGCAAAAATAAATCGGCACATCCAAAAACAGCTGAACAAAACCCTCTCTGATTTACAGCGCAGTGGAGCACAACTCTATTTGGGAGTATTTGTCACCAACATACAAAGTAAAGGACACACTGTCACACTATATGGCCTGCCATTGTTAAAGTCAGAAACCTCTGAGAAGGGGAAAAAAAAACATTGAATTATTGATTATTGTTGTTGTTTTTATTTTTCTTTGATCTAAAGTATTGTTATTAGCCTATTATGATGTAATGAAAGAATATACTTTTTAACCTGTATAACTGATTTGGTGTGTTGTATACAGAGTCATATGCTGTGAAGAGTACAGTAGATGTCTCTGTTTCTTGTTATGAGCATCTAGGAGCACGGCGATTACACTATTGATGGTGTTTGTATGTATTGTTTGGTCCAGGTGGTGAAATACAAGAGGCAGAAGTTTCCCTTCCCATCATCTCCCAGCGATACACCATAGATCTCTCTCGAACTCGCTCATATTTCCTTCCTGGATATCCGCTGGATGTTGTGGTAACGAATGACTACACAACTACTGTATGTAAATGACAAACTGAATAATTAGTTTGTGTATAAAAGATTTTATTTGCTGTTATTATAGGCATTCCTGCGTCTCCCTGATGGCTCCCCGGCAGCTGGTGTGCCAGTAAAGATTGATGTACCAAGCTCCTCTGAGGGATCTGGGCAAGGCATCAGTGACCAGGAGGGGGCAGTGTTTTCTATCTTTAATATCATAAATGCAGCTGGTGCAATCACTGTTGAAGTTAGTATCCCTTAATGACTCAGTTAAAAGTGTTAAATTTGCTTTAGTTCAGTTTTAACAGTTTCCACCTCTGGTTCCAATAGGTGTCTGCAGATGGCTTGCAACAGAGGAAAGTAATTCAACAGCAACAGGGTGACAGCCACCTTTATATGACTTTTACCAAGAAGATATACTCTATGAATGACGATCTATCAGTGACATACAACACTGTCAATGCCCCACATACTGGGTACATATACTACATGGTGAGGCATATCTGACTGAATACAACATGTTTTGAGAAAGAGGAGCAACAGTTTGTCACAATTAAACATATTCAATTGTCTCTGTTGAAGGTCTTAAGTCGTGGGATGCTAATAAGAACAGGCACTTTATTACTTGGTAAGTCAGCGAAAGTCAACCTTAGGATAACTGCTGACATGGTGCCATCCTTCCGTCTGATTGGCTACTTCTACAACCAGGGTGGTGACATCATTGCTGACTCTGTGTGGGTAGATGTCAGGGATGAATGCGGGATAAAGGTCAGGGTAAGTAAACACAAGAGATAAGAGTGCAGCCTGAGCAGAGTGCGACAGTAGACAAACAGAACTTTACCGCTATTGACTGTGTGTTTAAAAAGGGTCATTCTGTAAAAAGATGCATCTTATATTGTTTTGCATTTGTTATAAAGTAGGCAGGAAAGGAGGTGTGAGGGCAGACTTAATTAAGTTGACTAAAGCTTTATTAGGCTGCAGGCCAATTATCATTCGCTGTCAACACAAAATATTCACTTCTGTTATGTTTAGGTTAGTTTCAATGACTGAACTGCCTATACTTTTACATGCAAATATTTAGACGTGTTGATTGAATTAACCTTGATCTTGGACAATGGCATTTCAAAATGTCTGTAACATCCTTCACTTTAATTTAGGTGGAATCAAAATCACCATTTGTACCCGGAAAGAAAGCTGAGCTAGAAATTGATTTACACGGTGCGAGAGCGAAAGTCGCTTTGCTGGCAGTTGATAAGGCCTTCTACGCTCTAAAAGCAGACAATAAACTCACAAGCAAACAGGTAACACTTTCACACACTTTCTCTCGCAAGACACACAGGTTGTTTTATTCAACCTATATATTGTAATGTGATGAGTAAATTCCTGTTCTTGTTTACACTTTTCAGGTGTTTTCCTCTATGCAGTCATATGACCTTGGTTGCTCATATGGCGGAGGATTTAACCCAGTATCCATACTCATTGATGCTGGCTTGTCTTTTGTGTCTCAGTCCCAGTCAGCGTCCAGAAAGGGTATGACAGAAGCACAATTGTCCTTTCTTTAAAATGTAAACTGAGAGCAGAACAAATTTATTATCCAGATTCATCTCTATATGTAGAGTCTTGCATTACAGTAACTATAAACAATAACAATAAACAACAACAATAATATTTGTCACATATCCACACTTCAATAATACATATTTACATATGATATATGTAATATTTACATACATACATATACCTCCTTCTTCCTTACGAGTTGACTGAATAATGTTTAATCATTTAGTGTCAAAACTCATTCTAAAAATACCAGGGAAATGCTGAATTAGAACACTTTAAATTTTTATATTTTACAGTATGTATCAGTTTAGATGTGATAAAAAATGAATATTTGTTTTGACACAAGATCATGCAGATATTTTCAGGAAATGGGACATAGGTTATTGCAGTGTGTGTTGAAAGGACATGTTTTAAAGGGTTGGTTCATCCAGATTACCAGAAATATTTTCTCACTGACCTGTAGTGGTATCTAGCCATGCAGACTGTTTTATCCTAAACCAAATTAAAGCAAAACTACATACAACTAGAAGTAAGTAATAAAGATGTGTGCTTTGGCCTTATAGAGGAACTGTAAGGCCAAAACGCATGTATAAAGCTTCATTTGAAAAGTAACATCTTCTAGTATCTGGAAATGTGCTTGTTTAGCATGTGGCTAATCAGTTCAAATATAGCTCAGAAAAGTGTTTTTGGTCCTTGTCTATGATGAGTCATATTTGAATAACAATAACCAGCTTTACACCAGAACTCTGCAAATCACCACATACCTTCTACATCTTGTCAACCACACCTGTATAAAATTCCAGACCTCTAGGCCTAAGGGGAGCCAGGGAGTTTTTAGTTGTGGTGTCACTGGTGTTTCATTATACACAAACATTTACAAAAATGTTTCTTGCCTTGAGCTGAGCTTTTATACTGTTATACGACTTTTCCAGATTTTGTCTGTGATTCACAATCTGCACGACGACAACGTTCTGTGGACCTTCAGCAGGAAATGATGAGCTTAAGTACGACAGAATTCTGGCATCACAATATCAGTCTGAGATCATGTAAAATGCTTCTGATAAGAATATGCTATAAAATATGTCTTTTAATGTCACTTTCAGAATCAAACTTTTCCGATAAAGATTTGCAAGAGTGTTGTGTTCGCGGGTTTTCTCTCATCCCTATGAGACGAACATGTCAAGAAAGAGCAAAGAGGATGTCTCTGGTGGAAGCCAAAACTGAGTGTGCAGATGTGTTTTTAAAATGCTGCCTTGAGGGAGAACGTCTGAGAAAAAAAAAGATCCAAGAGGATGCCCAGAGAGGACTTGGCAGAAGTGAGATGAAATTATCATGTGGATATTTAAAACTTTTTCCCGTTTAAATAGCATTTTGTGGAATGATCATCACAAACCTGTCATTTTTTTTGTTTTTTAGCTTCAAGCACAGTGGACATTGAACAGTTCTTCTTGGACAGCACTGCTCAATACATTCGGAGATTTTTCCCCCCAAGCTTTGGATTCAAAGAATTTGATGTAACAGACAAAAAAACGTAAGAGTTTCTGGTCAAGTGCATCAGTTAAAAGCTATAATATGAATAAACAAAGCATTCGTCAGATATTTTACAAGCAATAAATTCATTTTCTCCTGATTGACAACTCTTTTAGGCATTCTTTTCATCTACCCGATTCCATCACCACATGGGAGATTCAGGTCGCCACTTTATCTTCAACCACTGGTAATAACAGCTTCCCATTTCACAAATGCATCTGAGATATATGATGAAAAAACTTCTCATAATAACTGTGCTTCACTTCATATTTCATTTAGGTTTCTGTGTAGCTCAGCCGACACAGTTCAAAGCATTTAAGCCGGCATTTGTGTCTCTGACACTGCCTTACTCAGTAAAAAAATATGAGCAACTAGCCATTTCACCTGTTATCTACAACTACGGCGATGAAACACTACAGGTAGATATAACCTAATGTTTTGTGGCACTTTAACCAGTGACCACCTACTGGGTAAAAGACTGAAATTCAATTTTTAATGTTGTCTTTCTCTGTGAACACATTTCTGCATTTCTCTAGGTGGCAGTTCACATGGAGCAAAGTGAGGGTCTGTGTTCCCCCGGTTCAGCCACCACTTCATCCTTTGTTAACATTACAGTGGAACCAAGCTCTTCCCAGTTTGTCACTTTCTCTGCTGTCCCCATGATAATCGGTTCAATACCCATCAAAATACGCCTCTATGATATAGAGAATGAGTATGGAATAGATGCAATTGAAAAGCCTTTGAATGTGCGGGTGAGTGACAACAACATTGGTTTATCTGCTTATTGACTATGATGATGCTTTAAAATATCAGTATGAGCATATTTGTGTGCTAGTAATATAAATTTACATCAACATACTTTTTTTCACTCCCATATTTTCATGTGTAATTTGTTTGTAGACAGAAGGAATAGAAAAGAGAGTAGAAAAAACCAAACTGCTCAAATTCGATGGTGAGTTGTGTCACTATTTCTTAATAATACTTAATTCTTCATCATATTTAATTCTTTACTTTGCATTTACCTTTGCTTTAATCAACATACTTCTCTCCATTGTGAAGGGAGGAGCACAAAGACTCTCATTATTGATGGAACTTTACCAGACGAAACAGTCCCCGACTCCAACACCAATATTTTCGTCTCAGTGGAAGGTATATGTGCAGTTAGACACAGATAAGCACTTCACAGACCTTTATAATGACAGCGTCTTAACCTTTCAATGTTCTCACCTGACAGGGGACGGATTTGGCAATTCATATGCAAAGAACCTTCTTTCGCCTGAGACGGTTAACAAATTGATCGAATTGCCTACAGGATGTTTGGAACAGACAATGGTACGAATGTCCCCCACAGCTTTAGCCCTCCGCTACCTTGACCTGTCTGAGCAATGGTTTGAGCTGCCTGCAGGTAGCAGAGATGATGCTCTTCAAAAAATTGAGGAAGGTAGGAGCACATCAAGCAGCTAATTGAATAATGTCTTTGTCATTTGATAAGTAGGTCTATAACTATGTGCCTACATGTCTTTTTTTGCCCTTTTATAGTATTTTCCATAGAATAAATATCTCATTGATATATGGCAGATATCACTGTGTAAGTAATTAGAAAGATTTTGAATTAAATCCCAAATGTAACAGAAAGCCAGTGTTTTAAAGCAAGACTAGATTAAAGCACACAAAAAATGGTTTCTCCTATTGAGAATAAAAAGGGATCCCCAGGCTGTTCCATCCTCTTCTTGTAATGTAATGAACGTTGCACCCTCTATGACTCACTAACAGGGCTGTAGACATTCTTCTTTTAAACAAAGTTAACACTTTTTTTGACAGGTTATATGAGGATTTTAACATTCAAGAGAGGCATATCTTATGGATTATGGCCTCATGTGCAATCTAGTAATTGGTGAGTATTTGTTTAAAGTTGCCTTTTTGATATTTGCTGTAATAATAATGATAAAAAACTTTATTTATATAAAACCTTTTCAAACAGTGTTACACAATTCTTCAAATACAAAATCAGCACTGCAATTAAGTACAAGCTAATAAAAGTACAAAGACTAAAATAACCCAAAATACAATAGAATACAATAAAACACATAAAACAAAGAGGAACTGGAAAACATACAAATTTGGGCAAACATCAATAAAATGCTTTGTTAAAAAGATATGTTTATGTACTGATTCTGCAAGCCTCAGACCTTCAGGCAGGGAGATCCAAAGCTGAGTCACCCTGACTACAAAATCTGCCTGAAGATCTGAAGTTGCGCTCTGGCTCATAAGGGGAGCAGCAGTTCAGCAGTATAAGTAGGAGCAGCTGCATTTTGCACTAACTGAAGACGTGAGATTGTTCCACAGTGAATTGCAAATAGTTAAGAAATAACAATATGAAAGCATGTATGATTGTTATCTTCATACGACCCTCAGCATGAGAGAGGAGAGACCTGATCTTTGAGATGTAAGGTAGTTACAGTGTCTCATATAATAAATTAACTTTTGTCATTTTGAGCATCTTAAATTGTAAATCTGATTTTTCCATCTTCACCACTCTCTTATTTTTCTTTATTTTGTCCTCAGGGTGAATGCTCTTGTTGTCAAACTTTTTTCATTGGTGGCAGAGCGTCAGACAGCGTCTTTTGGACAACAGGGCAGGAGGACTAGGGTTGTACCATTTGAAGAGATCAGACAACCAGTCAGTTACTTGCTCACAGTACAGAACAACGATGGGTCATACAGTGACCCAAAGCCTGTGCTACACAGAGGAGTGATGGTAACCTCTTTTAGGAGCTACTTCGTACATGTTAGAACATGCATATAGAGTATATTAAAACAGTATTTGAGGTGGCAACAAACTGAATGGCATTTATTTGAATGCAGTATTGTCTCTTTGTGTTAATTGTAGAAAAAACACGATGAAAAAGCATCCATGACAGCTTTCATAACTCTTGCACTGCACCGGTCCCTTCAATTCCTGACAGCTGAAGGGAGAAATGATGTGGTGAGATAATATAAAGACTTGCTGTCCTAGGTGACTGTTTTTAGCTTTTGGCACGGCTATGAGACTGAAATATCTCAACAACTTCAACAACTGTTAAACTAGATCGTCATGCAACTGTGTACAGATAATTCATGAGTCCCAGGCTATGTATGCTAATCTACTTGGATACCTGACTTTTCCTTCAGAGCCACCATGAAGTTGACTTTTGTGGTTCTGAGTGAAATGTCTTGAAAATCTTTGGATGGATTGCCACAATATTAGGTATGCAGGTATTTGGTAGGTTTATGACCAAATGCCTGCAAAACTGATGACATTCCCATTAGTCTTGGCTGTACTTTGTGTAATACATCCAGACATTACTGCCAATTAGGAAATGTTAGCATGCCGCTAGCATGGCTGTAGTGTTGTTATTGTTGTAGTTTTATTTGAACATATTTTAATACACTGTTGTCAATGCATAATTTGTAAAGAAGATTAGATTAAAATAATTCACTGACTACATGCATGCTACATGTCCACATGTATTTTCTACCAGGAAGCAAGTATTTCAAGAGCAACAACGTATCTCGTGTCACACTTTGAGGAGCTTCAGAATCCCTATGCTGTGGCCATTACAGCCTACTGCCTCTCAGTGTGCCTGCCAGGAGGAACAGATCTTACATCTTTCTGGATAAGACTTCAAGGAATGGCTACTGAAGGCATGTTCAATCAAAGCAAATAGGAGTGGGTGATATGGTATTTCATGAAAATAATAATAATAATAATAATAATAATTATAATTATAATTTACAACAATATGTAAATGATATATATGATAAATGATAAAGTATATATGATGAATGTATAATCAGTTCTATGGAAAATCAGTTGAGAACTGGTTTATTGATAAAATAACTGGACATAAATGTCTGCTTTTAAGAAATAAAGAGAAATAACTACCTGAGAAAACAACATTTCATCACATTGATGCAACAAGTCCCATTCATTGATTTACAACATCACCTAACACACCCAGAGATATTAAAGTGATAGCTATCATAGTGTAAATCTTTGCCCAATTACATTTTTTTTTTTATCATCTCACTGTCTTTATTATCATATCGCCCAACCCTAAGAGCAAACATACTCATTGTGGTTAAAATGTTAAATTCAACAAATGGATATGTCACAGTATGGTAGTATTTGAAATGTGTGACATTTATTGTCTGTTTCTTACTTATCAGGGAAGAATAGCTGTTATCTGTGGACAGCTGATGCCAGCACAGGGAATCAAGAGAAGGCAGACGCTATCACAGTAGAAACTACAGCCTATGCCCTCTTAACTGCAGTGGCACTTGGCCACACCGAATGGGCAGACAAAGCAGCCTGCTGGTTAACCACCCAAGAAAACTATTTTGGAGGCCGCAGAACAACACAGGTGACTGAGTTGCTAAATTGAGAATTGCTTAAACCCACCAAAAATTCCTGTCTTTGGACATAGCTCATATATATCCTCTGTGTCACACCATACAGTACAGTCCAAATTAACTGTCAGAGTAGAGATGTTAAACTTGGTATTGATGTTTTATTATTGTGTCCAGGATACCGTGATGGCATTGGAAGCCCTCTCTGAGTATGAGTTAAAGAAGTCCTCCAGGCCCGAAGCAAATGTAATAGCAGAGTTCAAAGTTCCAGGAAAGCAAGACAGAATAAATCTTGAGATGACGAATCAGAAGGAGAAGGTGGAAACTAACCTTAAGGTATCAGAGAGCATTTTTAGCATAACACCTGAATACTCCCATAAATATTTAAACTCATTCTTAGATTATTTGTTTTTGGTGTATTTTGTTCCAGAAATTTGAAGGGAACAATGTTTCGGCAGAGTTTACAGGAGAAGGGGATGTCAAGCTAAAAGTAAGTTTGATTAATGTCTCTATGAATGCTGAAAGAGATCCATAATTTACAGTAAATCCCCAATCTCTTTGGCAGGTTGTGAAGGCTTACTACCTACTGGAACCCAACGACAACTGTGACAAGCTGTCTATCAGAGTCACGGTGGAGGGGAAAGTGAAGTACACTGGTGAGCTTTGGTCACTGATAACAACTCAAAACCACATGCAGTGCTGATTAAAGTTACAGTTACATTAACTGCTGTTTTTCCAGCTGAGGTCATAGAAAATTATGAGTATTATGATGACGATGATGTCAATGAGGAGAAAGGCGCACGAGTGCCACGGTCAGCTATTGAATGGTATGATGCTCGCACCCGAAACAGGAGAGATGTTGATAACAGCGCAAATTCAGACAAGAAGGTCACCTACAGAGTCTGCGTCAGGTTAGTTGAATGAGATCTCATTTGCTCCCTATTGTCACTTGTGAGACAATGAGCTTTGCTAGAAAAGGTCACAAATCCCGATTAGTGTCTTTCTCAGCCTGTGTTTTTTATTGTTTTCCTGTGTTTAGTCACAGCCTGGCCCGCAATCTCACAGGAATGGCCATTGCTGACATTACACTTCTGAGTGGATTTGAAGCTGTAGAGGAGGACCTGGACAAGGTTAGTAACTCTCTATACCCTCTCTTCATCACTGTCATTCTCAGCACAAAGTGGGAGGAACTATTTTGGGTGTTGCTGTTTCCTGAAGTAAAAGTCTCATTCATTTTCTCAATATAGGCAATGTGAGGTGACTTTGGACAGACATGAAACTCTCTCAGTTGAATTATCAGTGCAAAAGATTACCAACGGTGTTAGAAAATATCTGGTTCTGGGGTAAAAAGTAGAAGGTACAAGCCTATTTATATCAAAATTGCACTCTCATAGTGCATGTTTAACAAGAAACATCCAATCACAGAGCTCAAAATTCTGTTACAAGGACTGCTAACAGTAAATGAAAGCTACTCTGAAGGAACAACTATGGTCAATGTGTTGCCCAACCACACTGGAAGGCGTTCTGAACAGCCACATGCAGTGGAACACAATAAATGTTAAATATGGGGATAACAGTTCACACTTTTAGATAGATTATCATTTTTGGTAAGTTACAGAAATTATTGGACGCGGGCCCCCTAATTTCCGACAATGAAAAGGTATTGGGGTTGAGAGTTTTTTATTTACTGCTCAGCCCTTTGACAACCACTTATGGTGGTGTATGGTGATGCCTTAAGGATGACTGTTTTGAGAAAAATGATTTTGAAAACTGACTTCTGCTCTATGGCAGTAACCGTTGCTTTTGTGGCAAAGGAACATGTCACCCAGTGCAACGGTGTGGCTCATTGACATGTTTTTAATAGTTTAAATGGAGGTCTGCGGCACAGAGGAATAAGATATATCAGACTTTTTATACACACACAATACTTGTAAGCACTTGTAAGTAGGATCAATTCATTGTTGGTTTGGCTCTGCAAGTGAGATTTGTTGCCAATAAGAAAAGTATAGAAAATCACCAGCCCTATCATTTAAATAACATTGATGATATCATTAAATAAACATATAAAATGGGAATACAGAATGGAGAAGAACATTTCTAGAACCACTTTGCAACTCTATTCTAATATTTTACACCAAAACTATGCTGACAAACAAGTTAATCAGAAGAATGAATTCAAGAACTGTCTTTTCTTCTGCTATCATTTGAAAAAGTTCAATTCTTGTCTCCTCCCAGCTAAAAGACACACCTGAACAATACATCTCTCATTATGAAACCTCCTATGGAAGAGTGCTGCTCTATTTCAATGAGGTAAGGCTGAACTCTGTTTACACACACAAACATTTTCATGTCCAGTACTAAAATATGTCTTCTCTCACTCTAGCTCTTTGAACCAGAGGAATGTATTAGTTTCGATGCTGAACAGAAAGTGCCAATTGGCCTTCTGCAGCCCGCTCCAGCTGTGTTCTATGATTATTATGAACCACGTAAGCTTTTTATTTTTATCTTCTGCATTTTTTGTCAAGGTAGAAGGGTCACCTTTGTTAAAAATTACCAGGAATTTACTGACTATTTGCGGTTTCTTTGCAGAAATAAAGTGCACTGTGTTCTACTCTGCCCCCGCAAGAAGCAAGATGGTCTCCAAACTGTGTTCAGAGGATGTGTGCCAGTGTGCAGAAAGTAGGCCATTATTTTAATATCCATACTATAAAACACCTGTGAATACATTAAGCTTTACCTTTGAGATTTGTTTACTGTATTATGTTCCTCTTTCCTTTAGGACCCTGTCATAAAGTACAAAGTCTATTCAAAGGTCTAAAAAATCGAAGAATCACAAAGAATGACCGTGAAG
This sequence comes from Thunnus thynnus, assembly GCF_963924715.1. Classification (NCBI taxonomy): domain Eukaryota; kingdom Metazoa; phylum Chordata; class Actinopteri; order Scombriformes; family Scombridae; genus Thunnus; species Thunnus thynnus. Next base: position 18,762,561 of record NC_089526.1, read on the forward strand.
AACATGCTTGCTTCTTCCCCATAGTTGATTACGGTCAGTGCTGCACAACACAGTATGGCGTAAAAAGCATCTAATATTAACTTGAATAAAAAGATTTCAAATGCATTCTTTCATTAAAGTGACAATATCAGTAAAGCAGTTCAAATGAATGGTTATTTACTGGTTGATTCTTACTTTATTTCAGCATACATAGTTGAAGTTCTCAGTGTTTCTGAGAAGAGTAACTTTGAACTGTACAAAACGAATGTGAAGGAAGTACTCAGATCAAGTAAGTATTGAATACATTCATTTATCTACATTTATGTTTGAATATCATAAACATAATGACTACGCTCTGTCTACCAGAGGGAGATTTGCATGTGACTGAAAATTCTGTTCGAGTGTTCGCTAAGAGGCGTCAGTGTAAAGGACAGTTAGACGTGGGAAAGCAGTATCTCATCATGGGCAAAGATGGCCTCACAACCGACTTGAACGGAGAGTAAGTATACTCACTGATATTAACAGATGTATCATTTTACACAATTTGATTCTCAGCCCGTTCATTCTCTTCCTCTTTTATCATATAGGACACAGTATCTGCTGGAATCAAACACCTGGGTTGAGAAAATAGAATGTGACCAATCTTCTACTAAAAGTGCCTGCAGAGGGTTTAATGCGTTTATATATGAGTACAAGATGGATGGCTGCAGACAGTGAAACAGACTGCCACACACATTTTCATTTCAGTTTCATTTAACATTCATTTTCAGTCATTTTCATTTCAGTGCAACTCAGCTGCCAAAGTTATCCATGAAATGTCAGCATGGGTGTGATCTTTTCTTTTGTTTGTGCTATCTTATCTCTATATTATGATTAAGCTATCATAGTCACAATCATGAAAGCATAGTATAACAACATCCTTAAGTACTGAGACAGTATTGGTAAATCAGAGAGTAGGTGGATGGCTCCACTACAGTCATTTTAAGTGTTACTACTTACAATGTGTAACCATAAATCATTTCTTCATATCCAATACAGCTACCTGCATTTAAATAAAAAAAAATAGATCTGGCAACTGTATCTGTGTGTCTGTTGGTTGCGCCATCGACTAGTTGCATACATGAAGATAATTACTTGAGTTGGAACTGAACACAGCAACAGAGAAAGAAGTATTCACAAGCATCCATTTGCTCTTTCATGTCCTTCCAAATAGTGTGATTCAGTTTGGTGTACTGGTTTGATTTAGCTTTCCCGCTGAATATATTTATTTTACTGTATTTTTTTTCTTTTACTGGCAGTAAAGGACCTGAGAAGGGTCTCTGTGCTCAACACAACCCCCCTCAAAGTTACCCCCCTCCTTGCTTAACATCTGCTAGGTGGAGAAGAAGGGAGAGGGGGAGTGGTTTGGGGTTGGCGCGGTTCATACACATAAAAATGGCAAAGCAGTCTGCAGATAAGACTGGCTCACTCACTCCCAGGGGGGTTACACAGTGATAGGATTTGGATTAATCGTCACCTCATTAGGATAACAGCTGTTGATTCGCTCAAGAGAGCTAATAGGTCTCTTCTCAAGTATGGTCAGCTTAGTAAAATGGCTGCAGAAGATACTCAGTGCAATTATATAATTCAAAAAGTGATTGAGTTGCAGTTGATGCAGAGAAAGGTATTGGGGGAGAGAGGTGGTCGGAGGGAGCAGTGCAGCAGGAGGGGGGGTGGGGTGGGGAGGGGTGGGGGGGTATGGGTGGAAAGGCGAGGAACAAGCAAGGGCTTATGTGCTTATATTATTCTAATCTCTGAGGCCAGTTCCAATGTAAGCAACACAGGAGTACTGACCATCACTTCAATCACAGCCAGATCAATGCCTGCACTGTTTCAACCTTTGCCATTAGACATTTCATTAAATTTGAATCAATAAAGCATAAATAAATACGCAGACTCCAGCATCACACATTTTCATCTCAGGATTACTTAGTGTTAGTAGCCAACACCGACAGCACATTTGAAAAAGTGGTCTTCTTTTTCTGTAGCTTGTCCAAAGTAATCAATGACTTGTCATGACTAAGCAATGCAGACTTGCTTATGATTAGAGTCACAACAAATCATTTGTCAAATTCAATATTTTACACATAACATTTTCTTGATTGGTTGTCTGCGAATTTACAGAGTGTTTGAGCAACACAATACAAATGCAAGTATTCCTTTCAACAAAGACAGATTGAAAGTGTAGACTGAAAGATAGATTTATGCTCTGGTAGATCTGTGGATTGCCACAAGAAATTTACCGCAAATACACATATTGCATGAGTACAGTACATATGCACTTACACTGACACATCAAATATGCTTGAGCAGCAACTGTGAAATTGGCTGGGGAGTTTATGTGACCATGCGTATTTTGTCAGGTGTGCTGTAGCTGTTGAAGGTGTGTCTTTAGCCATTTTTCCAAAGGCCAAGACAGGGTCAGCGGTTTGAGGGTGGTCTATGGCGCAGAGTGGAGTAGAGCGAAGGCGGAGCTGTTCCTGGAGGTCGCCACCAGATGGAAGTACTGATGGAGTGGGACCACCCACTCAGGACTCCATGCTACACTGACAATTGCTCTGTTTTTTGGTTCAATATCAAGGTGACTTGATCTGTTTGTAGGTTTGTAAACCAAAGAAACAACAGGCCAGTTTTAAAGAAATGTCATATTATACTTGAAGGGCACATGATAGAATGTGTGTTTTCCCTGTGAATTACATATTTCTTTCATTTGACTGGTCCTGAATTCGAAGTTAGAGACAGATACAATACATGTCATAATATTCGAGTCTATGTGACATCAGTGTGTGTGTGTGTGTGTGTGTGTATGCATGTGAGTATACCTGCAGAGATACACTATGTATTTGCACACAAAGCATTCGGTGGTACAAATCTGTGTATTTGTGTGATAAAGCTTTTGAATAGATATTTATGCATATGTGGGGTCCCATACTGTTTGTTATGTTGTTTAAGTTGATTGTGGTCTTACTTTTACAGGTTTGTGCATGTGATAATGTTTTATATTTGGCTGGTGTTGCTCAGTTTGCCTTTATTTGGATTGTTAATTGCTCTTCATCTTACACGATATGTGTGGGCTGATTTTCATCATTTTATGTCTCCAAAATGTCTCTTCTTGTCATGTCTCTCTGACCTCCAATTACATCTACAAATGGACTGTTCCACAAGTGGCCCAAGTTTGACATTAATCCACGCCATTACATTCATACACATCGCTCCTTAAACACCTTTTAAACCAAGCAGCTTCAGTCCTCTCCCATTTCCCATCCTAACTCTGCTGGGTCTTCTTTTAAAGAGTCCAAATGCTGACTGGCTCAGTGTTCTGCATCATGTTCACCTGACATTTTGACAGACCTGGAAAAACCATGATAATTACATCATTCATCAAATTATTGTCTGCTCTTCTACTAAGTTTGCCGTAGCGTACTGTAGGTTAGTTGTCTTTCAGTATCAGAACATGGTGTACTTGCCAAGAAAAATGTGTGAGCTTAAAGCATTTTCAACTGAAATATCTAGTGGTAAATATATTTTTAAATTGTGGGTGCTTACATACCCACAGTGTAGCATCTATAGAGTGAGTATATGTAGCTCAATAGAACTGTTTCTTCAGCATTACCCAGAGTTTCACTGCTGTTATGCAACATGGTTTTGCTTGTTCATTGTATTAGTAACTAAAGAATTTGATTACAAGAATATATTTCATCATATATAAATTAGTCAAAACAGTTCTACATCCTTATCTTTTTGGTACACTTTGCAGATTTATTAGAGTCGGGTTTGAAATTAACATTAATGAAGATGAACTGTGGCTTCTTTTGAGCGATTACACCAAAACTGCAGTCTCTATTGTAGAACAACTTCACAGGAATTTAAAGTTCATGCAAAAATAAATAATAATAAAAATGTTAAAGGGCAAGCGGGTTTTAATGACTGACTTTTAACGCTTATAATCAACAAATAGCTTTTCATAAAATACCTGAATTTTACATTATCTTTGGAAATATAAAAAAGCTGCAGTGATTTAAACTTTTGTTTTTGATCTCCTGTAAAATGTCACTTATGCCTGTTTGCTCCGAACCCTTGGTATCCTCGTCTTCATGTGGTTTACAAAAGGTGGGATGGTGGGTGGCCATTTGGTCAGAGATGCAGTGCCTTCACAGAGCATTCCTTAAATCTGGTGGATATTTGGTCACTTACATAACTCCCACGTAGTTACATCTCATTACTTCCAACAAACAGCCGATTCATATAGCGAGAGGTTCCTGTCCCCCAGAGTCAGTGGTGAATACCTGCAGTGTTACTCCTATGTATTCCAGCTGAATCATGATTCTCGGACCAGGGCTGTATTCAATCAGAGACTGTGTCTAGGTGTTAGCAATGTCTGGTAGAAGTCAAATTACAAAAAGCAGACACTGAAATACCTGTCATGAGCCATGCAAAGCTGAAACATGCAAGCAGTATGTTGAGCTATTTTTGTGTTACATGACACTGTATTTTCAGGAGGGAAACTGCTATTTGAACATATTGACTAAAATCTAATCACATCAGATATTAGATTAAACACTAGATTTATTAAAACGGATTCATTATTTATATGTTGAACAAGAAACTCTGACTTATATTGTTAAACCTACCAGCAAGGTCAGTGGAAACAAAACAAAAATATGTTTTCCTCATGTAACAAAATACAGGAAAGTATTTGATCATATTTAATACACAAATTTGTGTGAAAATACCACTCTTTTTGTAAGTCCAGTACAAATATTTTCCATGGTGGTTGAGAGAGTGGGACCACTAGGGGTGGAGGAGAGAGAGGGGGTTGGAGGGGAGGGGGGTCCTTAAGTAGGAGCGGACTTTATCACTCTCCTCCTTTCTAGTGGCGGTCCTTTCTCTCACCTCTTTCCTTCCAGATCATACCCTGCAAGTCTATGTAAGCTTTTTCAATCAAATGGAGGGAGCAACACAAAGAAAGACATAAAGCCAAGAACAAAATCATTATTCTGGTAAGTTCATTTTTTTTGTTATCAGAGTGGCACTCATTTGAATGAATGGACTCCTCATTGATGTCTATTGATTATTGCAGTCAAGATTTGAAGTCAAGATTTTCAAGTACATGTGTAGAAAAAAGGATCATGTTGTTGTTAAGTATTTTAATTGCAGAAAAGAAAAGAAAATCCAAACTGTTGCATTGTGCTACTTTTTGTAAGATGTGAACGTGATATGCAATTGTTAGTGTGCACACATTTTCAACCTGATATTTGGGGGATATAGTTGTACTATAATTTAATATATCCAAGTTTAAATGATTTTTCACTCTAATAAAATTAATATAGTGATAGTATGACAATTGACATTTTAGAAGTAACGGTTGCCTACTTTAATGCAGCCAATTAATCAATTTATCCATGCATACCACATTTAAAACACTGGCTTGATGTGTAGTAAGGCATCTTAATGTGTTTACCTCCTGCATGATTTATTTGATTTTCTACAGATTAAAAGCCAAGGCTGGACATATTTCTATTAGTGGTTTTATGAGTTGTGGGTGCAGAGGATTATGTAACCTTCTGTAGAGTGAAAGACATACAGTGTCCCACAGTTCTATACAGTGAAGCTCTGTTAGCGCTCTGCGTCGTCTCTCCAGCGGACTCTCTAGACTTTCCGCTCAAGTCACCTTCTTCCTTCCTGTGCAAAACCAACTAATTTAGATTTTACTTGGTTTGGCAAGCCACTGAATTAACAGTTATGGCTGATTAGAACACTGCTGCATTTTTCAACTCATATTTGATTGATCTTCATTTTTACAAAAGTATATCAGTAAGAACAGTTTAAATAAAACATGTTTATAATATCATTTTTCATGAACATTTTGTTTCCTTGCAGTGATGCTCAGAGAAAATTGGATCATGAAAGTTCAATAAACAGTGACATATAAAATGAACAAGGTGAAGAATGAAGAATGTGTTGTAAGATCCAAATCCAAAAGAGCATCTTAGAATTGTTTTGATGTGCTCTTATCAATTATTGTGCTCAGTGAACCTTTCTAAATATCAGATCACAGCACATAACTTTAAGAGAACCTAAAGGTTTCACAAGGTCTTATGACTGAAAGGTCATCCGGCTGAGTTTGCAAAATGAATGGAAAAGTAAGTAATGCCTTCATCACTGCTGTCATGTCAATTTTGAGGATGGCACTAAAAATGAAATTGTTCCAGTATCGCTTCTTAGTAAACTGTATAAAGTTGTACAACAGAGCATAAAAGTGTGAATGGAAACTTTGTGAATGAGAAGCTGGCCAGTGCTAAAGAAGAGCATGTATGCTCAGCAAAGCCCTTCTTGGGATTAAAAGTTATAAAATGACTTGGCATAAAGTCTCATGCATTAGACTTATTCATAATTCAGTTCTTTCATTTTTTTTTATTTCTAGGTAAGCCCTGGCAAAATCCTCTTTACAACTGGTTGCTGTAATATAAAGGAAGGAGTTCATCATCTTACAGTAACATACATACAGATCCTCCAAAGGCATTACCATCTCTGGCTACTGCTGCTGGCTCAAAATGTTGTTTACTCTAGGACTTATCCTCCTTCTTGCCCCTTTTCCCTCCTTTCAAACCACGACCAATGAGAGGAGAAACTCTACAGGAAGCGACATGACCAAACCAAATGCCGTTTTCATCCCTTCAAAACCAAAAACCAGCGTCGCTCTAGCCAAACAAACCATTCGCCCCTCCCTAAAGCCAAACACAGTCAATCAGACAGTTTTACCCACTCCAGCTGCCAACCAAAAACCTCCAGCCAACCCTGCAGCAACCACCAAAAGCAAGCCAAGCCCAGCAGTAATTCAAACCACTCCATCGGCACCCGTAAAGATTACTGCAGTCAGTGGCACTGTGACCAACAAAGACAAGCACACAGCCTCAGTTAATCAGACTGTTGTAGCTAAATCTCCTTCAGTAAGCGCTGTGAAGACTACAAAAGACAAGCCTGCCCCCACTGGAGCTCTAAATGTTCAGTCAGCATCCACAAAGTCCGCTTCAGCCAGCAGTGCTAAAACTACCAAAGACAAAATCCAATCCTTGGTCAATCAAACTGTTTCAATGAAATCTCCTTCAACGAGTGATGGGAAGACTGCCAAAGACAAGTCTACCCCCACCATCGTTCAAAATATTCAGTCAACAGCCACGAAGTCTGTTCCTGCCAGTGGAGCTAAAACCATCAAAAACAAGCTCACAGCCTCCATCAATCAGACTGTTGCAGTTAAATCTCCCTCCATCAGTGATGTGAAGAACACCAAAGACAAGCCTGCCCCCGCAGTAGTTCAAACTGCCCTATCAACACCAGTGAAGGCTGCTACAGCTAGTGGTTCTGCAGCTGACAAAGATAAGGTCACAGCCTCTGCCAATCAGACCACTGAAATCAAGGCTCCCACCAGCACCAAGGAAAAACCTGCCCCCGCACAACCAATCAAGGTGGTCATTACTGAAGACTGCGAGTCCAGCAAAACCAAGGAGCAGGAACTGAAGCTGAAGCCTGGCGCTCCTCTGGTGATGACGCACAAGATCAGTTTGTTGCCTGGTGGTTGCACCGGGAGCTGTGAGGCTGAGATGGCTGCGCTGAAAGGACGCGTGGCCCGACTGGAGAGAGAGATGTCATCTCTGAAAGAGAAATGTATGATTTTCTTATGTCAATTCTGTAGTTTCATTCTACATATTTGGGAGTCTTCTGCTTTTTTCATTATATTTGACACAACTCATTAGAGATGTGGTTTTAAAGATTGTGATTCTTTTTTGTTGCTGCCCAGGTCCATGTTCTGCAAGTTGTCCAAATGATTGTAGTGGCAATGGGGAATGTGAGAAGGGGAAATGTGTCTGCCGAAAGGGATTTCTGGGTCCAGACTGCAGTAAGTGCGCCCAAGGAGCAGAGTGTAATAAAAGTAAGTGAGAGTCTTCACTGGTAGACATGGTGGCAGGGAAACAATTTTTTTAAGTGAGAGAAAATGTTGTTTATTTTCCCTTTGATAAATATGTCATTCATACCTTGATCCTACTACTCAATTTCAGAAGCTGCCAAAGGGAAGGTGAACAAAGACAGCAATGTCATCAAGGAAAACATGCAGGAAAAAAGCACCAAAGTAGAGCTCACACTCTTTGAGAAGAAGGACCAGAAGAAGGGGATTCAAGCCAAAGAGACTGAAGGCAAACCCAAAGTAGCCACTATTGCTAAAGCAGGTCTTGTTAAAACACAAGCAAAACTAGATACTTCTGTTAAGAAAATAACTCTAAAAGTTTCTCCAAGTGCCACGAAGACCATTCGCCCCACCATCGGTCAAGTTCTGTTGAAACATGAAGGAAGAAAGCAAGAGGAGGCCCGCAAAGGCAAAACTACGGTCCTGGCCTCTAAAAAGGTTCTCCAAAAAACTGAACTCAAGCTTGTTAAGGAGGGAACTGAGACCAAATCATTTCCTAAATCTGACCAACTGAAAGACGAACCTCAAACTAATATAACCCAGAGTAATGTAAAGAAATCTAATGGCACGGCTAGAATTGTGACCGTTCTCTCCAAGGTTTTGGCAACAAACAAAACCAGAACAGGGAAGGAAAGCATTGAGCAGTCCACACTGGCTGAAAAGAATGTTACTCAATCCTCTGGACAAAAACACATCAAGAAGGTCAAAGTAGATGCTGTAAATGTACAGTCTGTTGATAATAAAAACACAGAAGCTGGCAAAATTGGAAAAGGAAAAGTTACACAGAAAAGTCAGTACGTAGTGAATTCAACCGCTACAGCAACTTCAGATGAGGCTCGAGCTCTGCAGAACAAAACGACTACCCATGTCTCTGGGGTGACCACCAGAAGGCTAGGAGGATCTGGATTAGGTTCTGTGAAAGTTGTGAACATTTCCTCCTACAGCTTCACTGTCACGTGGTCAGCACCACCAGGGATGTTCAAGAACTTCACTGTGATCAGGAGAGAGCCTCGAGCAGAGGGCGATGATGACGAACATGAGGAGTTTGAAGAGGAAGCTCTTGAAGAAGAAAAGGTCTCCACAGCTAAAAACACAACAGAGTTCCAGGTACACAGCGAGAGCACGAACATAACTGCCTTCTCTGGTAAAGCTGTTGGATCAAGAGGTAGAGCTGAGACCAAGAGGATCTCTATGGTGGTCCCTGGCAGCGTACGTTCCATTGAGTTCAGTAACCTTCGGGCAAACACACGTTACGTCCTACACATATATGGTACAGCTGCTGAGAGGAGATCAAAGATTCACAGAGTTATTGCAGCAACAGGTATTTAAAGCAGTACCACATTTATCATTTATGAGCAACACCTGCAGGATGAATTTGTGGATTTGTGAATAACAGAAGCAAATAAAAACTTCCTTTTTTCTCAGGTCCTGAGCCAGCCACAGAGATGGTTTTCAGCAATGTAACAGAGTCATCTATCACTGTGTCCTGGTCCAAACCAAAGACCACATTCACTGGCTTCAGGGTCACATGCACCCACATTATCACAGGTCTGTCAAAAACTGCCTACATATTGCTTCACAGCTCAAAATGATTTTGCTTAAATCACAAATATTATCACAGTGTCAGTCAGTGTGGATATTTAATTAACTGAAGAATTTAAATGTTGTATTCGTCATGTGTCATCCTTCCAGGGGAGAGCCGGTCCATGAGCATTGACTCGAAGCAGTTGCATGTGGTTCTGTCCAACTTGTCTGCTGGAATCTCCTACATGATCACTGTAACCTCTACACATGGTAGAGCACAGAGTGACGCCCTCTCCTCCACCATCACCACAGGTACACAGTTAGTTAAGTTTAGTGTTGGGTACAGCTACACTTTTGCTGCCTTGGCATGTGAAAAAAAGAATAAACACACTATAAATTGTCTCTTGACTGCAGTACCTGCACCTCCAACACATCTTCAAGCCATCAATGTGACAGATACCAGAGCTGTGCTGCAATGGACACCCAGTCTAGGGAAAGTAGACCGCTTCATCATCAGCTATGAGTCCTCCAAGAGTGAGTACTAGATACATTATGCTACTGTTATGACTAATGACAAAGTGCTAATGACTATGCTAAGTGTTTTTAATTCTCCTTCTTGCCACAGCTCCTAATGTGACAGTGACAGTGATGCTGTCTGGAAACTCAGTGGAGCACCAGCTGAGAGGCCTGCAGAGAGGCACCCTGTACACAGTCAAAGTCCTGAGCCAGAAGGACAGTCTCCAGAGTACAGCCATCTCAACTACATTTACTACTGCGAATGGTGAGTAGAGGGGGAACCAGTAAAGTAAGATTGTGCTTGTTTACTTGGTTCCTGCTCTAAGAATTGAATTACCTGTTTGTGATGAGCAGCCCTCAGAGTCTACAGAGTTTAAAGGGGATGTATCATTCACATTTCCAGGTCTATATTTTTATTCTGGAGCTCTATTGGAATATCTCTGCATGATTTACATTGATTTACTCCCTATTTATCTTATACTGGCCCTTTATGCAGCCCCTCAGTTCAGCCTCTGTCTGAAACAGGCTGTTTTAGCTCCCGTCTCTTTAAGGCCCCCTCCCGATGAGCCCACTCTGTTCTGATTGGGTAGCTTCAAGAAGCTGCCCCTCGGCAGACTTCCAGCGATTGCAGAGGCTATGTAAACAAACAGTAGTGGTGGGATTTCACTTCTTTTTTTCGTTCTTTACTCGAAATGGGAACTTCTCAAATACATCTGTACACGTTTGAGCCAAAATCCGATCAGAAATATACAAGTGGACAACACAATCAGCCCATTGAACAACCTTAGCTATAATCTTAGCAAAAAGGCTATGAATCGGATGGCCATTTGTGGGCATGTGCAAACAATCTGACATCGTCACGAGAAGGAAATAGAGGTAATATTGCAAACAAAGTGTTCAGAACAGGCTAAAACCCTAGCTTTTGACTTGCAGAGAGCATTTTTACATATATTCACGTCAAGTTTTGCAACTTGAAAAATAACAGAGCATTACAAAAAGCATGACATGTCCCCTTTAAAGTGTGTAAAACTAAATGTTTTTGCATTTTTGTGTCCCTTAGTGGTTAAAGCCAGTGAGGTGGGTGCTCGCTCTGCACTGATAGTGTGGAAAACCTCCACTGTTGTTTATCACAGTTACAGAGTGATCTACCAGGTGGTAGGAGAAGAGACAAAAGTGAGCAACATTCCTTCATCATCGGCACTTACAAAGAGAGCCCCAACATTTACAAAATTGCCGAGAATAACTCTGTGTGTGTTTATACGTATACATTAGGAGTTGACCCTGGAACCCACCATCACAGAGTATAAGCTGACAGGGCTGTTGCCCATGTCACGCTATATTGTTCTGGTACAAGGCGAGAGAGACGGACACTACACACCTCTTGTCACCTCAGAATTCATCACAGGTAATGTACTTTAAGTAATGCAAACCTTAAGATGAACCCCTATATGAACCCCCTCCTATACCCGCTCTGTCATTATGCTATAAATATTAGTTTATCATTACTCCAATGCTTTTTCTCATCACTTAGGGAAAGTGCGTTTCCCTTTCCCCACTGAGTGCTCTCAGGAGCTGCTGAATGGAGCTCTGCAGTCAGGAGAGGTGGATATCTACCCCCAAGGGAGAGAGGGACAAGCAGTCAGAGTCTACTGTGACATGGAGACTGATGGAGGCGGCTGGACGGTGAGAAACACTGATGTCACTTGAAAGAAACTTTGCACTGAAGTAATGCCTGAATGCATTTAGACAGTAGCCAGTAACCTGTTGTGTGTTTTCTAGGTGTTCCAAAGGAGGATTAATGGTAAGACTGATTTCTACAGAACCTGGAGTGAATACAATGCTGGTTTTGGGAACCTCAGCGAGGAGTTCTGGCTTGGTACGTTGTCATCACATCCGCACCAAATATTATTCAATAAGTCAATCAGTAAATCTAAACTGTGCACTCTTCTTCCCTCTCACCATCAGGAAATGAGCTGCTGCACAACCTGACCAGTATTGGCCCTGTGAGTCTGAGAGTGGATATGCGATCTGGAAATGACACTGCTTATGCTCACTATGCCAACTTCTCCATTGATTCAGAGGAGAAGTATTATACCCTCACAGTGTCCGGCTACACAGGAACAGCAGGTGCAAATTTTGAAAACTGAATAAAAGCTGACTTGAACATGCAGCGAAAGCGTAACAATTCAGACCTCAATGTCATTGTATTTCTCTGTCAGGTGACTCTATGAGGTACCATAATGGTCGCCCGTTCTCAGCTCGGGACAAGGACCCTCATTCTTTGGGGATCCACTGCGCCAAGGCCTACATGGGAGGCTGGTGGTACAAGAACTGCTACAAGACCAACCTCAATGGTCTTTATGGCTCAAACAGTAATAATCAGGTACGATTAATCTCTACTGAACTGAACAGTTTTATCCTCTGTGATACGGCACACTGACAGAAACTTTTCTGTTTGTTCTGATACAGGGAATAGTCTGGATAGACTGGAAAGGTAAAGACTCCTCCATTCCATTCACTGAGATGAAGTTCAGACCATCCAGGTTCTCTCCTGCAACTCATGGCTAAGGATACATCAGCCTCCATGTGCCGTCCACCCTGAAAATCTTACATCTGAGATTTGGAGCTCCAGAAATCCAGAAGAGAGTGGATCCCATTGTTGCTGCATGTCACGTTCCAACTAGAAATGCATGTGCAGTCGTTTTGAGAGCTGTAATAATGAGTGTGTTTCAATTCACCAGGATTTATTCCAGTTTTGTTGTTGTGCTGTTTCTTTAGGAAAAGTACCATCAGAGCTGAGAAATGTTTTTATTGCAACTTTTTGTGTACTGTTCTACTGTTCTGTCTGACCCGTCCATTTCAACGCAATTTTGTTTTGACTCTAATACGCTTTTGTGCACCACCATGGTATGCCACCTCACTACTACTGTAATTAAATATGCACTGTCTCACTCCATTGGAATAAATGTGGCTAACGTGGGTCTGAAGTGTGGCTGTTTTCCTTTTGTAAAAGTGAAATTAAACATCCAAATCCTCTTTCTCTTTCTCTGCAAGATAAAGAAACGCAGGGGTGGATGTGTTATCATGCCCTTCAGCAAGTGTGTGTTGCTTTCATCTCATCATCAGAGATCTTGACCAAAAGAAATATTTAGACATCCTTGAGTTTAGTGAAACACCAACAGCATATCAAGCTTACGTGCTAAGAGGCTGATGAGAAAGCTATAAATGGGATGAGTAGTGTGATAACCAGCTTTCTGAAGTGGGACAGCAACAAGACACAAAATGGCAATGGAAATATCAGTGATCAGTGTGGGAGCTGTACTTTTAGTTGTACTGCTGTTTCTGCTGATTTGCATATATGATCAAAGAGACAAATCCACACAAGGACATCACAAGGGAAGTAGGTCTACAGGTAACTATCTACTTGTTGTTTGTAGATTTATATTTGACCATGTAAGTTGTACAATCAATTATTTTAATTTCATGAAAATACAAATGTTCATAAATAGGACAGTTATCAAACACATTGGAAACTACTACAACACTTTTACTTTATTATGGATCTAATGGATTTCTATAATTTGTAATAACTCTCACTTTGTCTTGCCTTTGTCTTTTCTAACTCTATTTATCCAGTAGTTGAATCTAGACTTCTGCAGTATCTCTATCAGTTTCTTCCCTACTCCTCGTCTCCCTCCCTCCCAGGTCCTCCAAGCCTCTTCCTCATTGGCAATATGATGGAGCTGACACATGATCATCTACCAATTCACCTGACGAATCTGGCACAACGCTATGGAAACATTTACCGGCTTAAATGTGGAAACACTAGTAATCATCATGTTTTAAATTTATGGATTTTACGTAATTTTGTTATGTCACAAATCAAGCTAATGAACACTTTATTGTAGACAGTAGGGTTCAGATTGCCACCATACCAAAACCCAGTGAACATACAAATATATGTTGTGTTTTTTTCAGCCATGGTGGTACTTAATAGTAGTGAAGTCATAAGGGAAGCACTGGTGAAGAAATGGTCTGACTTTGCTGGGAGACCAATTTCATACACAGGTGAATATCTCAAACTTGTTTTGCAATGATAGTAATTATTGTGTGACACTTAAGTCTCTTTCTGACAGGAGATATTGTGTCTGGGGGAGGGCGCTCCATTTCTCTGGGAGACTATAGCGAGGAATGGAGGGCACATCGCCGTCTTGTCCACAGTGCCTTGCAGCGTTGCTGCCAGCAGTCTTTACATGCTGTGATTGAAAGACAAGCAGTGCACCTGCGAAAGGTACAGAACACAAGAAGATCAGATTGTGGACCAATTGTGCCTCACAAAAAAAAATAATGGTCTGTAATGAGATAGCAGAGATCCACACAGCAAACCAAATGTTAGGGTATTACCCAAATGGTCTCATAAACAGATGAAGCATTTAAAAAGATCTATTTACTCTTTAGGTTTTGATGGACTATCAAGGCAGTGCTGTAGATCTCTCAGAGGATTTCACAGTGGCAGCAAGTAATGTGATCACCACTTTGGCTTTTGGAAAAGAAGTGAGTGTCTTTTCTCCCTCTGCTCAGTTTGTATCCTCTAAGGACATGAAAAGAGTATTGGAGAGAAAAAAAACTACTTTCCACAGCAGCTCTCCTTGCGTGATCATGGCAGTGCTTGGTTGCCTGTTTATGTTGGACACTGAGCAAGGTCACTGTTTATGTTGCCCTTTTTAGCAGCATGCATGAGATAAGTGCATTCATAATGTACTAATCTATTACTGGAGAGTGTATTTCATTGGTAAGATGCCTTAAACCATAAACCTGTGTGATTTTTAGTATGACAAGAGTTCTTCAGAACTGCAGCAGTTGCACAACTGTCTGAATGAGATCGTTGGTCTGTGGGGCTCTTCTTGGATTTCTGCTCTGGACTCCTTCCCACTGCTCCGAGTCAGTAAATATATAATATATACCATCCTGACTGTAGATCATAGGGTGTATAGACTAACAAGCATCTTTAGAATGGAAATTCACACATTATGTCATCTGTTCTTTTGAAAGAAATTACCCAATCCTGTGTTTGCCCGTCTCCTTAAAGAGGTGGCCAGGAGAGATGAAATTATAGGAAAACACCTCAACAACTACAAGGTTGGTTAAATCAAGTAATCACAATCCAAAAAATTATACATGACTGAATGTACCTGATTTTTTTTACTATAGTGTCAAAGAGAGAGGAAGAATGAGAAATCATATCAAATAAAGTAATACGATAGCCACCTTTCACATTCAAGTTTGCTTTGTTACCTATACAGTCACAAGACACGAAAACTGAAGACGCCATCACAGGCTCACTCCTCCAGGGCCTTGACAAACATCACAACACAGAACATGGAGCGGTAAGTAATATAATACTGATTACCAGAGGAGATCAGTTTGTTAAACTTATCTGGAGCAGCATATGAATTGGATTTGGATGTGTATGTTTTATCTTCTTTATTTCAACAGATAAGATTTTTTTCTCTAATGGAGCTGAAATTTTGAGAAATATGAACTACAACTGGAAATTTATAATAATTAGTACTGGTGTACTGAAGGACATATCTTCATGCATTTGTCCTCAGCTCCTGACAGATACTCACGTTCACATGGCCACTGTGGACCTTCTCATTGGGGGAACAGAGACCACTGCGGCCTGGCTGAACTGGACTGTAGCTTTCCTCTTGCACAGACCAGAGGCATCATAAAAACACACACATCATCATAAAAATACCATAAAACATTACATTTACCTTCCTTGATGTTTATCTCAGTGTCTCTCTCCTCTCTTACTTCAATCTTCAGGTGCAGACAAGGGTGTATGAGGAGTTGTGTACAGTATTAGAGGGACAAGACCCCAAGTACAGTGACAGACATAAACTTCCTGTCTTGTGTGCTCTGATCAGTGAGGTGCTCAGACTCAGGCCAGTTGCCCCACTGGCGGTGCCACACAGAGCCATCAGAGACAGCAGGTCAGTGACTGGTTATGATTGACAGCATTTAAATGACAGGAGTTCAGACATCACTTGGGCTTTGTTGCATGTTAATATAATACAGACCACCTGACAGATCTGACACAGACCATCTCAGAAGACACATATTTCACTCTACATTAATGTAAAAACCTGGCAGGGGATTTGAACATGGATATAACAATTATTTAAAATATAAATAAATAGAAAAAAAAGCTAACAAAAAGTAAACAGTTAGCATAGGATCCAGGCTGAACTGTGAACTATCCAGAATTATCCCTCTTTATAATACCTCTTTATAATACTGGATTATTGCAAATCAACAACTGAAAAAAAAATTAAATTTAGAAAAAAAATAGAAAATAAATAAATGTATAGATAAAAGTGGCAAAATTGCTAAAAATCTTTCATTTTTATGACAGAAAATCTTTTGAATTTTAAAAAAAAAATGGATCTGGAACTGAAACTAAATACTACACAACAATTATACAGTATATACAGATATATTGCTATATTAAATATATCCTGGGTGCTGTTCAGTGGTGGAAGAAGTACTCAGATGCTTTACTTAAGTAGGAGTAGAAATACCGCAATGTAATTTACACTCAATTTCAAGTAAAAGTTCTACATTCAAAATTGTATGGAAAAAATCTTAATCTGCGTAGTAACCAGTAACCAAGTGGTTACAAGAAGTAAAAAGTGCAATATTGGCCTAAATGTAGGGGAGTTGCATAAAATATAAAGTAGCATGAAATGAAAAATACTGATTTTTTGTTGTTTGTCGCTGTTTGGATCTACCAATAGAGTGTTTGTGCCTAAGAAAAATCACAACATATTACCTAATGACACTGCTTTAACTTGGCACATTTTACTGTGTTCAGTATTGCAGGTTATTTCATCCCTAAAAACACAGTCATCATTCCAAATCTTTTTGGCGCACACCATGACCCTGGAGTTTGGACTGACCCATACAGCTTCAAACCAGGTACTGCTCCAACTGTTGGGTAAAGTGCATTCCTTTCACTTGGCTCAGCAGATCTCAAATAAAGTAGCAACTCTCTCTCTCTCTCTCTCTCTCTTTCAGAGCGCTTTCTGGAAGGAGGGGGAGGCTGCACCCGTGCCCTGATGCCTTTCGGAGGGGGGGCTCGGCTCTGCCTGGGGGAGTCTATTGCCAAAATGGAGCTCTTTCTGTTCACTGCGTACTTGCTGAGAGATTTCCAGTTCATCCCTCCTGAGGATGAGGCCTCTCTGCCCAACCTGAGAGGAGTTGCTAGTGTTGTGCTCAAGATCAACTCCTTCAAAGTTATAGCACGTCCAAGACCGGTGGCCTGATTCCTAAACTAAAGAGGGTGTAATGCTTAATTGTTGCTCAAACATTGTGCTTTTGTGTGTAAATGAATAATCTTTAAGTTTTTACATGTAAAAACAGTTACTGAACACTCACATGTATATTTCTCATCAATACTTCTTCCTATTTGCACATACTGTAAATATTGAATATCATGATTAAAATGATGCATTGATGGTTAATAATAATAACTGAATTCATTGCAATTATTTATTTGCTTATTAAATTATTACATTTCTTTACTAAACTAAAGCTATAAATATTATATATAATATTTGGTTCTCCTATAGTAAGGAAAAGCATTGTTAGAGCTTGTGTTAATTATAAACTTTTATACATGAAAATAAAACATATAGTAATAATTACATTTTGGCCTCAATGTCATGGAGACATGACATGGGAGATGGGAAATTACAAGAATGTACACATACTTCTCTCATAATGAAAAATGAGGAGCACTCAGAAGGAACTTAAAAAAAATGAATGTTGTTCAAATGTAAATCAAATCAATCACCTGGGGCTTGCACAATTTACTGGAAACTGAAACTGGTCAAGTACTAAAATAGAGGGATATCTGTCATTCAGTCTGGCAGCACCACCCAGTGGGCAAATGCTGACTGTATTGAGGGGTTGCTGAAAATGGAACAACTTGGAACAACTTGGATGAACATTCCTCATCACTGCGTTAGACATATGTTTTGGATGTTCATGATCATTTTGCACATCTGAAATAGGAAACGGAAAGAAAAATGTTGCATGAAAACACACACAATGGACAGTACACATGAGGTATTATCTTATATACATAGTGGTCACAGTTGTGAATAAAAGGGTCAGGGTAGAGCTCTGTGTTTGAGGGGAAGAACATGGGCAACTCATATGGGCTGGTCTTAAACTAAATGTGAGTTGCCATTTCCGGTGAAATGTGTGTAAAAAGACTTCTGCAACTGAAAGGATTTAGCAATAAGCAAGAAAATTGTCTATGAGAGGATGAGTTCCTTTTCATTGTTAGGACTCTATGTCCTTTCTTTTACACTGACAGCAGCTGGACTTCAGTCATCTGGTAATTATGAAAATATATTACATATACTATTACCTGTTGAATATTTATGTTTGGATATGGCTTAACTCTGCTCTGTCTGACTTTTTCTAACTGGTGAGGTACTGTTGAAAATCAGTTTTATACTCCAGTATTAATTTATCCAAATGTTTACTTACAATATTAAACTACTAAATAGAACAACGCATTGAACTAAACTGTAAAAACTATATATATATTTCAGTATATCAGTATATTTCAGTATATTTCAGTAACTTTATTGACTCACTTTTCAGTTCTATCTGATCAAGCTCACTTCCTTAAATGTGTTTGAAAGTTTAATGTTTCTTTTTCATCCTCCCCAACAGATGGTCAGTTGGTCATGTTTGCCTTACTAGCAGATAATGTTATTTTGCCATGTGGTATACCCTCCATTAAATCCTGCAGTTCTACTAACTGGAACATGATTGGAGAGTTTAGATCAGTTACTGAGGTGGTGAAGGAGGGAAAGGTGACACGTCCAAACGCCCACAGGCTAATCCTGCTGAGGGACTGCTCTCTACAGATAAATCACCTGGTTAACAATGACGCACGACTTTACACTTGTGAGAGTGGATCATTCAATTCAAGCGTTTCACTTAAGATTCTCAAACGTAAGTACCTCAAAACATACTTTAATAAAAGTTAATAACAACTTCACAGAGGTCACATGATTTTTTTTCCTCATCCACCAGTTAAAGAGAATCCAACTCCTGAGGAGGATAAAATAGAACTTCACTGTTTCCTCGACACGTATAAAGGACATATCCCTTTAAATGACAAAGACATACACATCAAATGGAGTGCTGAGGATAATACACAGATAAGTGGAAATAGATTTCACATTGAAAATCCGTCTAATTCCTTCTCTAAATTGATCATCAGTAAAAAAACGACAGATCATCATCGAAAATGGAAATGCCAAGTAACTCAGAATGACGAAGTTAAAGCCACTATCAGTTACACAACAACAGTAAAAGGTACTAAGCTGTAAATCAAGTGTACATTTGGGTTAATATGTGCAAATTCTAACTGAGTGCTCCCTTTCCCCCAGATGGTATAGAGGAAGTCTTTGCTGCAGTGGGTGAGTCAGTGTCATTCACTTGTACCAACACTTCCTCTCTAGGAGTGGATGGCAGAGTGGAGTGGGCTGTGGGTGAGAGGCCGTTGACAGCTGATACCTCACCTGAGAAGGGCCAAATAAAGGCTTTTCATGTGAATAAAGACTCATCACTGTTAATTAGCGAAGTGAGTGCTTTGTATTCTGGGGTCTATCAGTGTTCAGTGTCCACTGGTGAGCAGACGGTGTTGAACAAAATCAAACTACACACCCTGGATGGTGAGTATTAAAATCCTCTATACAGATGCCAAAACAGAGAATGCATTGTGTTACATTTACTGTGTTACATCTATAAAAACATCTCATGTTTGTCTCAACAGTTACCTCAAAGTATGGGCCAGGAGGAGATAATCTCACCTTGACTTGTGTGCTTACGTGTGCTCAAAAATGTGAAAACGACTTCAATTTAACTTGGTGTGGAAGCAGCCAGAATGGCCTGCAGAGCAGTTTAATGAATGTCAGTAACACCTTAATATCCACACTATTCCTGCCAGTTCTTCCAGTGAGATCAGTTGAAATAGCCTGCTGTGTGCATAGAGAAGGTGCTGTGATGCTATCAAAGACATGGCGCCCTGTTAACCGTACGTATGCATCACGCTGTTACCTTTTTACCTAAATAAAATGTACACATGAGAAAATGCAATGTGTTGCTGAGTAAACTGAGGTGAAATGATAATGATCTCTTATCCACAGCTCTGCAAACACCTGCATGGTTTGCCCTTCCTCTAGGCCTCCTGATGTGTGCAGCTGCTGGAGGACTCTACATGTACATGAAGAGGAAGCACAACAAGGATGCAGGTACTGAATCTGGTTGAGGAACCACACAACTGACCCACAAATGTTTTTGAAAGTCTTGACGAGAATGTTTTCTGTATTTGCAGGAGCTGAACCGTCGAGCATTGAAATGGTAATAATAAAACACCTCAGAGACAAAAATAATGGTGTTGAGAATAACGGTTTAATTTTTGATTTGTGTAATGTACTTTGTCATTTTTCCTCTTCACAGACTCATGTTTATGAGAGCATTCAGGATGAAAATAATGAGGAACTGCTCCCACCAAGACAACCCAGAAGAGAAGCACCCAACAACACTGACAGTTTCTATGATTTATTACAGGCTGTAAACTAGCACTAAATAAACATTTAATTATTTTCTCCATTTCATCATTAATGACTATTAAATTCTATCATGAATACACAAAAATCTGCTTCTTTTTTTTTTTTTTTTTTTTAAAAATTGTTTCTCTAACATTCTCAGTTCTTTATGAGTCATCATAGCACATATATTAATTCATATTGGACTATTGATTTTATTGAAACATTAAATTCTAAACACATTTGATTTAAAATATACAGATTATTAGATATATTAATGAAAACAGGGTAATAAGGCAGAGTCTTTTCAACAGTCTAAGGAAAACAGATGACAACATTTTCCATGTTGCTCAACATGAGTCAGCAAAGTCACTGTTACTATTCTTAGCAAAACTTTACAGGTTTTTAGATGTTACATGTTTTTACATGATGCATAAATGTAAGAATAAAAGTCATTTACACAGTAGGATAAATGCTTTAATTTTATGAAGAATATCTTCTTTTTCTTGAGAAGAATGAAAATTACTTGTAGGTCACTGCAATAAAGGAGATAAAATAGTTACTTGACTATTTGTGAATATGATGAGAATGATAAACTATGATATTTATAGTAGTTGTACAACTTACATGTGAACATGCTCTCATCCAGACATTGTTGGTACGTGCTGTTGACAGATAGGTTTATATGATCTGTGAGATACAGAAGTTAAAAAGTTGTCATTGGTGAACAAAGCAGGAGGGCTGGGCAAAAGAGGCTATTAAAAGAAAAATGTGGTTCTCACCCTCTGAGATCATATCATCCACAGTCTCATAAGTGTCATCAGACTGAATAGGAGCATCTAAAAAACAATAACAAGAGAACTATGCTATAGGTTACAATTACACTTCATTATTCTTAATTTCAAAACTGAAAGTGCTTCTAGGCAGATCACACCTGCTTGGTGCCTCTGTGTTTGCTGCGTGACTCTCTGGATGTTAAATCTGCAGTAAACGAACAGTCCTATCAGTGCAGCAGTTACGGCTATCACAGTGATGACTGAAGCCACGACTGCATTAAATGGTCCACTGCTCTCCTCCTTCATGGATTTCCCTACAATTTCAATAGTTGTCAGTGCAGGAAGTAATTATTTGAACGTTGACCTTAAAGATGAATCTAACAATGATCATCACAATTGACAGATGATTACTGATGCAATTGAATTAGCATATTACATATTTTTAAACAGACCTTGTACAGTCATTGTTGTAGTAACTGGAACCGTTGTGGCCGTGACCACATCTTCCACTTATTAAAGGAAATAAAAAAGGACACAAATGAGTTATATTGCCATTTCTCGCTAGTGATAATACAATAGTTTAAAGTCTTACCCTGGACTTGAAGGTTGATGTCAAAGCAGCGCTGAGTTTGACCAAGCATGTATGTGCATCTGTACCAACGACTGTCACTTTCACTCACAGACTGGATAGATAATGAGCTCTCATTGATCTCAACCCTGTTCAAGAAGAGAGGTACAGGGTTGCCACCTTTCAGTATTGCCCAGGAGATGTTCAGAGGTCTTTGTTGTCCTGATGTTATGTTCACTGGGCAGATCAGGTTAGCAGTTGTATTGGGTGCTGCCTTCACTGCTTTATGAGTTTTGCAGTCTAAAAGAAGAGAGATTAAAAATGTTTAAGTGGGATTCATTTGTAAAAGAGCAAGAATAAGAAATGAAATGTTACCTTTTACTTTTAAAGAAATGTTTTTGACCAGAATACAATCCCAGCCTTTCCAGATTTCACAACTGTACAGCCCCTCATCAGATTTTTTCAGTTTGGTCAGAAGAAGAGACATTTGTCCATTTCCATCAGCTTCCCATTTTACACGATCAGCATCCTGGAATTTGGATGTTATAGGCCTGGCGAGGATAACCTTCATCTGCCTGGAATGTGTTACTTGCTTTGTCCATTTGACTCTGTAGCAGTTCTTTGGATCTATCACACTTGAATTAAAACATGGGAGAAGTGCATCTTCTTCTTGAGAAGCTGACACAGTCACTGGTGAGCTGTCTTTAAAATGACCAGAAATTAAGATTATGATCAGTTTAAGAATAAGAACCAAAGTGCAAACTGTATAAATAGGGTGTTTAGATGGTGTGCAGTTAAGCATTTGATGTAAGAACCAAATGTAAGACAGATAAGTCCAAATTTCTAAATAGATAGCTGAAATATATATATTTTTTTAAAATCACATCATTTATCAAATATACAGTCCAATCACAGTAAGCTGGGAAATACCAAATACTCCTTTGTTCTACTAAGTATTTAAAAATTCAAATACATCAGTACTGTTCATTTAATTGATTGACTCTGGTAAAGAAATTATTCAATGGCCTACTCACCTTTGCACTCTATGACGAATAACAAAACTAATAACTGGAGAACCTGAAGATAAAAACGTGCCATATTCATGTAGAATGTAGCGGAGTGGAGGGACAAAAAAAAATTATTCTCATCTAGACTCCTCTGTCTCCACCTATTCTCAGTTCTCTAAGTCATTTACAAGTCTCATTTTGAAACTTATTGTACAGTTTTTTCTATTTACCTGATTGTATCACCAACACTGCCACCATGTGGTAAGATCTAAACACTACAGCGAGCTGGACTTCGGCCATAAAACCAAATATTACAGTCAAGTTATTTATTACATTTGGATGGGGAAACTGAAAAAGCAGCTCCTCCCTCGTCACCACCACTGAGGTGCCCTTGAGCAAGACCTTTAATCCCCAACTGCTCCAGAGAATGTAACGTAATGAAAATGATTTTCACCCAGTAACATGCATTTTTCTATGTTTCAAGAACAAGTTCTCCTTCTTGCAGTATTCTTCCTTCCTTAATTAAAATGTCAACTTTAAACTGCAGATACATCACTTTTCCACATGGACTGTATCAAAGCTTATATATTTGAATGAACTCATCATGACCATTGCAGAGCAAATATCCTATATGCAAATATCTTTTTATTGGGCAATACAGCAATGTTTTTTTACTGCCCTGTCTTGTGAAATTCAGATGTGAATTTCATGATTTACATCCTCCAATTGACCCTGTTTGCTGCAACCTTAAATATTACACAGGAACCTAACTTATGCTAAATGAAACTTTGTCACTCCACTTCCTCTTGTGGCTCTATTAACAGAAGTGCCACCAGAGCCTTTCACACACTGAGTGCAGCGTTCACAGTCCCACAGCACTGTGCACAGAAATGGACAAGACTGTACAAGGTTAGTTTGACTTTTTTCTGCTATGTCTATTTGTCATTTATCTATCTTTATATTGTCTTATAGCTCATTTAATCACTGTAGTTAATAAAATGTTGTATTTTGTATTCATTGAATGCGTGATTTGTAAGACATCTGTGTATTGGTTGTTGTTGTTTGTTCCTCACAGGCGGTAAAGCTTATGGCCTTCTCAAGTCTCAACAGGAAGAAAAACTGAACTCTATCAATGAAGTAAGTTGAACTGGTGATTGATATGTTAAGCTCACAAGACAGATCAGTGGTATTTGAAATCTGTTTTTCTCTATATAAACTACACCTAAAATAATAATCACAAAATGTCTGTTTTGTTTGGATCATTTCCTTATCACTCCTTTAGGCTTTTCTCTCAGATCCCCAGTATGCAGAAGAGGAAGACCTTGCCTCAAAGCTTGAAATGTTTAAAAGTAAGAATTAAAGGGCTACCAATCACTCCACATTACAATATTTAACAATTAACTATACATTTTTGGATTGGAATTAAACTATTTTCTTGTATTACAGAGAAGTACATGGAGTTTGATCTTAACGACAAAGGAGAGATAGGTAACCGGTCTTACAGCCCTATAGCATTTTTAGCTACAGAGTGAAACTGTTGCTTTGAGTAGTGACTCTTATCAAAGATGTCTTGACAGATTATTGTACATTTCTTACTTTCTTTTTTTCTCTGAACTATATTTTTTTCTTTTTTCTTTTTTAGACATAATGGGGTTAAAACGAATGCTGGAGAAACTTGGGTTGGCCAAGACTCACTTAGAGCTGAAAAAGATGATGTCAGAGGTGGTTGGAGGGACATCAAAAGAAACCATCAGCTACAATGACTTCCTGAATATGATGCTGGGGAAAAGAAATGCAATTCTAAAACTGTGAGTATGATATACTGTGCATAGTCCAGTATAATTTCAGACAAATGGGGAAGACCTAAAATTGTGTCACATGAAGATTAGGATTAAGGGGAGATTAATATAAACCCCCAAATTATTATTATTTGCCTAAAAATGCTTAATTTGTGGTTATGTTGACAGCCTTAGTAAAAAGAAGAAAAAAAAACATGATCAAAATTTAAGTGTGGTACCAAAAATCCACCTGTCTCTGAATTCTTGAAACAGAAGGCGCTAATGTAGACTCCTTTTGAAACTCAAAACAGAAGTACCTCATATTTGTCCGGTGATGTTTCTGTGATGCAAATGCAATGTCTATAGCTTATAAAGCCTTTATAATACAGCTCATGTGTCCTTTTCTTCATTTAAGGATCCTGATGTTCGAAGGCATGGGGAAGGAGCAGGATGAGAAAAGTACTGGACCACCTGGTCGCAAAACCTTTTCAGACCTGCCCTGATTGATCTTTACAGCCCAGCTGGGATTGTTTGTGACTGTACCTTCTTTCTTATGTAAACATAAATTGAATTCTTTAAATTTCATACCTAACAGATTGTAAAATGTGCATATTATCATAAGTAACGATATACATAAAATGTTTGTGCATTTTGTCTTGTGTGATTATGACTACAGAACAGATGTTCCACAGTATTATATGCAACTATATGCTTTGCATCGTATAGTCTACTTACTCTATGTTGTTTTAGCTGCTTAGTTGATGATGTGTGATGTATGAAATTTACATGCGACTGGCCATTATCATGCTAGACAAAATATTGCAACACAAAATATATGTATAAATGTATGCCAACATTTTGCATCATAATACTAAGGCTAACATTCGAACACAACATTTAAAAAGAACAATCACAAATTCTATATATTTATAGTTGTCTTGTAAATTAATAAAACAGTGAATGGAATTAAAATGTATTGTGTCCTTTTTCTAACTAAAATAGGTTTACAGCCACAGTTTACATCATGTCTTTAGCTGCAGTCGTCTACCTCAAAGACCCACCCCTACTCTGCCTCTGATTGGCTCTGACGCTGATGTTTTAACCGAAATCTAACCAATCATGCTCCTCATGCTTAAATCTAACCAATCTAATCAACGAAGGCAACGAGTACTAGCCAATCAGAGGCAGAGTAGGGCGGGTCTTGGCGGAATGCGGGTGGGAAAAAAATAAGGCTGTCATCCAGGGAGCGAGGAACTTACACTTGCCAAGCTTTCTAGTTGATGTATTAGCAAATATAGGTAAAGGTGAGTAAAAGCGACTTTCTGTAAACTGCCATGGGTACACAGGAGACAATACCTACAAATACATATTGCAGTAACAATGATTAATTTCCCTATTAGCTGTAATGTAGCAACGCTCGCAAGAAAGCTAGCGTGTGAATCAGGTGCTAACGCTAACTGTAGTTAACAGCTAGCAGGTTACAGACACATAAGGTAGCTTTATAGATTATTTAAAAAACAAAATAGATATTCTGTTTAAAGTTCGACACATATATTTTATTTTGTTATTGCTGTGATGAGAGAAACTGTCACATATGTGCTTGTAAAGTTTCCAATATTTGAACTGCCGGTTTGTAGCTGTTAGCCAACCAGTGAGGATGTAAAATGACTGTTTTGGTTTGACAGGAGGATGAGCAGCTCAGAGGAGGTGTCCTGGATATCCTGGTTCTGTGGACTGAGAGGGAATGAGTTCTTCTGTGAGGTTAGTCCGCTGGATATTTTTTAAACCTTAATTATAAGTGAAAAGTTAAAAATGTCCACGTAACCTGAGGAAAAACTACAAGAACTGTGCTTTTTCTTTCAATTTTCATCCTGTCAGATGTGCACACCTTGTAATAAGTTGTAGTTGTGTGCCTTTCACAGACTGTTTGACCCTTTGCCCTTTTACAGGACATACAGCCGAATAAAGTCAAACACTATTAGAAAAGCTTATTCCCCTCAGGCTGCATGCTGCCTCATATCTACATTTTATTTTAATTAAAACAGATTATTGCAATCTGGTTTTGATGCACCCATGCACTTTTGATGTTTTGATGTTTTTTATCTCAATGTTTTTGTGCCCTGATCCAGGAGAAACAATGTGTCATCTGAACTGTACTGTTGAAATGAGGAATGAATATTCATGTTGCTCTTTTACGGCCCTTTACTGGTGATGGCCTAAATTGCACATCTCTTCTCTAGTGCACCATGCCAAAAGCATGTTTTAATTTTGATGGACTTGCATTGAAGTTCACACTGCCGTGTGTGCACTTAAAGCAGAAAACCTAAATCACACACAGGTCATCCTTGTTCTAGTGGTAAATAATTATCTGAGTCATTTCGTGGTCTCACATTTAGACGCATTTAGAGGTGCTCACGGCAGCCACCTCCCTGTGGTCTCTGCTACTGAACTGTACCACTGGAGCGCATGAGGCCTTCTCACTCAAAAAGCACCTTAGAGTGACAAGTGAAAGGGAAAACACTGTCTGTTCAATCTTGGCATTAGCATGTAAGGTTAACACTCACCAAATCCAATTCTAATTTTAGCTACTTGCTTTCTTCATTGGCAGCATCTAAGTAATCCTTC
Source organism: Thunnus thynnus (assembly GCF_963924715.1). Taxonomy (NCBI): domain Eukaryota; kingdom Metazoa; phylum Chordata; class Actinopteri; order Scombriformes; family Scombridae; genus Thunnus; species Thunnus thynnus. The sequence goes on from NC_089526.1 coordinate 18,789,976, forward strand.
TAAGCTCTTGCGTAATGCTTCCGCATCAGTGCGCTGTAGCAATTTGCTGTCGCAACAGTAATTGATGGCATTAATCGCCATTCATTGTCTGGAATCGTGTGTTACAGGTTGATGAGGACTACATACAGGACAAGTTTAACCTGACAGGTTTGAATGAGCAGGTGCCTCACTATCGCCAGGCTCTGGACATGATTCTCGACTTAGAGCCAGGTGAGAATATCTAGAAAGTTAGCAGTTCCCAGAGGAGATCAGATACAGAAATGTCAGTGATTTAACTGCCTGAATTGGTTTCATTTGACAGATGAGGAACTTGAAGATAACCCCAACCAGAGTGACTTGATAGAGCAGGCAGCAGAGATGCTCTACGGACTTATACATGCACGCTACATCCTGACAAACAGAGGCATTGCACAGATGGTACACTATTACTAAACTAAACTTCAAATTCTTTCATGCTCCATGACCAGAATCAATACTAATTTCTAAATTTGTTGATCTCCCTAGTTGGAAAAGTATCAACAAGGGGATTTTGGGTATTGCCCCAGAGTCTATTGTGAAAATCAGCCAATGCTTCCTATTGGTAAGTCTGACTTTTCACATTTTTCACATTAAACAAATCCTCCTTTACATAAGAACCATGCTGCACCTGTGACCTTTGTCAGTGGCTGTGACAACATACTCCCATATCATGTATCTCTTGTCTGTTGTAGGTTTGTCAGACATCCCTGGAGAGGCAATGGTGAAGCTTTATTGCCCAAAATGCATGGATGTGTACACCCCTAAATCCTCCAGACACCACCACACAGATGGAGCCTATTTTGGGACAGGGTTCCCCCACATGCTGTTCATGGTGCACCCAGAGTATCGTCCGAAGCGGCCAGCCAACCAGTTTGTTCCGAGGTGTGTTTGACTTGACACTTTTTTTTTTTTATATAGTTTGTTTTGGTATCTGTACTGAAAACCAGGTATGGCTTTGGCACTAGTATCAAAAGATTTCACACCATATCCAGCTGTTGACCTCAGAAAATTAAAAAGAGCATTCTTTGTGTTCAGGAACTGATTGTTTTTCATGGCTTCTTTCAGGTTATATGGTTTCAAAATTCACCCGATGGCCTATCAACTCCAACTTCAGGCTGCATCAAGTTTCAAGAGCCCAGTCAAGGCAATTCGCTAGAACTCAGCTCTGACAAAGATGGTGGACTCAAAAGACTTTGTTGTTTACTACTTATTTTAAGCAATGGATTATGTTCCCTGTACAGTTCTCCAAACCCACATCTGTGTTTATGGACACTCAGATCCAGCCATTTAGAGAAGCACTGTTACAGTTGAGCAAATTAGCTTGTTTTCTGTATTAAACATGTTATTCCTAAAGGATCGGTCTCCTGAAACGGTGTTTGACCTTAACTGATGTCAATCCATGTATTCATATTATAGCATTGTTTCTCTTAAACAGAAAAATGGCTTTAATTGTAATGATAATAATGAGGTGTATTTTGCTCTGTGGCTTAATTCCAGGTGACTGAATGTAACAGGAAAACTTGCCACCAGCCCCAGACAGGTTTGCCTTATCAGTGATGTGGTCTGTTAATACTTTTTAAAGTAAACATCAAATCACTTTGACATGTGCTGCAGAACAGATGGTGGAATGTGCTTTTGAGTTTCATGCTGAAGGATTTCATTTGATGTGTGTAAATGCAATCAGGTGCTATTTCCAAGAAACAACGAATACTTTATTTTAAGTAGAAAGTTAAAACTTACAGACATATGCTTGATTTCAATTTCAATGGCTCTGTATTTGCTTGATTATTTAGGCACCTGTAACAATATTTTCCCGATAATTCTCTATTTGTAGTTACATCATGTTTACGTTATTGTGTTACAGTCTAGACGGGTTTGGTGATCATTATTTTGTTGATTGAATATGCAGCAACATCGACTATGAAATATGGGAATGACATTAAATATTTATTTCTACCAAAATCTCATTCATACTTTTGTGTGGTTCAAAATATGCACAGCCCACAAGAATGCAAAATAATGCATATTTTATTTTTTCCATAAAAAGACAGGGAAAAGTCACAAAGCAACAATATTTTCCATTTTCTAAAAACTATTTTTCTTCATGTGAAATTCTACATTTTCTTCCAGGAGAGGTTGCTGTTTGATGTCCATGTAGCTACAATACCAATGGCTTCTGTTTGAGATAAAAAAAAAAAAAAGTTTGCTAACAAACATGCTATCTAATAGGAATTCATATATTTTTAAGCATTCTCTCTTCTATGGAAAAGTACACAAGACAGCAAGTGAGAGAGCAATCTACTTCGTCTAGGTGGTAAAAAGGCTTTACAAACTTTGTTGATGATGAATGCAATATTTAACATAGTGACATCTCTAGTGGAAGCCTGGAAACCAGCTTGTGTTGAAACATCACAGTACATCAAATCACATTAAACAGTTCCTACTTTACAAATAAATTACTGTATAGTAGAACATGTAAAAAAGACATTGTGCTCCTATGAGAGAAAAGCCACATATACTGGGACAGCTGCCTTCACCTCTTACACTCATTATTACTGTCACAGACAAGCTTTTATATTTGACCTCACTTGGCTGAACATAAATGTACATTTAAAGTAAGGATGGATATACATATATGAACATTCCTCATACAATCATATGGAGGTCTGTAGTCTTAAAAAGAATATCAAAACCTGAGATAAACAGACCAAAGCTTGTAAAACTTTTATCAACCAAATATATTCAAAGCAATTATGACTATTACGCTATTGAACAAAACATAGGGCTGAGGGAAGCACTCTAGGGTGATATGTAAATTGTTAAAGGTTTGATAGACTTGGTGGACTACAAGAGGAAACGAATAAGAATGATTCAGGGTATCAGGCAAGACAGTTAAGGAGGTCTTAAATAGAGACCTAAAAATTAAGTAAACAGCACAATAGTAACGTACAATTTAATGAGCAGATGGATATGAATAACTTAAAAACCTCAATTTGTACAAATACTATAAAAGCATTAATTCTATAAAATAGAGAAATATTTCAAAATAGATCAATTTTTAATTCAAACTTTACAATAATGTGTAGGCTACTGGTTCTTGGCTGGTTGGGGAAGAAAAAGATTTAGGTTTTTGTACCTGAGCAGTGAACAAAGTCGAACAAGCTGTCCAAATTTAAGCACAGAACATCTCTGTTCACATATTGATGTGAGGTATGTCATTTAATTAAAAAAAATGTCTCTCCTGAATTAAATACACAAGTAAACAAAACAAAACAAAAAAAAAAGAGTTCCCTTGAATGTAGTCTTAACGTTTCCCTAGCAGCACCAAGGGAATAAATGCTGATAATGGTGTCTAAACTAAAACGGAAACAGTGCATTTGTATAAAATGAACAATGTAAAAACCACTAGGAAATTAAAAAGCATTTAAAAGCAAACATAACTGAGATCACTCAACTGAAAATGCTGTTTTTTTAACCAATAAACGTGTATTCACTAAGCTTTTCAAACACCAGGATGAGATTATCACTTGATCAAACTTGAGCACTGTGCAGCCCTCCTCTACCTACAATGAAACAGCTCAACTGAAAAAAAGGAAGAAAACAAAGAGGATCTACTAAGTTTATCTACCAAGTTATTCATAACTTTAGGGGGCAGATTTATGAGATATTTCTTTTTTGGATATGTGTGTGTGCTGATAGAGCTGGCCAGTGTGTGTTGAGTGCTGCACTCTGACAAAGGAATACGGGAAGGTGGAGAGTCAAAGGAATAAATGAGGGTGGTGAATCAGTTACAATGATGATGCTCCGCCATCTTTCCCCTGCAAGACAGACATTATGTGCACTTGTTTTAGTCTTTGGTAAAGTCAAAATTATCATCATCATCATCATCAGTTGACTGGGTGTAAAGGAACAGTTTTACATTATGGAAAATTTGCAGAGTTAGATGACCAAATTGATGCCACGCTGACCTCTGTCAGTTGAATATAAAGCTACAGCCTGCAGATGATTATTTTAGCTTAGCGTGGAGATTGGAAACAAGGGAAACAGCTAGCCTGGTTCCATAATAGAGATATAGTCTGGCACCTAACCTCCCATAAAACCACAACTTCTCAGTTAGATTGTATGGAGTAAAAAAATGAGATATAACACCATAAATAGTGAGCTTTAAAGGTGCTGGTATGCAGATTTTTTTTTACCTTTGACCTAGCTGCTAACACCTTTTTCTAGTCTATATGCTAGGCTAAGCTAACATTAATTAACAGATATGATCAAACTCTTGGCCAGCAAGCGTATTATTACATTTATTATAGCAAGTGTATTTCCAAAATGAACTATTCCTTTACTATTTTGTGTCATGGGCAGAAAGTTTCTAGTACAGAGGGTTTGTACCTTATCTTGGTCGATATCAGAGTCTGCATTTATGACGATTCTCTTCTCCACACGAGTCTCTGAAGAACCACTTTTCACTACCTGTTGGGAGCAGAAAAAAACATAATTGAGAGGCGAATAAATAAAATAAACAGAACATAATGATATAAAGAGAAAGAAGAATGTACTGCTGACCTTTGAGATGTGAGTGGTAGTGGTGGTCACTGTGGTGCCACAAGAGGTTTCTGAGGTAACGGTCTTGGAGCTGGACATAGTTGTGCCATCTTTCTCCTCGACTGTTCCATCAACAGTCTCCTGAGAAACAAAAAAAGAAAAAAAAAAGTTGATTGAATTATCACTTTAGGTAGTGTGACTCTGACCTTCAGCCAGGGAAGGTGCAGTGCTTCCTCATGCTCATTTTGGAGCCCCTAGCCTGGTCCTCCCAGACCTTCTTACTCTATAGTGCTGCCATCTCCACCATGCAAACTGAATGCCTATAGCTGAGACGATCTGGGCTGAGCAGGTGCTGGAGCCCCTACCTTTGAAGACTCATAGGTGAAGGTCTTGGTCGGGACGATAGGGACCTCTGTGGTGGAGATGCCACTGGATAAGGAGTTGGAGACAGCTGAGATGGTGACTGTCTGGGTCTGCACCAGAGGGGGCTGTGGATGGGAGTATAGCCCTATGAGTGGCTGTTTAACCAGACACCTCAAACCTCACAGCAACCATTTTATTTCACACCATGCATGCCTTTCTAAGCCAATCCCTATATGTACTGATTTTCACCACAACAGCCCTTTCAGCTCACCAAATGACTTTTAAGTTAAGATTTTCTGGAACAACAATCATTGCTACTTCCTTTCCCACCACCAACGATTACAAAAGAAAAAGGGAAAACAGAAAATAAGCCACAAGTGGGTTGGACAGAAGATGAAAGTAAAGTAAACGTGCCAGAGAAGAACGAACTAGTGTTACAGTGACCCATCACCGTAGTTGAGAACTTAGCACACCACTGTGCAACACCTCTGCAGCATCCTGAGTTACATTCACACTGTACATACATAAATCACACTGCACTTAATGTGCTACTTTTGCAGATTCACAGACAGTGTTCTGTATGTTATGTTGCTGCAAAGGGGTGAGCAAGTGTGGCGGCCTTGAAATCATACAGAGGCCAAGCAGAGAGAGAATCAGCAACACCCTGAGGGAGTCAGAAGGCTACCTGGAAGCAGCGTATGACCTGCGGACCATCACTCATGAAATAGGAGGCTGGGGAACATCCAACTATCCTCCCAGAGCACTCCGACACTCCAGGATATGATGCTTCTTCTTCCTGGATCTCATCTAAATCTTTACCGGAAAGGTCGAGGGAGGGAGGCAGCTGCGCCATCTCCACCTCCACGATGGGCACCAAGGAGGTCTCAAAAACTACAACCTCTTCCTGATCACATGAATCCTCCTCAACAGGAACATCGTGGGCTTCAACACTATCAGGCTCACTCTTGTGGCTCACAGTGGGACTGGGTATGCCTGAAAAGTCCAAATTGCTGCTGGTTTCCACATGTGCAGCCTTTGCCTCTGAACCATCACACTGCGGACTAATGCACACACTCTAAAAAAGACATAACACAGTCACTATGTGATCACTTCCTACTTATATGATAAATATAGAAAGTATTTACATTGATAAATGTGTATGGATGTGAGTTAAGGTCTGTATAAAGCAGTATCCATTTTATAAGGTACAAAATCTATTGGAAGATACTATGATGAGTGATTTTTAGCTGATGTTATTAGTCTATATGACAGAACTTGGTTACAGACCAATTACATCTTTTCATGGCCACAATCTTCAATCTGTTTTCCAAGCTAATTTCCACTGGACACAAGTTACAGTGAGTAACCAAATAAGATGGATACTGACTACAGGTGTAGCTGCATATTGTATATTCCACCCATGAATATAATTCAGTATGCATCATAATGGAATGGATTCTTTTTTTTGTTTGTTTGAATTTTCTTTCAAGAAGGAGGGATTGCAACAATGACATACGCTCTTGATAGACAGCCATGAGCTAATATATAACAATTTTGTTTAAACAAAATCCAGGCTCCCTGAAAGGAACAAACAATCATATGAACTGTATATGGAATGCCTTTTATTCTTTGGTCAAAAAGTCATGCAACAGGAAGCTCTTGCAGTTGCTACATACTGCTTTGCAAAACACTGGTGAAGGACAAAGAGGTTGGTAAGTATTACAATTAAGCTGCCTCAAGGTCTCCCATCACAGAAATAATATACTGTGACTAAGAGTACGCATAAATTTCACAGTAACCATTTCTAAAGCTTACTTCATGTGGGTTCAGGAACAGGTATATATTTAAAAAAAAAAAAAAGAATCACATCACAGTGATCAGCTTATCCGAAGACAATATCTTAAGACAACTGACAATATAAATTTGCCTCAAATCGTGTATAAAAGCAGGCTCAAAGTGATGCGGGCAGACAGTAAAAACCCACAGATAAAAGTCAGTTGTCAGGTAATATTGGTTCATGTATCTATATTGAGTCCAACAGACATAAAAGAAAATGCAGTAGTGGATTCATTGTCATTTCCAGTCCTAATCAGTCTTTGGAGGACATGTCTGTTTGGTGGCTGGAGAAACCAGGGAAATAGTACTGCAGTAGGAAACAGAAGGAGTGAAGATCTTGTTCCACAGAGGCCAGACAAAAAAAAAGGCAGCTTCTCAAGTGGAGCAGATGATGAGAAATGAAGAATGCTACAGTGATGTTGTAGAGGAGGCGAAGGAAGGAGAGGAGGAGAAGAGAAAAGCTAGAGGTTGATGGGTAGGTGACTAGGTGTGGTCTCCACGGGTCACACTCACACCTGTGTGGGATTTCCACAGGGTCCAGACGGCCCCTCAGCTGCGTTTGGAGTAGAAGTCTAGCAGGGGGCCGCGCGGGAGGCGGATGACAAACTGAGGGGGGAGGAGGAGGAGGAGGAGGAGGAGGAGGAGGAGGAGGGAAGAGAGATGAGAGGGATGAATTTTGAAATTTCTGCAATGACTAGCATTGAACTGAACTTGTAAAAAGCCAGAGTTGGGCAAGAACAGATTTTTTTAAAATGTAAAATTCAGATATAACAGCATGGCACAAGTGTAATTTTTGTCATTCAGAGCATGGAAATATTGGCACATGCATTTTAACATGCATCTTTACATTTATTTCCATGTCCTACATCTCACTTAAGACTGAAAAGACAGAAAGTCATCCACACTTGTAGTATCTTATGTAAACAAGGGATGTACTTTATATTTTATCTTTTTCAAATGGAAATATCTTTGGCAGTTATGGTCAACTGTACGCCTGTATAGCCAGCGTTCATCTACTTTGAGGACATTAAATTGATACAGATGGCCTATAACTACCCACTGCTGTGTTATGTCTGAGTGGTGAAAGTGATTTGATCTGGCTGGAGGTTTCTAGCCCTCAACAAAGCTATGCTCTAAAAACGTAACTAATCTGAAATAACATACGTTTAGCTGTAATACAGGCTCATACTATTAGTAGCATTTGTCTTTTGTCAATAGACCCAAACCAAAGGTCAAGTAGAATGACGAACTGGCTGTTACAATGGAGCTCAAACAGTGCGTGTCCACTCTGCTTGGTAGAAGACATTTGACCAGTGTCATTAAGCTGACATGTAATTGCTTATGTCAGTTTGTACATTTGTTCCGATTCATTTCCTCGCTGCCAGCTCTAAGCTGTCACTTTTGCTTTGCGTTCAGGCTAATGCAGCCTGACAATATGATGGACTTGGAGGCATTAATCTCCATGTGCAAAAGTGGTTTGTGTCCAAGCACTTATGCTGCAGTTACGAGTAAGTCACACCAAAAGGCATGCAAAATGAATCTCCATAGGTTTCTAGTTCACTTTAATGTAATCATTTTAACTGCAACATAACTATTAATACCAGTGATGATGTGATAGTGTTACTCAAATACTGGAATCCTGTGATAGGTATGATGTTGTTAGAGATCATGGGGTAATAACTGCTGATACAACTGTGAATGAGACCTTGTCTCTTCATGGAAAAAATAACCAAGGCTTGGAGAATGCAGCAGCAACAAAAGGGCAAAAGCAGCATGAAAAGAAAATGTGCAAAACAGAAATCATTAAAAGCATAAAGAGGGCTCATCAATGAAGGAGCGATAGAGAAGAGGGGGGAGAGGTAAATTCTGCTCAGTGTGAGAACATGCAAAACCGCAAGGAAGTGGTCATCTCTGGGTCATGCAGTAAAATTTCAACGTCAGGTCTGTCAGTCATGCAACAGGGACATGTCAGGGGTCAGAGGCATCTGATGCACATAAGATGAACCAAAAGAGTTCTCAGAGAGTGGACAACCTGTCCCAAAGATGCCTCACCCACATCAGTCTTTTATGTGAAAATACAAAAGTACAGACCCTATTCAACAAGTCCAACTGCATTCTTCATATACATGCATGTGTCGCATACCACATGCCATTGTCTCGAATAGGTCTGTACATGCACACACAATCCATCACAACTCATTACTGTCAAAGAACGAGGAATGACAACTGGAAGAGCCTGATCCCCTCCTCTGTGTTTTTCTTTCATTTGAATATATCGGTCATGTGAAACAAGAATCTGATCTTGTGCTGAAATTATGCAAAATATAATCCAAATTACACACAATTTCAAGAAAAAATACTTAAACACAAGACATAAACTAGAATATCAGGTTCTTCTGTTCCAATACAAATCCATGCACACTGCTCACACTAGTGCAGTGATGTTTTCCAAACAAATTCAGAGCCATGGAAAACAAATGAGATGATATACTGTATGTATAAATGCAACAAGTCAGTTCAGGAATTGATAATTCTCATAATGTAATTAACATTTGATTTCCTGAACCGACAAACTCAATCAACTAACTTGGTGTCAAGTGGCTGCTGTGGGAGACTTACCCCATCTGCACTGGGCAGAGGCTGACCATTGATACCCAGTGTGCGGAATGGAGAGTGCGTGGACAAACGCTTGTCCCATTCACTGGGTCTGGACTCTGGGACAGATTCCATGAAGTTCCTCTTCAGCTCACTGATACTGGCATGATGCTTGAGCAGGTCCTCATTAGGTTTATCGAAGTCCTGTACACGGAGGAAAGCCGAGAGGGGAAGGACAGAGTGGGGGGAGGGTGCCAGGAAATTTGACGGAAACAAATGGAGCCAGAACATATTAAGGAGAGGATGACAAGGATAGATAGTGAAGGTTGGACAAGAACAGGGAAGACGAGGGAATATATAGAGAGGTTTGTAGTTGGCAGAGAGGGAACAATTAACAGGAGAGGACAAAGAAAAGTAAAAAAAAAGTCAGTTAATGTTGCTTTTCTGCTGCCGTCATGAAATTTGTGCTGAATTATTTCTGATTAACTGAATAAGCAGAAGCAGGGTTAGTGTTTCTAAGAGTATAACATAAATTAGAAGGAGCCAGAGCTTAATTATTCTAGATTATAGCACAATGTGGGTTCTTGATAGATTATCAGTAACTCCTTTTCAAAATGCAAATTAACTGAGACGAGACATTGTTTTATATGGGAAAGATTCAGAGAATATTTAGAGGAGTCAGTTCCATGATTTATCAAAAGTTGATCATTATTTGAAGTTCTGGATGTGTACAAGCTATAAACCAAACAGCACAGCATTATGGTTTTATTTCATAGCATTAGGCTTGCAGTGAAACACATCTTGAAAACAGGCTGCAAATCAAAAGAGCAAGAGAGGTGATGACAGCAGACATGGTAGAAGTTGTCGAAGGATGAAGCCTCAGTGTAAATGGAAACCTGTTCATTTGACACGAATGAACAAAAGCAAAAACAGCAGCACTGATTTGGCAACATTTAGCAGCAAGTTGATCTTTATGGACAACAGCAAGTAATCAACACTCATATTAAGACACATACTACAGGAAATGTTCTAGTAATGAACACCAGTGTTTGTTAACTGTTAATCATGACCTACTGTGGTGCTGAAGAGCAACTTAATGATAAGTGTTTCCCCAAAATGTAATTCCTTTCATACATAACAGCAAAGATGTATGACTGGGTACAATTATTTTCATTTTCATTCCCCTCGTCGTTGATTTGCATATTTGCTGAGAAAGTGCAATGCAGTGCACTATTGGCAAGATAGAAAATGAGACAGAGAGAAGATGGAGGTAGGAAGAGCAAAAGCAGGAACAGGAGAATACTGATGATCTGGAAAAAAATATATTTCATGTAAAAATGGAGCTGGTTGTGAATCCTGACTTAAAAAGCTAACAGTCTAGGAAAGCTCTTGCTGTCCCTCATCATCTTAAACCTCGGGCACATCAACCACATCACAGGGCTGACCAATAGGGACAGTTTTACAGATGCTATAAAGTGCAGCATCCAATCCTAATCCAATACTTATTTGTCTTAAATTCAACAGCGCTCTCCTGAAACAACTGGATTAGCATTATGTTGTGTCACACATACACACACGTAGTAAGTTATCCACACAGCAAATCATATATGCTGATGCAAAAAAAAAAAAAAAGTGAAATATTGCAGCATGCAAGCGTGATATTAAAACCACAGCCAGAGTGCCAAAGAGCAAGAAAACACAGCTAGAGACGGACATCTCCAGAAGGAATACAAACCTCCAACATTAAAAGGCTATGCCTGATATAAATTGAGTCACCCTCAATTTTCTTAGCTCTTTTCTGTGAAAAATGAAAAGAACAAAAAAGTGTGGGTTTCAGTTTCCTGGTGTGTTGGCATCAAACTGCCACACCTTGGACATGCATACTACAAAGTTCACTAAAGTGTTAATACAATAGACAAGAAAGGTTGTGAGGACTCTGCATGCAAAACAGTTTGGGGCCAAGTGACTATAATCCTAACGAAACAAGGAACATAGGTCTCTAGAGAATTGTCTTAATGTTTCTATTCTTATAATGAGTGAAGAAATAAAGAATGGTGGAGTGACAGAAGTGTGATAAAACAACAGTTATCATGCACCATTTAAGTGAAGTGCTTGTAATCCATAATCATGCATGTGCATTCCAGGGTTTACAAATACAGCAAGCAATGAGAAGAAATGAATGCCTTGTAAACCTACAGTTTATACAGCTAAATTGTGTAAAATCTTGAGACAAGCAGTCTCTTCATATTGAAGTTCTATTATTCTATTAAGGCCAGCTTCTGACTCTTCACATATGCTTTCCATTCTTACATTTTCTGTCTGTTAAAATGTACTGTATGTGCCTTGAACCTGATGTGGATTTCACTTAGCCATATGGAAGCACAACGTGAGAAGAGGGTGAAATTAATCTTTCGGAAGGAGCCCTATATTACCAGAATGGAGGTGGAGAAATGGTTATGGAAACATGAACAAGGCTAAGAATCTGACCTTTCGCATTCGCACCACTTCTGTGCTCATCACCTCAGACTGGGAGAAGAGAGGGACACATGTTAGCATCCTCTGCTTGTTGGCTTTAACACTCTTACACAGCTTAGCCATAATGGAAACATGCCTTCTGAGGCCATTGTCTGACACTAACCTGAATTTCCCCATTGATGCTGGTTATCAGTGAAATCTCTTCTTCCCTCTGGTCCCTCCACACTGCTGACTACAGCAGCAAGAGAGACACAGTTCAGAGAATTGCTGCTCAGTAATTTTGTATATTTCATTATTATTGACCATAAAGCATTTACATTAAAAGTTCTTTATAGTTTTATAGCTACCTACAATAAAAATACCCAGACAACTGCTATGAGGACACATCAATCACAAATAATTTGCTGATTATCTCATAATGGCACCAGCTTTTTTTGGGAGAGATGTTTAACATACATATATGAGGCAATATTTTTTGTGTCCATAAAATTACAGATTTTCTGTTGAAAGTACATAGAAAAAAGTTTAAAACACTAATCAGGAAAATTGAATACCTTGATGTCAGTTTTTGAGGGCTCCACAGCTTCTACAGTGACCTCCAGCTTCCTTTCCTCCTTGCGGCTGGTCTTCATTGGAGTGGAGGTCTGGGGCTGGTCAAGAGGGGCCATGGGGATCCCTGCCTCTGCCAGAGCAGCCTGGGAGAAGACTGGAGCACTGACGGGACGGGTGCCCCTCTGTGTGCTCACCACTGGACAAAATACAGACAAAATGCAAATGTGAATGAAGTGAAATCTGTTTTTATCACAGTTGGCGAGATTAGACTGTATGCACATTTGACATGATCTTCACAAGGTAAAATGTACACTGAAACAGTTATCGCATATAAATAGCACACATTAGTTCAAAATGCCACATCTTACTCACAGTCTCAAGCCTCGATGTGATCAGGAAAGTGCAAACATTGCAGGGCAGGAGTATACTGTACCTTAAATGCTTTGTTTATTCTCCTTTAAGAGGACAAACACATGTCCGAGCTTGAGGTATACGAGAAGCAAATCCACAAAGTGGAATGAGAGATAAAGCGCAGCTCAGTTCTTGTTATGATCCGATGGTGGATGCAAAAGCAGATGATGTTAGGCAGCAAAGAGCTAAAAAGCTCAATGTGGTTGACGCGATGAAAGGCCGAGATTAGAAAGCGTTATTTCCTCAATCCGCAAAACACAGTGCAGTCAGAAATCCTTGAATAATGATGAACATGCATTGCCATCAGTGGACACGTTTCCAGTTTATGCTGTAAACGGGCTGAAAAGTCTTAACCTGATGTTAATAAGCGTTTCATGGAGTGAAGAAAGAGTGACCATGTGTGAGCTGCACATCTGCAATTCAACAAAACAAAACAGGCAAAAAAATACCTGTCTCCTTGAGGCCAACATCTAGTAGAACAAACCAATCATCATTGATATGTGTGTGTGTGAGTGGACGTCTTTCTTCCAGGATTCGTCTCTCAAACTGAGGTCTTGTCTCAGAGACAGCAATCCTCTTTCTGGCCTCAGCAGTTGGAGGTCTGACTTCCGCTGGGAATCGGATGCCCTCAGGGACAGCAACTAATGCAAATACACAACCAGTTTCAGGTAATATTGTGGAAATAATACAAAGGACAAAATATTAGGACACCAGCATTTACAGTGAGGTAGAACGATCAATAAAATTGTTGAGCCTTGAGACACAGTAGGTGCACAATAAGCATCGTGTTATAGAATTATTATGCATTGTAAAACAAACTCAAAAAGAAATCCTGAATCCTTTTGACTATACCTGATTTCTTAGGAGCCACATCCAGAAGAATATACCAATCGTCCTCCACCTTTCTCACTGTTACACTGGGTTTCTGCTGTGGCATCTTCTCCTGCTGCCACATCTCCTCCACTACAATTCTCTGCTGTGCTTTCTGCACTACTGTTGGATGCGGTTTCTGCTGTATCATCTTCTCCTGCTGCCACATCTCCTCCACTATAGTAATTTTCTGCTGTGTTCTCTGCTCTATGGCTGCAAACTCTTTAGATGGTCTTACTTCAGGATACATACGGACAGGTTCAGCCACTGGCACTGATGTAGAATACACACAAAGAAATTTCAAATCAACCTCAGCAACTCATGTGAACCTCAAAATATGACCTTCTCAGTCATGACATAATTCAATTGTCTGTCTACAAAAAAAACCCATCAGAATACCTGGTACTTTTGCTGCAACATCTAGTAGCGCAAACCAGTCATCATCCACCTTTCTTGGTTGTGGCGGTTTAATTTCCACAAACTGCACAGGTGGCCTCACGTCTTCCATGATGATTTTTTGTTTTGGTTCAATGGGTGCCACCACATCCATAATACGTTCAACCACAGCAACTAACACAGAAAAATATGTATAAATAAATCGGATGCAGTGGCTGAAAACTGATATAATCATTGATTTTTGACTTATGAGCTATTTCAAAAATTAAAGCAAACAAAAAAGCATCAGGTGCATATGCAGGCCTGCTTATTAGCCACCACTTAAATTAGCCTTTTACCAGAGTATATGGAGACCCTTTGGTAATGAAAGGTACCTGGTGGTATGAAGACAGGCTTTTCTCGAATGATGTCACACAGGACAAACCAATCATCTTCTCTCTCTGGCGGTGGTGCGATTGGGCTTGGTCTCATTTCAGAAAGATGTACCTCTTCTTGCCTGCTCTCCGCACCAATTATCATCTTCTTCCATGTTCTAGTCTCAGTTGTTGTCACCTCAACCTCAAATGTCTCCCTCATCTCCGGAATAATTTCAACAGTGGCAACTGGCACAGAGAGAGTCAAAAGAACTGAGTGACACTAGCTTTTTCATAGCACAAATGTTCAACTTTAAAGCGGAATGAAAAAAGGGACTTCGGTAGCCAAGGGTGCAAATGCATATTAGCTGTATACCTGATGGTTTTATGACTGCCTCCTCACGAACAGCATCTAACAGCACAAACCAGTCATCATCTCTCTCTGGCAGTGGCTGGGAAGGCTGCTGTCTAATCTGTTCAAGATCAACCTGCGGCAGTTTCTGCTCTATGCTTTTCACTTCAATTTCAGGTTGAATATCTGGATAGATTTTAGCTGGTTGTGGCACAGAAACTGAAAACAAACAACAAATGTATACCTCAGTTTGAGCCAAGGTGCAGAAGCCTTATATTTCTACAGGGTAACAATGGAAATTATATTTGAATAGTTTGATGACACACACAGTTCATTTGTAGGATGGATCTAGTTTGGGGTGATGATATGTGTGAAAAGAGAATAGGGAAATGTGAAGGATGTGGGTACCTGGAGGCACAAATGATGTCTCTTTGGGAACAACATCCAGCACCAGAAACCAGTCATCATCTCTTTCTGCGACTGGCTGAGATATTTGCTGCTCAGGGATTATTTGCTTGGGAACCTTCTTTTCCTCTTTCTGCACCATGATCTCTTCAATTACAACCTCCTTCCTGGACTCTACTACTGCTACTGTTTCAACCACAGTAGAAATTCTCTCTTCAGAATAAACCTGGACATACTCAGCCATGGTGACTATTGACAAAGAGAATGAATGAGGATTGTAAGACATTAAAACCAAGAAGCTGACAAAATAAGCATTTAAGTCTTAAGAAAGAGCATGTGGGAGAGTCGGCAATACCTGGTGGCACAAACGATGGTTCTCTAGTGGGAGCATCCAACAGCACAAACCAGTCATCTTCTATTTCTTTCACAGCCTTTGGCAGTGCTATGACTTGCTCTTGCTTTTGTTTTACTTCTCTTTCTTCTACAACATCCTCCACTATTTTCTCTCTCTGTTCAACTGCTGTGATTGCAACCACAGAGACTGGTTCTTCGGGGGACACCTCAACATGTTCTGCAACAGCGACTACAACAAAAGAGATAAAAATCCTCAGACAGTGTACACTGGTCAAGGGCTTTAAGAATAAAAGTGCCAGCAAAAGCTAAGGATAATTGCTTGCTCTGATAAAGCTGTGAATCAGTGCAGGGGATTTTAGCAATACCTGGTGGTACATATGATGTTTCTCTGGGAGGAACATCCAAAAACACAAACCAATCATCATCTCTCTCTTTCACTGGCTGTTGTGGGATTTCTTGCAGATGTCGTGGTGCCTCTTCTATTATCTTTCTCTCTTCAACTACTACTTCCTTAATCTCTTCCTCCGCTGCGGTTCGAACCACAGAGATAAAACTTTCTGCGTGCATCTGGTATTGTTCTTTCAAGGTAACTGATATAAGAAGAAAAAGTTGTTAATACAAGGCAGAAGAAAGCCAAAGTTGTTTTAAAAACAGCATAAGGGATTTTACTAGTACCTGGTGGTACATAAGATGTTTCTCTGGGAACAACATCCACCAACACAAACCAATCATCATCTCTCTCTTTCACTGGCTGTTGTGGGATTTCTTGCAGATGTCTTGGTGCCTCTTCTATTATCTTTCTCTCTTCAACTACTACTTCCTTTATCTCTTCCTCCGCTGCGGTTCGAACCACAGAGATAAAACTTTCTGCGTGCATCTGGTCTTGTTCCTTCAAGGTAACTGATATGAGTAGAAACAGTTGTTAATGCAAGTAGCAAGCATAATACGACTCACTAGAGAGTCAAAGTTGTTTTGAAAAGCAGCACAGGGGATTTTAGCAGTACCTGGTGGAACATAAGACATTTCTCTCGGAACAACATCCAGCGACACAAACCAGTCATCCTCTCTTTCTGTGATGGTGTGTGGTGGTTGGATCTCTGGTATATGTCTTATTTCCTCTTCTCTTATTGTTCTCTCTTCTACCATTACTCCCCCTACATCCTCAACTGTTGTAACCTCAGTCTTTGAGATGAAATACCCTCCTTCATCCACCTCAACACGCTCGACTAAGGTAACTGATGAGAGTAAAGAAACAACAATGTCAATGACAAAAGGCCATTCTCAAGTATATTAATAATATGATAATGGGTGCAAATACAAAGTCAAGCATCTTAAATGCATCATAATGGCATCTCACTGTAGTAAAATGTCAAAAAAGATGTTTTGGGGGTATTTCTGAACCTTTCATATTTGTGTTTCTACCCCTTTTGCACCATTAGGATATCTTCAACTTAATTTTTATGTCAGTTCTATTATCCTTACTTCGACAACAAATCAGTTGTGGAAAAAAGAAATTCTACTGATAGTTTTGGAGAGATTAGTTTCTTTACAAATGGAGGTCTAAAGCTGTTTGTACAATGATATACTGTACCTGGTGGTTTGACAACAGCCTTGTATGGAGGGTGGTCAAAAAGTACGAACCAGATATCCCTATCTTCCACCTGAGATTGATCCTCAGCCTGAAGCCTCTCTGTAACTTCTCCCTCAGTTCTCTCCTCCAGTATTGCTGTCTTATGCCATTTCTTCTCTTTCTCTAGCCTCTCCTCAGATATTACTCCAGACTGTATCTGCATATTTTCCATATCTTCCTGCTGCTGCCATCTATCTTCTACAATTGTCACTCTCTTCTTAGTCCTTCGCTCCACTTTCTGGTATGAAACTACAGAAGTGGTACTGATGACATCTGGAGAGCCAAACTTCTGCTCCACTTCATCTTGCCATTCCTTTTCTATCTGATGTAGCTTGTCTCTCATACTATCATCTAACATGCTCTCATCTGTCACCTCTTTTTTGCTCCACTGCATCACCTTAGTCTCCTCCTCCTCCTCCTCAGGCAACACGTCTTTCAAATACTCCTGCTTTATTTGCTCTTCCAATTCATCCACTCCATCCTCCTTTATTGTCTCAATCCTGCTCACAAACTTTGAGGTACTGATGACAGCTGGAGAGCCAAACTTCTGCTCCACGTCTACTTGCCATTCCTTTTCTATTTGACGTAGCTTGTCTTTCAAACTATCATCTAACAAAGTCTCATCTGTCACCTCTTTTTCACTCTCCTGCTTCACCTTGGTCTCCTCCTCCTCCGCCTCAGGCAACAAGCCTTTTAAAAACACCTCCTTTATTTGGTCTTCCAATTCATCCACTTCATCCTCCTTTTTTGTCTCAATCCTCCTCACAATTTTTGTGGTGCTGATGACATCTGTAGAGCCAAACTTCTGCTCTATCTCGTCTGGCCATTCCTTTTCTATCTGATGTAGCTTGCCTCTCAAACTATCATCTAACAAACTCACACCTATCACCTCTTTTTCACTCTCCTGCTTCACCTTGGTCTCCTCCTCCTCCGCCTCAGGCAACAAGCCTTTTAAAAACACCTCCTTTATTTGGTCTTCCAATTCATCCACTTCATCCTCCTTTTTTGTCTCAATCCTCCTCACAGTTTTTGTGGTGCTGATGACATCTGTAGAGCCAAACTTCTGCTTCACTTCATCTTTCCATTCTTTTTCTATCAGATGTAGCTTTTCTCTCAAACTATCATCTAACAAACTCACCCGCTTTCTTTGCTCTTCCAGTTCATCCACTTCATCCGCCTTTTTTGACACAGATATTTTCACCACTGTTTCTGTTACATCGTCAACTTGTTTGACCTCTTCCTCTATTAACTTAGCTACCTCTTCCTTCCCCAGTTCCTCTTCTATTACTTCCTGGAGTCTCTCTGCCATCTCATCCACTTCTTGGAGCCTTTCCTCTAAATCCCTCACTTCCCTCAGCCTCTTTTCCAAAACATGCGCATCTTTCAGCTTGTCTACCAAGATCACTTTTTCCCGCAGCCTCTCAATGATCTCATGATTAGTCACTTCCTGCTCTACTACATGCATCATCTGCTTATTCTCCTCCTGGAGCTGGAACTGGGCTGGAGGAGAGACTGGGAGGAGCAGAAGTGAAAGTTAAACTATGATGCATGACACAAACTAAAATTTGATTGATAGTGCAGGCTGTGTAAGTGTTTTTTTTACAAGTTGTATTCATATTCTGAAAATGCTTACACACAAAGGAACTCACATGGGCGTTTATCAACACGCTCAAGCAAAGATAGATCGAGGAATCGGTCAAAGTACAGGAACCAATCGTCTTGCATTTTCAGTGATGGTTGCCATAGCCTATCCACAGAGCTAATTTTTGCCAAGCTGAGCTTAGCTGACAACATCAGGGGGAAAAAATGCACTTTTATACCAAATCAGCAAATACACATAAAACTCACACTCAAATTGCAAATGGCTGAAAGCAAGGAAGAATGTGTGGTTTCTATAAAAGCCTTGGCACATAATGCTTATAGAAGCTGCATTCAGAAAGTGCATGCTGGCCACAATAAACTAAAAAAAATTTGACATATTTTTTTAGAAATCAAACTCAGGGTACAAAGGCAAAATACTGCAGGTCTAGAATTATTTAAGGCAAACTGCTTAATCAAGAGAAAATGTGGATAAAGACCAGCGGGTGTCACAAGCGTATATACCTGGCTGCTTCACAAAATCAAAAGGTGGGACAAAGGGAAAAGGAGGGTGTCGATGGAACTCGTTAGACCACTCATCTTCCTTTCTCCACTGCTGCTGCTCATCAGATGCAAGCTCCAGCCATGGCTGACTGACTGTCTGGGTGACAGTTTGAGAGCCAGCCTGCCCAGTTTCCTCCACCATTATTGTGACTGTTCGAACAGACTGCCCCTCCTCCCAGGACTGAACGAATGTCTGCTCAGACTCTCCTCTGGCTGTGAAGAGATGACGAGGTGATGGAAGTTATGTAATGGTTAAGCTGGAGAGATGACGGCCACAGTGAACGCTTCACAGTGCTTCAAGCATGTTTTTTGACCAAGCAAGATGCCAAGCATTTGTACCAGACCATTGTGAGTCCAGTAAGCTGAGGTTAGTACAAAGCTCAATGAAAAGTGACTCTGATCTGGCCATGTAGCACAAATGCTACGTCCTTTGTAACAAGAACCAGATAAAAAAAGGTGAAATTGCCTGTTAGATCTATCCTGTGTTTAAATAACAGTCAACAATAGTCAATGGAGCAATAATGAGTGAGTCAGTCAAGGTGTTGAACACAAAGCTACAAGCGTACAAGCAAATGAAAGCCATTGTGCAACAAACATCAAACAGCAACTTCTGAGAAAGCCAAGAAATGAGGAACAGCAGCCTCAAGACTGGAAATGCCACTAAATGCGGAGTTATGGGTGTGAGGAAACTCCATGTTTTTTCTTTCAGAGTTCAGTGACCAAAGCTACCCTGGGATCATGCCAGGGAAAGTACAAGGTGGGTCTCATTATCCACAAGTCTGAACAGGTCACCGTTCTGAATAGTTAACGATCTGTGCCGCAGCTGAAACACAAGGTTTAAGGGCATGAAAGCAAATGAACCAGAATGGATGGGTATGTTAAATGATGCGATAAGGCCGTTAGCGAGTGACAACAAAATAAAGCGCCGGTGCAGCTCCACACAGTTCCTGGTACCTGTGAATTCAGAGGATGGCTGGGATTTGTCAGAATCCAGTGTAAGTGACGAATCATCAACCTGAGACCCGGTTGATGCTGAGAGTTGTTGCAGGAACTGGAGAGTCTCCTCTCCAGCTGCAGCAGTGAAACAAGCCAAAGAATAGTTTATAGAATCACTTATATTACCAAATACTTGTGTGATACAAAAATGTGGCTTCACACACTTGCACATACCTCCATCTAGGTTACGGGACAGACGCTTGCTTGCTGAGCGTGTGAAGCGAGGGGCTGGGCGGTCAATCATGGAGCTGGCCTGGCGGGTCTGGGCCTGAGTGCGTCCGCTGTACCTGAACTTAGAGCCCA